>NC_034595.1:86925385-86934162 GCF_900095145.1 Mus pahari
GAAGGAAGGAAGGAAGGAAGGAAGGAAGGAAGGAAGGAAGGAAGGAAGGAAGGAAGGAAGGGGTCTCCATCCCAAGGCTGAGAAGCAGAAGTTATCCTCTTGGTCTAGAACTGGCACACCTGGTTTCTGACCCAACACCAAAGCCTAAGCATGGTACAGGTGGGCTGGCACTGGGCTTAGGGGTTGGAAGTGTGGGGGCAAGGGAAGGCAGGGCAGTCCCTGTGGCCTTCCCCCTGTGAGTCTCTGAGGGCTAACTGCATCTTTCCAAAGTCTCAGGTATCCGTTTCCTGGAATCCCCCTTCCCTGAGTCCTGCCCCTAGAGAGAGCTGGAGGAAACCCGCTGAAAACAGGCTTTCAGTCCCACCCACACCCCATCTTCTCCATCTTCTCTCCTCCCCTCCTATCCAGCCCCTATCCAGGCTTCTCAGCAGTCTGGCTCAGTAAGAAATTCCCAAGGCCTCTGAAAGCCACCCATGTCCCATGAGAGCCAAACTTCTTTCTGCCATCTTCTACCACAAACTGGTGCTCCAAGCCTTCCCAGCTCCACGGGGCTACCTGCTGTTGCTGCTGTCACTGACTCCAAATGGGTCCCCAAATGAACAGGTGTTGGGACTCCCAACACAAAAGAATATCTGGCTGCCTGGCCCCTCCCCATCCTTAGCATCCTCCAAACTCCGGAAGCTTGCACTACCTGCCTCTGAAGTGTCTTAAGGGCGCCCCGCCCTCCCGCAGGCTCCCACCTTCCAGCTCTGACCCCGACTGCCCCTCCTCACCGTAGGATGATCACACAGCATCTTTCCACACCTCTGACTGTGGGGTTCCTCTTCCCACAAGGAATGCACCTGACACCCTAAGCTAGGATTCCCCTTCCTCCTAAGCTCTGGGGACTCCCACCGCCACCCGGCTCCCACTCTCCAAAAGATGACCGTCGTCTCCCATTCTCCACAGTGGGAACTTGGGTTCTGACCCAGGGTCATTAGATCCCTACGGTGGCATCTGCTGCCCTGCCCCACGGCTCGCACCTGCCCACAAAGGGACATTGACCCTGGAAAGCCTCCGCCCCACAATGGGGTCTCCCACTGCCCAGCGCGCAGCCGCTCTCCCGCCACGCGCGCAGCCCCTGGCCCGGCCGTCCCGGGACTGGACAGCGCCCTCCGGCCACTCCCCACCGCCACCCCGGGACCCTCGCAGGCTCGCTGCGCGAACGCCTGGATACCTCACTCCCAGTGGCTTCCGAGACCGTTCGGGCGATTCTCCCCTTTCTCCCGCACAGACACACACTCTTCCCCCTCGGCCGCCCCCGCCGGAACTTCCGTTCGAGTCCCGGGAACCCAGCCATCCTGCTGCCGGAAGTAGCCCGGCCAGCAGTACGGAACCCGGAAGCGAGTCCGGCTCTCCAGGTAGAAGCTGCCATGTTGCCCACAGTGGGACCACTCCCTGTGATGCGACGCTGCCACCTACAGCGTCTGGGCATAGCAGGGGATTCCCAGATGTCCTACCAGCCAAGCCCTGCTGGTGGACCTGCGTCCTGGAGGAGAGATATTCCTCAGTATTGTTTAGCCTAAAGCCGTCTGCCCATCCCCTTGGAGCAGGGCGCACTTCCAGGAGTGGTCTTGGATGGTCACCACTGTCTTGTTTTATTAAGATACATTTTACCCCTTATGTCTCCAGTGCGCAGTATCTTATCCTTATGTCGTGAAATGTCTGTAAAGTCTCAGAGATTGGCTTCCCTCACAAAACTGGTGAATGCTTTTAGCTACACTTCTCCTGTCTTACTTTAGAGTTTTCTCCTTGTTCATCTTGCTTCTTGTTCACCCTCCATACTGTTTTTCAAGCTGTAGCATTATACAACCTGACCTGAAAAGACCTGAGATCATCCATCTTCCACTCTTATCTTTAAAGATGAGGAAACTAAGGCTTGGAGAGGGAAGTAAATAAATAGCAACCTCAAGATTACACTGTAATCTGTCTTTCCTGACCGGCTTCCTCAGCTATAAAATGATAATAACCACCTGCTATTTCATCACTTTGCTGTTAAGCTCCAACGAGGCCACGTAAACTTGCTTTGAACACTGTAAAATCACAGTGTGAGGCCTTACCCACTTGAAGAAGGACCCTGGGAAAGTCCGTAGGCCGTATCAGGATACTGACACACTGGCAGGGTTGGCTCGGCAATGTCCTTGACAAGTGATGCCTTGCAGGCTGCACAAAATGCCACCAGCTGTGAGCTAAGAACAAAAGGGCTTCATTTGGACACCACTGAGTCACACTGGTAAAGTGGAAATTGGACTTGGAGTCCAGGCTGAGAGACAAGCTGAATTGAAGGACTGAATCAGAAAGAACCTCTAGGGATCAGAAAACAGGAAATGAGTCACAGGGGTCCCTCAGCTGCAGAGGACTTCCAGATTAACCTACACTAGTTTTAGGTTTGGTTTGGTTTTTTTTCCCCACCCTATGAACCCAAAGCAATACAAGCTTGGGCAATCAACAAAAACACTTCCCTCCAGACAGAAAAGCAGTTGGTTCTTGTATTCAGGTCATGGGATGGTGCTTAAAATATGGAGATCAAGGGACCACAGCAAGCCAAAGACCTAGAAATGGATGTCACAAAAGAAAGGGGATTAAAAAAAGAGAGAGAGAAGTAAGCAATACAGCTAGCCCCAGTGCCCACAGAATCCTGCTGGGTTGGTCTGTGGATGAAATACAGCTCCTGTACTTTCTTCACATGAGCCACTGTGGCAAGTGATGCTTCCAACCTTCAGGCACAGTTCCAGGAGCTACCTGTGAGCACTTAGTGGATGGAACAAATGGGCTAGTATTGTGATGTGTTGGGTGTTTCGTGTGAATGACTTGCATCCACGTTTTGAGCACATGTCAGAGAACGAACTCAAGCCATCAGCCCTCAGAACTTTCTGCATAGACCGAACTCGCCTTCAGCATACAGAGATGTATCCACCTCTGCTGCTCAAGGCCTAGGATAAAGGTGTGGACCACCACGCCCAGCACTCGGTTATTGAGGCAGTCTCTGGTTTGCTGCTGTATTGTGTACTCCAGCCAAGCTGGCCCAAGGCTTGAGGGCAAGGTCCAGTGTCTGCCTAGCTCACTGCTATCCCAGACAAGTGCCATGTCCTGTGGTTTCTCAGCCTGATTCTAGGAACCCAACTCCAACTATCAGGCTTGAGCAGCAAACACTTCTACCCTTAAGGTTTCTACCCTTAAACCAGAGCCTTAAGGTTTATTTATTATTTATGAGTACACTGTTGCTGTCTTCAGACACACCAGAAGAGGGCGTCAGATCTCATTACAGATGGCTGTGAGCCACCATGTGGTTGCTGGGATTTGAACTCAGGACCTCTGGAAGAGCAGCCGGTGCTCTTTACCACTGAGCCATCTCTCCAGCCCCTAATCCAGAATGTTTAAATGGCCTTTATCTTGATGCTAGAAATCCATCCCAGGGCCACGCACAGTCTAGGCAGTGCTATCCCCGGAGCTCCCCTCGCCACCGGCCCTCCTAGTCTTGAGAGTTTTCTGAAAAGCAGGTTGGAAAGAGTCTGAATGCCCAGAGCACTGTTCAGTCTTGTGTGCTTCAGAACCTTGATTCCAAACAACCAAGGACCATCTTTCAAGATGGAGAGAAAGCGGCGGTATCCTCCTGACAAGAGTTCTCCAGGGCCAGATTCAGCACTTGCTCCCTTACCAGCTCTTCCTGCTTTCTGAAAACAGTGGGGTCTCGGCTGCTTTCGGCTGCTGGGACTCTTGCCAAGCACACTGCGTTTACTGAGGAGTAACTGCTCTCAGAATCCACACCCTTACTTCTTGTGGTGCCTCCAGCATCTCCCCTGCGTTTTAGATTGGATTTATGTGGCCGGGCGTGGTGGCACATGCCTTTAATCCCAGCACTCGGGAGGCAGAGGCAGGTGAATTTCTGAGTTCGAGGCCAGCCTGGTCTACAGAGTGAGCTCCAGTACAGCCAGGGCTACACAGAGAAACCCTGTCTCAAAAAACCAAAAA
This sequence comes from Mus pahari, assembly GCF_900095145.1. Classification (NCBI taxonomy): domain Eukaryota; kingdom Metazoa; phylum Chordata; class Mammalia; order Rodentia; family Muridae; genus Mus; species Mus pahari. The sequence goes on from NC_034595.1 coordinate 86,929,397, forward strand.
AAAAAAAAAAAAGGATTTATGTGTATGGCTGTTCATCTGCATGTTATGTTTGTGTACCATGTGAATGAAATGTCAACAGTGGCCAAGAGAGAGCATCTGATCCCCTGGACCTAGAGTTCCAAGAGTTCCAATTGGTACTGAGCCACCATGCCGATGTTGAGAAGCCAACTCAGGTCTTCTGGAAGAACAAAAAGTGCTCTTAACTAAGAAGCCATCTCTCCAGCCCACAGCCTCCCGTGTTTTTAAACGTAACTCCACCAGTTACTTCCCCCTTGTAAGAACCTCAGCATCCTTTTTACAAACTGCAGAGGCTGAACCTTTCCTGGAGGAATTGATGTCATCTTTATTTAATTGTGACATGCACAACCTACCTAGATCAAAAGAAAACAAGATTCAAGTTCAATTCAGTTCCTAGTGAGATATAAGTTTCATAGTACTACCAAGAGCACAGAAGAAAAGACAGACCTTAAGTCTCTAAGGATTTATTAGGAAGCTCATTAGTCACCATGAATGAAAGCCATGAACAGAAGGAGCAGGGTCTCCAGACTCCAGCACTGGGTTTACAACACAAGTTGAAAGCAGGTAAACACCAAGGAGGTCCCGAGGGGAATCTTTACTGTCTCCGTCTTAACCCAACCAGGCCACCCACACAGAGAAAGGACTCGCGACTATTTGGCTAGACAGTGTGTAAGACCTTCCCCAAGCAGTCACGTACCAGGAGACTCCTTCCTTTCCAACCACCATCGTGGGACACTTGTGTGTGACATATGACACCAGCTAGGCACCCTGACACAAATGTATAGCAATGACAGAAGGAGGATCAAGCAGGGACGCGTGTTTCTGGTTGGAGACCCTCCTGATGGCTAATTCAAACACAAAGCTCAGGTCTCAGAAGGATTCCTACAGTCAAGGAAGCAGCCTTTTTGAGAAAGGACAAACCACACAAGAAATCTGCCACAAGCAAGAAGCCACATGAGATCCCGTGGCCACAGACTGGAAAGTGAGCATTATTCATAACTGACAGATGCCACCCAGCCTAAGACCCAGTTTCTGCAGTGCCTTAGAGAGAGACTGTCCCTTGGCACCACACCGCCCCTGGTGGTGAGGCGGTTTCCACAGGCCAGGTTCCTACAGCAACCCCGAGACAAAGCCTGGCCAAGGCTGTGGCAGGCAACTCTTGCTGGAGCATCCTCTGTCCTTCCCAGCAGGTGGTCGCACATCTTCACTAACAGCACATCTGAGGGAGCCCCTGCTGGCCCTTAAGAAATGAAGTGTGTCTGCGGGGTGACCTGATGCACCCGGTGGTCAGCTGGGTTGGCTGATGCTTCATAGTTGCAGATGGTCACCTCATGCCGGCGAAGCTACAAGAAAAGGTGGAGATGAGGTCAGTGGCCACTAAAGCACACCCTGCAACAGCCCTTCCTCAGGCTCCCACCTCGGGAACCTTCTGACGCTCCCTCTGTGGACGCCTTTAATCTTGAGAAGCCAGCAAAGACTACTATCCACTCTCAAGGCTTCTCAGCAGCTGAGAAAAATCCAGGCAAGAACAGGAACTTGTCTAAGGAACTTATCATTTTATTGCTGGCGCCCAGAACAAGAGATTGTCAAGAAGGTGTGACAGGTGGAACGCATGGCCTCCTGTGTGCTAAGCAAGAGAGCCCTGTAGCAAAATACACGTACCGCAACACACATATAGCCATGTACACACACATATAGAAAATACACGAATTATAAAAGAACACTTATAGTCTATCCACTGAGGAAGTTATGATGAAATCTAAAGAAGCCAGGTTCTGAGGAAGCAGAGGCAGTGGATCTGTGAGAGCCAGGCAAGACTGGTCTACAAAACGAGCGCTAGGCCACCTACGGCTATATAATGACAGCCGTCACAAAACAAACAAAAACCCAAAGGGACATTATGAACAGATGGAGCAGCCAGCCCCTCCCTTGTTCTTGCCCTCGGCATGCCCGCTCCATGGTGCAGACACACACTGACCAATCTCTCTTACCTCAGTCCACTCTCCCCGCAGGCCAATATAAAAGATCTTCGTCGTATCTGCTCCAAAGTTTTTTGAAATATGAATGGAAAGATGATAGACATTTGAAAACCGGGAAATTCTAGAGGATGGAGGAGGAAGAGGGAGAGAAGACAGACACAGGTTACCATGTGGTTTGCATCTCGCTACCAGGGAGGATAACAGTTCAATGCCAAATTGCAGGCAAGTATCAGGGCACTCGATCCTTCATCACCAGTTTCCTTCAGAGCAGCAATTAATGAAGTAACCTTGTACTAAGCTCCTATCAGACCTTGTCTGAGGCAGGAAGGACAGAGAGACAAAGAAGCCACATACCTGGCATGTGGCATATGCCATCACTATACCCAGAAGGCAGAGGCAGGGGAATTATAAGTTTAATGTCAATTTGGTCTACAAGTGAATTCCAGGCCGCCAAGGATATAAGGCAAGACTGTCTGGGGGGAAAAAAAAAGAAGGAAGGAAGGCAGGAAGGCAGGCAAGTGTGCTGGAGAGATGGCTCAGAGGTTAAGAGCACTGATGGCTCTTCCAGAAGTCCTGAGTTCAATTCCCAGCAACCACATGGTGGCTCACAACCATCTGTAATGGAATCTCTTCTGGTATGTCTGAGAGAGCAACAGTGTACTCACATATACAAAATAAATACATCTTTAAAAAGAAAGAAAGAAAGGACAGTGCTCCTAGTGTCGAGGAACAGGAATGGCGTTTGACAAAGCAGGGTTCTAAGCCATTTTTATTGTGATGACTTCACTGAAGACTGGAGCAGGTGGGTGCGGGCGACTGAGTCCGACTAAGCCTACTCTGCAGAGGAATTCTGCAGACAGCTTTCTTAAGCCATACTAGCTGCTCACCCAGGACTGCTCAATACTTCCAAGTCAACAATCTCTGCCAAGCGCAGCCACGCCCAGGATCAAGCTTTCTCTGCTGTTTCAGCTCATTTCCAAGACTCGGAGAGTAGGACACTGGCCAGAACACAGAGGCAAGCACACAGGTTGCACGCTCACTGCAGGGGAAGAGCCATGAGCAGGCAGCATGCCTCCTGGGAGACAGGTACAGGAGGACAGAGTTCAAGGCTGGCTGGGCTATAGATCAAGACCGTCTCCAGAATGAGATGAAGGAAAGGCAGTGGAGGAGGGGTACCACGCTTACTTTGTAGCATACTCTAATTCTCCTGTAATGTCTCGGTTCAGACTAAAGGTCTGGTCTGGCTCCCGTTCTGTATCATCAAATGACATCTGTGGAATGTTCTTGTACCTGAGGGGGAGAAAAAAGAAGAAAGTCAAGGGATATGCATTATTAAATTTTTCAGTGTTTTAAAACTCCCTGCTGACTACTTAACTAGCCTCAGTTCCATCAAAAGATCAAAGTTAGGATCAGAATGGCACTCTCCTGGCATTTACATACAATCCAAAGACTACAAAGCTCAAGGCCTGCCAGCAGCCCTGGCTGAGGGAAACCAAAGCAGGAGGACTGCTTGGGCAGAGTTCACTCCGGGCACTTCAGGCAAAAGAGCAGGATCCCACCTTAAAGAAAAAAGGGAGGAAAGAGAGACTGGGAAGGGGAAGCAAGAAAAAAGCTAGGAACCAAAGCCCAAGCCAGGGGCATCGTTGAGTGGCTTGAGATCCTGGTTCACGCGCAGGGACTGCACAGAGAAGAGTGAACTCAACACATTCGGCCAACACCGAGATGTGAGGCAATAAAACAGCTTACTCTGCAGAAACACACCAGACACAGTTAAGAGATAAGATCAGGCAACTTAACACTCAAGCCAGTTTTGTGTTCCAAAAAAAATCACCAGAACAGCACTGAATAGCATCATGTTGTCTTTCTTTCCTCCTTTTTTTCCCTTTTTCTTTTCCCTTTTTTTCTCCCCCACCCCCCAACCCCCTGCTCTCTTCTCTCTCTCTTTTGGACACAGGGTCTCTCCATTATATAGCCCTGGCTGTTCTAGAACATGCTAGGTAGACCAGGCTGGCCTTGAACTCAGAGATCCACTTGCCTCTGCCTTCAAGTGTTAAAATTAAAAGCTTAAAATTAAAGCAACCATGCCCAGCAATGTTTCTTAAAATACTACAATCAGGGGTTTCTATTTCAAAAAGAGCACATAAAAAGACCACAAACTCATAAAAGGCTTTGGAAAGTTAAGATAAAACTGCCAGTAAAGGGGGGCTGGAGAGACGGCTCTGTGGGTAAGAACACTGACTGCTCTTCCAAAGGTCTAAGTTCAAATCCCAGCAACCACATGGTAGCTCACAACCACCCGTAATGAGATCTGACGCCCTCTTCTGGTGTATCTGAAGACAGCAACAGTGTACTTATTTATAATAATAAATAAATCTTTGGGTCAGAGCAAGCAGGGACTGAGAGAGCAGGGGTTGACTGGAGTCAGTGGGGTAGGCAGATGCTAAAAAATAAAATTCCTAACAACCACATGAAGACTCACAACCATCATCTATCTGTACACCTTACAGCTATAGTGTACTTACATACATAAAATAAACAACTCTTTTTAAAAAACTTCCAGTAAAGAAAATGTTAAGCCGGGCGTGGTGGCGCACGCCTTTAATCCCAGCACTCGGGAGGCAGAGGCAGGCAGATTTCTGAGTTCGAGGTCAGCCTGGTCTACAAAGTGAGTTCCAGGACAGCCTGCGCTATACAGAGAAACCCTGTCTCAAAAAACCAAAACCAAAACAAAACAAAAAAAAAGAAAATGTTAAAAAACAAACAAACAAA
>NC_034595.1:86935430-86942350 GCF_900095145.1 Mus pahari
CACTAACCAAGAAAATGCAAATCTAAACCATAGGCTCTCTGTCAACCATCTTATCCTCTCAGAATAGTTACTACCAAAAAGACAAGAAAGAAATACTAGGGGCTAGAGAGATGGCTCAGTGGTTAAAAGCACTGGCTGCTTTTACAGAGGTCCTGAGTTCAATTCCCAGCAACTACATGGTGGCTCACAACCATCTGCAATGGGATCCAATGACCTCTTCTGGTGTGGCTGAAGTCAGCCATATATAAACAAATAAATCTTTTGAAAGAAAGAAAGAAAGAAAGAAAGAAAGAAAGAAAGAAAGAAAGAAAGAAAGAAAGAAAGAAAGACGGACTAATGAGGAAGCAAAGAAAGGGGAACGCACAACATCGTGGACAGGAATGCAAACTGGAGGTGTCGTTATGGAAAGTTCTTTAAAAACCAACCAACTAGACAAAACCCAAACAAACAGTTAATAGAAACACCCTATGATCTAACAATTCCCTTACTGAGTAAATACCCAGAGGAAAGGAACCAAGCTGGGGAGCAGGGGAGAGACAGCCACACGCCTACTGCCATCTGCTGCTTATTATAGTGCTATTCACAAAGTCCAAGAGACTCAACCTCAGTGCCCTCAGCAGATGAATGGAGAGAGAAAATGTGACCTAAGTACACTATGGGACGCTATTCAGTTATACAAAGAATAAAATCTGTCATTTGATGCAATGTAGCCAAGCTTAGAGGATACTATGCTAAGTAAAATAACACAAGACAAATGCCGAGTGCTCTCACACACGCAGGAGCATAGCAGGTTGACCTCATGGACACAAGAGCAGAGAAGCGACTACCAGAGCCTGAGATGTGCTGGAGCACAGAGGAAGACACTAACCAGTACACGATGCAGCTAGGTAGAAGGACAGCAGAACTCCTATGGCTAACAACTGACTATCAGGCAGGTAACCCAATGTCAGCATATGGAAGGCTGGCACAGGAAGACAGCCACACATTTGAGACCAGTGTGTGCTACAGAATAAGATCCCCCTCTGGAAAAAAACAAAGCAAAGCCTTAAGAAAAACTTCTCAGGCTGGTAAAATAGCTCAGTGGTTAACAGCACAGACTGTTCTTTCAGAGGTCCCGAGTTCAAATTCCAGCAAACACATGGTGGCTCACAACCATCCGTAATGGGGTCTGATGCCCTCTTCTGGTGGGTCTGAAGACAGCTACAGTGTACTTATATATAATAATAAACAAATCTTTAAAAAAAAGAAAGAAAACTTCTCAGGCATGGTAGTAATGGAAACAGAAGGATCAGGAGTTCAAGGTCAGCTTCAGCTACACAGTGAGTTAGAGACTGCAGTGAGTGGCCTGGTCTCACAAACAAAACCAAACCCCAAGCCCTGCCAGGTGTGGTATTTCGTACTTTCAATCCCAGCACTCAGGAGGCAGATCCAGGTGGATTTCTGAGTTCGAGGCCAGCCTGGTCTACAGAGGGAGTTCCAGGACAGCTAGGGCTACACAGAGAAACCCTGTGAAAGAAAGGGGGGTAGGGAGGGAGATAGAGAGGGAGGGAGAGAGAAGGAGAAAGAAGGGAGGGAGAGGGCAGGAGGAAGGGAGAAGGAAGGCAACACTAAGGGACTGGAGCTGTGTCTCCGAGGTTAAGAGCAATCATTTTGGATTCCCAGTCCCTACACGGTGGCTCACAACTACTAGTAACTCAGGTTCCAGGGGATTCAGCATCCTCTGCTGACCAGTACAAACATATTTACATAGTCTCAGGCATACACACATATCCATAAAATAAAACAAAGCATACAGATAATCAGTGTCTGGGTCATGGAGCAGCTAGCAAGGAGGAGCTCACTTTGCTCCACAGACCTTACCCTTAACCAGAGAGATACAGGGAGAGAGCAGCTTGAGCCAGTCAAGTTGATCTGTCCCCAGTAACTAAGTATCCAAAAAGGATCAGATCAGCGGGGCAGTGGTGGCACACGTCTTTAATCCCAGCACTCCGGAGGCAGAGGCAGGAGGATTTCTGAGTTCAAGGCCAGCCTGGTCTACAAAGTGAGTTCCAGGACAGCCAGGGCTACACAGAGAAACCCTGTCTCGAAAAACCAAAAAAAAAAGTATCAGATCAAATACCCACTTTCCTTCAAATGATTCAACACAGAGACAAGCTTTTAAAGATTTATTTTTATTGCTTTTATTTATGTGTTTCTGTGTGGGTGAATACCTACAGGTGTGTGTAACCAAGGAAGCCAGAAGAAGGTGTTTGATACCTTGGAGCTGGAGTTACAGAGGACTGTAAGCCATTGAGTGTGGGCACCAGGAATGAACTTTGATCCTCTCCAAGAGTGACAGGGGCTGGACCTAGGACTTCACCTGTGCTAAGTCCCCTCCCACTGAGCTACACAACCTTAGCCCCAAATTGAACTTGTCATTATATTAAAACTTTTACAAATGTCTTCTTATAACAGGATGTCATTCCGTAGCCCACGCTGGCCTGAAGCTCACTATATAGTCCCAACTAGCCTTAAATTCTCAGCAATCACCGGGCCTGGTGGCGCAGGCCTTTAATCCAGCACTCGGGAGGCAGAGGCAAGTGGATTTCTGAGTTCAAGGCCAGCCTGATCTACAGAGTGAGTTCCAGGACAGCCAGGGCTATACAGAGAAACCCTGTCTCGAAAAAACCAAAAAAAAAATCTCAGCAATCCTATCTTAGCCTTCCAAGTGCTAAGATTATAGGCATGAAATACTGTACCGCGCTTGTATTTTTTTCTTAAGATTTATTATGTGTATATGTGTGTGTAGGCTTGTGTGTATGTATCATGTACATGCAGGTGACCAAGGACACCAGAAAAGGATGTTGGATCCCCTGGAACTGGAGCTACAGGCAACTGAGCCACTTGATGTGTGTGCTGGGAATCAAATCTGGGTCCTCTGTAAGAGCATTAAGTGCTCTTAATCACTGAACCCTCTCTCTCTGGTCCCTTCATTTATTATTTCATGTATGGGTGCTTACATGTATGCCTGTGCACCTCATTTGTGCATCCAGTGCCCTCAGAGGACAAGAGGATGTCAGATTCCCTGGAAATAGAATTAAGAGATTGTTGTGAGCCATCATGTGAGTGCTGAGAATTGTGTGGGCCCTGAGTCCCCTGGAAAAGCAGCCAATATACTTAAATCACTGAGCTATCTCTCCCCCCCGCCTTTTTTTTAAGATTTGTTATTGCCAGGCGGTGGTGGCGCACGCCTTTAATCCGAGCACTTGGTAGGCAAAGGCAGGTGGATTTCTTAGTTCGAGGCCAGCCTGGTCTACAGAGTGAGTTCCAGGACAGCCAGGGCTACACAGAGAAACCCTGTCTCGAAAAAAAAAAAAAAAAAAAAAAAAAAAAAGATTTATTATTATATCCAAGTACACTGTAGCTGTCTTCAGATGCACCAGAAGAGGGCATCAGATCTCATTATGGGTGGTTGTGAGCCACCATGTGGTTGCTGGGATTTGAACTCAGGACCTTTGGAAGAACAGTTGGTGCTCTTAACCACTGAGCCATCTCTCCAGCCCCACTCTCCACTCTTTTGATACGGGTGTGTGTATGTGTGTATTTATGTCTGTGTGCTTGTGTGGCAGCTAGAGGACAACCTTGGGTTGAATGCCATCCCCCTTCGTTTGAACAGGATCTCGTATTGGCCTAGAGCTCACCAATCAGCTGAGGCTGGCTGCCCAGTAAGCTCCAGGAACTCCTGTCTCCTGTTTCCCAGCACTGGGATTATCAGAAGCACACTCTATAATCATTTTCACCTGAGGTGCAGCGCAGGTCCTTGTGATTGCTAGTGACTGAGCTATGCTCCTAGTCCTGCCTTGACCATTTTCAGTATCTTCTCAGAACTCACAAAGCAGATTCCTCTTCTTTCAGAATAAGGCAAACTCTCCAGAAGGGAGGACTACCAATGGTGGCAACAACAGACCTGGAACATCGCTGTGGCCACACAGATGGAGATGGAGCAATTCTACATCAGCACAACAGCGTAAAGATGGGAACTGTATAAAGTGAGAGGAGCCATAAAGAACATTTAGGGTCTGGCGAGATGGCTCAGTGGGTAAGAGCACTGACTGTTCTTCTGAAGGTCCTGAGTTCAAATCTCAACAACCACATGGTGGCTCACAATCATCCATAATGAGATCTAATGCCCTCTTCTGGTGTGTCTTCTGAAGTCAGCTACAGTGTACTTACATATAATAAATAAATAAATCTTTAAAAAAAAAGAAAAAGACCATTTGGGACCTGCAGCTAGGTTAAGGAAACTGCAAAGTCATCAGCAGCAGGCCTCAGCTTTGCACTGTCTCAGTGAATGGGGCCATGTCAGCACTTGGAAGAGATAAGCAGCTGGTCCCAAGGATGTTCACGCCAAGACAGTCACTGGGCTGGGGATGAGGCTCAGTGGTAGATAGAGCAGGTACCTCGTACTCACAAGGCCTAGTGTTCTATCCCCAGCACCACAAAACACACAAAAAAAGTCAGCTGGGTAGGGTAGCACTCAGAATACAGAGAAAGGCAGATCTCTGTGAGTTCCAGGCCAGCTTGATCTACATAACAAGTTCCAGGCCAGCCAGGGCTCCAAGAGAACCTGTCTCATAAGAAATAAAGTCATCTGGGGATGGTGGCACCCATCTGTAACCTGGAAGTTAGGAGTCCAGAAGACAAGAGATCCTGTCACAAAAGTGAAGGTGTGTGTGTGTGTGTGTGTACATATATGTATACACACACACACATATATCTTAAATTATTTATGTAATTAATGCAAGAAGCAATACATGCATTTCAATGTAACTAAGAACAAGGCCAACCTGTTGTTGAACTCACAATTCTCTTGCCTTATCTTCCTGAGTGCTAGGATTAAAATGTGTACCGCCACAGCCAGCTTGCCCAATCTGTGTGTGTCTCTGTGTGTGTGTGTGGGGGGGGTATATGCACAAAGAGGTCAACAGAGGCTGTCAAGTGTCCTCCTTTCTCGATCTTCACCTTATCCCCTTTCAACAGGGTCTCTCTTTGAACTTGGAGCTAAGCTGACCTCCAACAAGCTCTCGCATCCCAATCTTTCCACTGTCCACAGCATGGTGGTCATACCAGCTTTTTTTTAACCTGGATGTCGGGGATTTGAACTCTGATCCCCCACACTTGATGCAGCAAGCCCTCTAACCCACTGAGCCATCTCACTATCCCTGGAATATTATACCAGGAAAAGCCAGGTGGGAGTCTCCCGAGGGCTGAAGCCCTCGCTACTCACAGTCTCATCTCCGAGGGGTGTGAGTCATCGTCCTCGCCCATTATAATGACGCCTTTCAGCTTGACATTGCCCGTAAACCTGCCAGAATTCCAAAGAGAAGGTTGTCTACCTGGGATTGAACCCCAAGGAGCAGCAGCCCCAAGGAGCAGCAGTCGTGTGACCCTGACAAGACCCTTCCCTGTCTCAGCTTAGCTGACTCATCTGCCACCTGTAGTCCTTTCAAAGACACTGTCATTCCATACCTCCAAGAAATTTAATCACCTCAGTGTTTAATTCGACAAATGCATCTGTTTTCAGTCACACACACACACACACACACACACACACACACAAGCGACTATACTTTCTTTCTCAAACCCACCAAAGGAAATCTACCCCATCTCTAGACACAGGTGTGTAATCTCAACGTAGCCAACAAAATGAAGCCATCGGAAGAGACAACTGGGTACAGCCCAGTTTGCCTGAGGCAAGCGCCAAGGAGATACTTACGGAATATTAAACAGGAGCTCTTCGTCCGCATCACTTTCAACAAACTGCGGTGCAGGGGGAGGAAGCAACAGATATCTGTTGAGAACCTGCAATGTCAGGAATCTGGCCTCCCTGTTCTACAAACTGAGTTGCGATGCAAATGGACCTGTCCCACCAACCCGCGCCCAGGTCCTCATAGCTGGGAGCTGCTCAGTCTCCGTGTTCTAATCACCACGGCCCCTCTTAGAGGGATTCTAAAGGGGGTTGTTTTCCAGGCTGTGAACTCAAAGACCAGTGCTTCTGTGTATCCTTCTGGGGACCCTTCAAATGGCTCTCCAAGGGATCTGGGTTCCTGGTTAGAAACATGGATCGCGACCCCAGGCGAGGTGAGGCCATCGGACAGCTATCTGGACCAATGGTCAAGGCAGCCGTGCTCTCTGCTCTCCTCCCTCACAAGCCTGCGCCGCCTCGGAATGGAGGCAAAGCGCCCGCCTGGCTTCTCTGGGCCTCAGTTTCCCTGTCTGTCTACCCAGCGAGGCCCCGTGGCTCCCGCCCACCTTGGAGCGGTCGCTCCGCTCCTCCCACGGCTTGAAGACGCCGCGGCCGCTGCCCTCGCGGCTCTCGTTGAGGCACTGCAGTCGCTCCAGGTCGATGCGCAGGTACAGCCCGTAGGCCAGGCCCCGCTGCTCGGGCGGCTCCTCGCGTTCGGCGGCGCAGCGACAGCCGCCCCCGCCGCCGTGGCTGTGGCCGTGCGACATGGCGACGCCGCCCGCCCGCTCGCCTGTGACACCGTCGGCACCGCCGCTCACCCGGAGCTCACTCGGCTCCGCGCCGACCGCCAAGCGCCGCCACCCGAGCGTCGTAAAAGGCGCCCCTGCGCGGCGCATGCGCGCGCGGCCCGGAGGGCGGGGCCGGGAGGGATTGACGTGGACCTGCGCCAGCAGAGCTGGACGCTGGCGGTGTGGGTGAGTGGTACCGTTCAAGCGTGGAAACTGTAGGGCTGGGGACGCGTGGCAGGGACGCGAATCCTCCCCTCCCCTCCCGAGCCAAAGAGTGCGCTTTCTTCCCTAGCGGCCACCTTTCTCCGGAGTGATGGATAAGGCGGGGCGGACAGCACAGCAAAGCTTGCCTCCTCTCCCCCCCTGACGCCCTGGTTTTTTTTTTTTTTTTTTTTTTTTTTTTTTTT
>NC_034595.1:86942361-86943565 GCF_900095145.1 Mus pahari
TTTTTTTTTGATTTTTTGTTATTGGTTTTTCGAGACAGGGTTTCCCTGTATAGCCCTGGTTGTCCTGGAACTCACTTTGTAGACCAGGCTAGCCTCGAACTCAGAAATCCGCCTGCCTCTGCCTCCCGAGTGCTGGGATTAAAGGCGTGCGCCACCATGCCAGGCTCCCTGACGCCCTGTTAACCTCGTCCATCTACCCCCTACTTTCTCCCGCGTCTTTGCCTTCTCTGTCTTTTTCCCCCTTTCCTTCCATTTTTTTTAGAGCTAGGTTCTCATGTGCCCCAGGCTGACCTCAGATGATGTCTGTACCTTCAACTCCAGATCCTCCTGTCTCCAAATCCCAAATTCAGGGATTAAAGGCACAAACCACCAAGTCTGGTGTTAGATTTATTTCATTATTTACATTTATTATATATCTATCATCTGTCTGCCTATGTCTATCCATCCAACCATCTATCTACTTATCTATCTAGTATCTTCTGTGGCTTCTCTCTCTCTCGCTCTCTCCCTTAATAAACAGTGTCTTACTACCTAGTTTTGGCTGGAACTATCCAATGAGCCTGGCACTCACTGTGTAAATCAGGCTGGCATAAAACCCAACAGAAATCCATCTGCCTCTGCCTCCTGGGCGTTGGGATTGAAGGTGTAGGCCATACTGCTCAGCAGCAGCATTTTTTTTTTTTTTTTTTTTTGATGCAGTCTCTTACAGGACTCACTAGGCTAACTGGTCAGTGAGCTTCTAGGCTCCACCCTCCAAAGCTGGGCTTGCTGCATACCTGGGGCTGCGCTTGGCTTTTATGTGACTGCTGGGGATTTGAACTCTGTCCTTGTGTTTCCACAGCAAGTGCTCTTAGCCTCTGAGTCATCTCCACAACCTAGAGCTATGATAGAGCTCCTTGGTAGAAGGTAGACTTCACCACCAGACCTGGGGTGAAAACGCTGGGTCTGTCCCTGACGGTGTGGCACTAGGAAAACGTCACCTTTTCCTGTTCTGAGACCTTTTCCTCTGTTCCGTGAGCAGGATAGTATCTGTTGAGTAGTCACACTGACTAGTAAGTGAAGAATGTGATTCAAGAACTCAACATGTACCAGCACTTGGGAGGCAGAGGCAGGCGGATTTGTGAGTTCGAGGCCAGCCTGGTCTACAAAGTGAGTTCCAGGACAGCCAGGGCTACACGGGGAAACCCTGTCTTGGAAAAAAAAA
>NC_034595.1:86943588-86982122 GCF_900095145.1 Mus pahari
GGTGACACACACCTTTAGTCCTGGCACTCAGGATGCAGAGGCAGGCTGATTTCATACTTTGAAGCCAGCCTGGTCTATAAAATAAGTACCAGGATAGCACTGTCTTGAAAAACAAACAAACAAAACCACATGGGTGTGGTGATTTTTGCTGGAAAGCCAGCAACAGAGAGGAAGATCTCGCATTCAAGGCCATCCTAGGCATATAGACCCTGTCTCAGAACCGAAACAGACAACACAGTGCAGTGAATGGCTAACACAGGTGAAGTATCCAATTTGCTAGTTACCTCTCGGCAATCCAAACACTGGTACTCACTAGAAGTGTGGTGCTGGGCAGGTGACTGAACCGCTGATGCTCAGGCTGCCATCCCATCTGATGCGTCAAGGACCTTTGGTTTCCATTTTGAGTCTTGTGTTCACATGGAATGACTTTCATATCGTGGAAGTAAAAAGAACTAAAAGTCAGAGTTGGAGAGATGGCTCAGTGGTTAAGATCACTGACTGCTCTTCCAGAGGTTCTGAGTTCAATTCCCAGAAACTACATGGTGGCTCACAACCATCTGTAATGGAATCTGGTGCCCTCTTCTGGTGTGTCTGAAGACAGCTACAGTGTACTCATATACATAAAATAAATAATAGAGATTTTTTAAAAAAAACCTTAATGTCACACTTTATGGCTGAAATTATCCTGTGTTCAAAGTATTGCACTTCCTTCCTCCTTAATCCACGTGAGAAACCCAGAGGGTACTGAGAAAGTTATAGACATTTCTGAAGATTTCTTTCCCTTTAGAGTTGTCTCAGGAGTGCCCAAACTAGGTTGGTGAAGAACAACCCCCAAACATGTTCATTCGGGAATATTTCTGACTGCTATTTCATCTAATGGGCAAGCTACATTCTCTTCAGAACAGCTCAAGGTCATGAATTATTCCTGCTTCTCCATAATGATCTCAGACATTGTCCTAAGTATAATATGCAATTCTTCCTGTGTGCAGCAGTGTGTGTGTGCGCGCATGGGAGTGTGCACGTGTGTGTGTGCAAATTCACTTATCCACGTGTGCCAATGTGGAGGACAGAAGTTGACTTTGGTGGACATGCCCAACTTATTTTGTACATTTTTAAAAATTTGTGTGTATGGGGGGGGGGTGCATACATATGTGCACCTGAGTGCAGGAGCCTGCAGAGGACAGAAGAAAGCATCAGATCCCTTGGAGCTGGAGTAACAGGCAGTTGTGAGCTACCTAATGTCCATGCTGGGAACCGATCTTGGGTCCTCCAGCTAAGCAACATGTGGTGTAATTGCTGGGCCACCTTTCTGGCTTTTTTTTTTTTCTTTTTTAAAGACAGGGTCTCAGACTGGGCAGTGGGCAGTGGTGGCACACGCCTTTACCTTTAATCACAGCACTTGGAAGTCAGAGGCAGGTGGATTTCTGAGTTCGAGGCCAGCCTGCTCTACAGAGTGAGTTCCAGGACAGTCAGGGCTACACAGAGAAACCCTGTCTTGAAAAACCAAAAAAAAAAAAGGGGGGGGGCTGGAGAGATGGCTCAGCGGTTAAGAGCACTGACTGCTCCCGAGTTCAAATCCCAGCAACCACGCGGTGGCTTACAACAATCTGTAATGGGATCTGATGCCCTCTTGTACCCTCTTCTGGTGTGTCTGAAGACAGCTACAGTGTACTCACATATAACAATAAATAAAAAAATTTTTTTTGGTTTTTCTAGACAGGGTTTCTCTGTGTAGCCCTGGCTGTCTTGGAGCTCACTTTGTAGACCAGGCTGGCCTCGAACTCAGAGATCTGCCTGCCTCTGCCTCCCAAATGCTGGGATTAAAGGTGTGTGCCACTACACCCAGCAAATAAATCTTTAAAAAAAAAAAAGAAAAAGAAAAAAAGACAGGATTTTGGAGCTAGAGAGATGGTGGTTAAGAACACTGACCTTGGGCTGGTGAGATGGTTCAGTGGGTAAGAGCACCCGACTGTTCTTCAAAAGGTCCAGAGTTCAAATCCCAGCCACCACATGGTGGCTTACAACCATCCCTAACAAGATCTGACGCCCTCTTCTGGAGTGTCTGAAGACAGCTACAGTGTACTTACATATAATAAATAAATAAATCTTTAAAAAACAAAAAAAAAGAACACTGACTTTTGGGCGGTGGTGAGCCATCTCTCTAGCTTATGGTGTATGCTTATACATAAAATAAATAAATATTTTAAAACAAGAGAAAGAGAGAGAGACAGGGTCTCTCATTGAACTTGAAGTACACTGTTTCAGCTAGACAGGCTGGCCATGACTCCCTGGAGAGTCCTCCTGACCCCACAGTCCACACTGGGCCACAGACCATGCACACAGCCCCTAGCACTGGGCCACAAACACAGACACATGCCCTCAGTCCAGCTCTCTCGTGGGCGTTGGGATCTGAACAAGGATTCAACTTTCCCCACGGAACCGGCTCCACTGAACTTTAAGGGAGAGGGGCTTGAACTTGGGTGATCTCCAATTTGCAGATGATGAAAACAGAGACTGAAAGAGGTGAATTAAGCTGTTCGATTCCAGACAAAGTTAGGAAGTGACCCAGTTTTGTGCTCATCCAATAGTAATCCTGAAACATGTCCTCCCAGAACACCCTAAAGGAGAGAAAGGGGTGACACACAGAAGTCATTGTGTTGAGTCAGCTAGAGGCATGAACACTCACCCAAAAACGTAGCTTTGAACATCACTGTCTCTCCCATCGGTCTCTGATTAGCTGGGCTGGGTAGCTCTTTCCTGGGCCGCAGCCTGCCTCATGCGCTGAAAGTCTGGGATTACCTCCAGTCTAGTTACACTGGCTATCTGGGATGTGGGACCCATAGCGCTAGCGGGGAGGACATTAGCTTAGATACAAGATGAGAGTCACCAAATTTCCACAATTACATTTTTCACTTTTTAAAGTTTGTGTGTGTGTGTGTGTGTGTGTGTGTGTGTGTGTGTGTACACAACTCACGGGAGTCAGTTCTCTCTTTCCACCATGGAAGTCCTAGGGGATTTAACGCAGTCCCCAGACTTGGTGACAAGCATTTCTACTCTTGACCCAGAACCACCTTTTTGGCCTGATTTGTCGTCTGGTTGGTATTTGTTTCATATTTTGTATCTAATTAGTCTCATTATGTAGCCCAGGCTAGCCTCTTCAACTCACTCCTCTTACCTCCACCTTCTGCATACTGGGGTCCCAGGGATAGCCTGCCACACCTGGCTAAGCACAGTCGCTTTTTAACCTCTGCTTCTGTGGTTTATGAATCCCTAGTCAAAACCATAGATGAGTCCAAATTCAAAGATGGAGAGACAGACTTTGTTGCTTAGGCTATAAAAATTCCTTAGGTCTGCCCGCCTCCCTTCTGTTAAAACTGGGTCTCTGGTTATATAACTCGCTGGTTTAATGGCGTCAAACAACAATTAAGACTTATTGTCTCACAGTTTCTGAGTCAAGAATTTAGGTGTGGCTTCCTTGGGTAGCTTCTGACTTGAGGTCTCTCGGGAGCCTGAAGTCACCTAAAGGTCCAAGGTAGAAGACTCAGGTGAGAGAAAGTTTGTGCAGGCCTGGCTTCCTTTCCAAGTGGACCCATGATCTGACAGTAGCTGGCTGTCACCAGAGCAAGTGACCCAAGACAAGGCAAGGCAGAAGAAGCCACAGTGTCTTTTATGAGCTAAGCTTAGTCATCCCACGCTGTCAGGTCTTCAGTGTCTCATGTTCCATGGGGCAGACATGTTTAGTGTGTGAGAAACTGCATCATAAAGGTGGCAGATCTCATCAGAGGCCACCTCAGAGGTTGGCTGCCACACAGGCACACATGGCACATGGTACTGAAGATGTGAAGCTGGTTATTTGGGTGTGGATTAATTCATTCAGAATATTGAAGAAACGTGATGCCATTCAGTTTCCTGGTTTTCTGTGCAGTGGTCTGGTTTGTTTTTCTAATCCTGTGATTTAAAAAAAAACATGAACCAAAACAAGTAAGAGAGGAGAGGCTTCAAATGGTAGTTTGAATGATTTCACTCCATAAGGTCCCATGGCCTCGTATAGTTTGGTCCCCAGTAGTTGGAACTGTTTGGGAAGGATTAGGAGGTGTGTCCTTGTGAGGAGATGTGTCACTGGGGGAGGGCTTGAAGGTTTCAAAAATCCATGCCCATCCCTGGTTACTGTCTCTGCCTGTGTCTGTGGATCAAGATGTAAGGCCTCAGCTACTGCTCCAGTGCCATGCCTGCCTACTGCCATGTTCCTGCCATGGTGGGCGTGGACTGACCCTCTGACGCTGTGAGCGCCAAATAAACTCTTCTGTAAGTTGTCTCGGTCATGGCGTCTTCTCATGGCAATGGAAAAGCAACAAAGACCCTTCTCTCCACTCTTGTCTTATAGGAGTGTCTACATTTATTTATGGAGGAAACATTTATTTATGGAGGAAATAGCACTGTGTATATGTGGAGTCAGAGGGAAACGGACAACTGGCTGAAATTGGTTCCCCTTCTACTCTGTGGGTTTCAGGAATTAAACTCAAGTTATCAGCTTGGCAGCAAGCACTTCTTATCTGCTGAGCCATGTCACCAGACCAAATGGGAATTATTAGGGACCTTAGGACTGCCCTGGGGTGGATAGGAAATGTTTGGAAGCTGGGTGGTAGTGCATGCCTTTATATTTAACTTTTTTTTTTTAAAGATTTATTTATTTATTATATGTAAGTACACTGTAGCTGTCTTCAGACACTCCAGAAGAGGGCGTCAAGATCTTGTTATGGATGGTTGTAAGCCACCATGTGGTTGCTGGGATTTGAACTCCGGACCTTTGGAAGAGCAGTCGGGTGCTCTTACCCACTGAGCCATCTCACCAGCCCTACATTTAACTTTTAATCCCATTACTTGGGAGGCAGAGGCAGGCAGATTTCTGAGTTCAAGGCCAGCCTGGTCTACAGAGTGAGCTCCAGGACAGCCAGGGTTACACAGAGAAACCCTGTCTCGAAAACAACAACAACAACAACAAACAAACAAAAAAGAAAGAAAACAAAAACAAAACAACAGCCCAAAAACAAAAAAAGGAGAGGAGGCGGAGAGAGCTGGGGTTCAGATACCCAAAATATAAGGAAAAAGCCAGCAGTGGGCCAGTTGCACCTCTAACCCCAGCACTGTGGGGGTCCAGCCTAGCTCAGGAGAGAGACTGTGGGGGAGGAATAAGGTAGAGAGCAGCAGAGTAAGGTACCTGAGGGCCTCCTCTGGCCTCCACCATTGCCACTCAAACTGAAAACAAGAAAAGTTGGCCACACCTGAACCAGAGTGGAGCCCCAAGCCCGGAATCCAGCTCTTGAGAGCAGGGAACTGGCAAAGCTAGCCTGGGCAACAGAGTCAGCCCCCTGCCTCACAAAGACAAAACTAGGGCTGGAGAGATGGCTCAGTGGTTAGGAGCGCTGACTGCTCTTCCAGAGGTCCTGAGTACAGGTCCCGGCAACCACATGGTTGGTGGCTCACAACCATCTGTAGTGAGATCTGACGCCCTCTTCTGGGGTGTCTGAAGACAGCTACAGTGTACTTATATATACCAAATAAATAAATAGATAGATAGATAGATAGATAGATAGATAGATAGATAGATAGATAGATAGATAGATAGATAAAAAGAAAACTAAAAGGAGAGCCAATTAGCAAAACCCACAATCACATGCTTGCTGTTGACTGTCAATTATTCCTAACTACATCCTTACATGCCACAAAAAGCATTCAGAGGCAACTAAATCTTAATGCCGCGTGGGTGCACGTGCAGTGTTTGTGCCTGGTGGCCACTGGAGGACGAATCAGAGCCCCTGGAACTGGAGTTACCAGCGGTTGTGAGTGCTTGGAGCTAAACCATGGTTCTCAGCAAGAGCGAGTTTCTTTAACCACTGGACTGTCTCTATGGCTTCATGAGGACAAGGGCCACATCTCCTTAAACAGTAATGGAGTGACAGTAGCCCCCACAGGCCTGTGATGAGCACCCTCCCAGCCCTGACAGTTGGCCCTGTAGACAAGAGCTGCATACAGCACTATCTGTTGCAAACTCAATGCAGTAGTTCTCAAACTATTGATTCTTTTTAAATTTTAGGCGTGGTGTCATTTATCCCAGGCTGGCCTGAACTCATAATCCTAAACCTCCTGAAGGCTGGGATTGCAAGCCTGTGCCACCACGCCAGGCTTACATTTCTCTTCTTATACAGGGGATATCCTCTCCACAAAGCTAAAGCTGCCATGACCTAGTTACCTCCGAAGGCCCTGCCCCCTAACACTGTCATGCTGGATTCAGGATTTCAGCTTCAGAACTGATGGGGGAGGGGAAGAGGACGCATTCAGGCCAAAACCTATGTGTTGCTTTTATAAAAAATTTATTCTCTCATACATTACATCCAACTGCAGTTTCTCCTCCCCTGTCCCCCATCTCCTCTATCACCTGCCTCCTCCTTGTCCCCATCCATCCACTCCTCCTGTTTCCCTCCAGAAAAGGACAGGGCGCCCAGAGAAATCACCCAAACATGGGATGTCAAGGTGTAATAAGGTTAGGTACCTCCCCTCATATTAAGGCAGGACAGGGCAACCCAGCAGGAGGACAAGGGCCCCAAAAGCAGGCAGAGGAGACAGAAACAGCCCTGCCCCCTCAGAAAGGCCAAGCTACACAACTATTGTGTGGCAGGCTCCCTGGCTGTTGCTTCAGTCTCAGCTGTTGCTTAGTGTTTAAAATATGCGCTCTCAGGCCAGACGTGGTGACGCACACCTTTAATCCCAGAATTTGGGAGGCAGAGGCAGGCGGATTTCTGAGTTCGAGGCCAGCCTGGTCTACAGAGTGGGTTCCAGGACAGCCAGGGCTACACAGAAAAAACCCTGTCTAGAAAAAAAAAAAATGATCTTTCAATGCAGAGTGTGTGTAAGAAGTGTTGGATGCCTGTAGTTTGTTAGTCTTTGAAGAACATTCAGACAGTGGTTGTCACAGAAAGGGAAGTCCGGTAGATTTTGAAGATAGACTGTGATATTTCTCTACTTAAACAGGGAGACTCAAGAAAGAGAAACTGAGATGACCGGACTCTAGAAGGTACCAAGCCACATAGAGGATTCTGTTGGGTATCAGATCCATGCAGCAGAAAGAAATTCTCAGATCTATGCAGTACTGGTCTAGACTTGGCCATAGAAAAACATTTTACAGCCGGGCGTGGTGGCTCACGCCTTTAATCCCAGCACTCGGGAGGCGGAGGCAGGCGGATGGCCTGGTCTACAAAGTGAGTTCCAGGACAGCTAGAGCTATACAGAGAAAGCCTGTCTCAAAATACCAAAAAAAAAAAAAAAAAAAAAAAAAGAATAAATCTTAAAAGGAGTTTGCAACTGATCTTCTCTGATCTGTACCTTTTGTGGTTGAATTTTTTTTTGTTGACTTATTTTATAACCCAAATAGTAATAGAAATCTTCTCTCTGTATTTTTTTCAGGAGCAATTTGTTTTTTGTTACTTTTTTTTTTTTTTTTCTTTCAGGAGCAATTTGTAAACCCCATCATTGCAGAATTCTCTGTGTTTCTTAAACATTTTGTCTAAAGTATCTGCATCAGAATGAGCCAACAAAATATTACCCATGTAATTATAATGGATTGAATCAATTGCCTGTGAATTATTTCTAGCAGGTACACAAAATGTTGACATAAAGGTGGACTACTTAACGTTCCCTGTGGAAGAATGTTCCACTGATACCCTTTTTACAGGTTGAGCATAAGTAGGTACTGTGAAAACAAACCTTTCCCTAACTTCCTCTTGCAAGAGGATAGTAAAAAAAAAAAAAAACAAAAAACAACAAAAAAGGCAGTTTGTTAAATCAATTGCTATCATAGGCATGCCTTAGGTAATAAAGAAGGTAAAGAAATTTTAGGTTGTAAGGGACCCATTGGTTGAATTACTCTATTCACCACTGTTAGGGTTTCATTGCTGTGAAGAGACACTATGACCAAGGCACCTCTTATAGACACAAGCATGGGCTGGAGAGATGGCTCAGTGCTTAAGAGCACTGACTGCTCTTCCGAAGGTCCTGAGTTCAAATCCCAGCAACCACATGGTGGCTCACAACCACCTGCAATGAGATCTAAAACCCTCTTCTGGCATGTCTGAAGACAGCTACAGTCTAATTATTTGTAATAATAAATCATTTAAAAAAAAAAGTTAAAATAAAACTATACTAACTGTTGGGAACAGACCCAGAAGAAATGGTAGTACCTTATATTAATGCTGACATCATGTTGTTATGTGTTGGAGACCAGGCTGAGATACACCAGGCCCTGGACAGCTCTCACCTAGTAACCAAATGGTCCTTTGTTGAGAGCTGAGTCAACCCCTCCCTGCCAAGACTGCTCTATCTCTCTCCTCCCAAGGCTACTCATGGAAATCATCTGACTTCTGTACTAAGCTGACACCTGAGAGGATCCAAGACTCTGAGATTAGCTGCCCATCGTTCCACAGCAGTGACACCAAGACTCTAAGAAAATCACAAGAAGTTTCAAATCTGCAGTCAGCATCCCCCCATTCATCCTCTGTTTCTTTTGATGGTTTCTCAACCCCTCCCCATTTCCCCTTACAGTGTTTATGACCAAACGCAATAAACGAAGCCTTGACAAATTTGCTTGGCTTCCCTCTCATTTCCCACCCATTTCTCACTTTCAGGCTTGGTCCCCTTGACCCCACAAAATAGCTTGTCCCTCGGGCAGGGGCAGGGATAGTTATGGGTAATCAATGAAGATTGACAAAGAGCTTCTGGCAACTATTTTGAAGAAATTAACAGCAAATATCCAAAAAGCAAATGTCTTCAGTTTGTAAAAACAACCAGTTGGATTCTCCTGTGAGTTCTAAAGGGGATGCCAATTCCTGAAGCAGCTATATTCTATAGTGATGCAAATGAGTTGGGAATGGTAAGCTTTAAATCAGACCCCCCCCCCCAAAAAAAGCAAAGTAATTCAAAAGTTCATATACTTCAGTTCAAAAATCAGGGTTGTATGCAATTGTTAGGGTATTATTAGATTTTTCTGAATCTCTTAATATATTGACTCTCAATATGCAGAGTTGTTTTGCATATAGAAATTGTTTACTTTAACCCTGATAATTAAGAATTAACTTTTTTATTTATGCAACTTGCAACAGCCAATCAGAAATAGAAAATATTCATTATATATCACCCGTAGTTGGTCTTGTCAGATCTATTAGCACAAGAAAATTAAGAAACTGACCAATAATAGGAAATGTATCAGAAGCCTCAAAATTTCATGAAAAACATGTTAACAGTAAAGGTTTAAAGAAAAAGTTTTCTACCACTTGGCCACAAGCCAAGGATTTTATAAGACAATGTCCTACTTGTTCCCTGTATAACCAAACTCCATCACCCGCTGGAGGTAACTCTAAGGGTACCAAAAGAAATGAAATCTGGCAGATAGATATTTCAATTTGCAGAAATTGGAAAACTAAAGTATGTTCATCAGAGCATTGTTTCATATTTATGTCAACCACCTGCCTCTGCCTCCCAAGTGCTGGGATTAAAGGCGTGCCGACTCCAATGTTTTTGCTTTAGTCCCAGAAGTAGGATAGGGGGCTGCTGTCCAGTAGCTATGATTTGACTCATGCTCTAGGGAAGAGAGATGGGGGGTCAATTTGACAGATGCAGTTAGTTTTTACAATTTTGTGATATTTGGAATCCTGGGAAATTTTCAGAGGGTGTGTGTGTACGTGTATATGGGTTGTTGGTTTGTTGTGAGTTGTTGGTTGGTTGCTGTTGGTTATAGATTGTTAAGTAGTTGTGTGCAAACAACAAGAAATTAGATATCTTGGTGTTGAAGATCAAATTTGCTCCAAGGAACTCATTGCCCCTAGTCAGCAGATAGTCTAACAATATCGGCACCCTTTCTGACTGCTGCCGTTATTCGTGGACCTCTTTCCTTTCCTCTCTATCCTCTTTTTTTATCTAGTGTTAGGGGGTTGAAGGGGTGGAAGGAAAACAGTGAAGGGTGGAAGAATGAGCCAACATAGTAGCAAAAGACAAGCTACAGTGGCACATGGTTATAATCTCAGCCTTCAAGAGGCTGGCTGAGGCAGGAGACTCACTATAAGTTTAAGGCCAATCTGAGCTATATCTTCTCACTCTGCAATAATGTGGCTGACTCCCTAGCATGTGTGTGAGAACCCAGAGTGCATCGTGACTAAGTTGCCTGGCATGGAGCAGATGCCTATCCGGCAAGATCTAATACAGGTGCTGGCTCAGCACAGACTCCAGGTACACTGCTCCACAATTAGCTTTGATGTGCCTTTTCTAACACTGCCAACTAGGTCCATTAAAGCAAAGAAAGGAGGGAAGAGGAGTCTAAGACACGTGCCAAAAATTCCTTTTTAGAAGAGGAGGGCTAATAGGACTAACTATGAGATAATTGTTGACCCAGCAGATAAATGCAGGGTTGTGCGGTTCAGTCAGGGCCAACATGGCAGGCTGTGACCAAGTTCTTTATGATCTTAGGATGCCAAGGGTGAGTGAGACTTAACTTTCACACCTGTGAGAAAAAAAACTAAGCCACAGGGGCTCAAATCTCTGTAGTCTGGGAACCTGAGTTTCCAATCTTTCCCTTCTGCCCTTGAAGCTATTCACCATGACTACACTACCCCACCTCAGAGTCACAGTTCCTAACAAGGAAGTAACTAACTCAGCCTCAGGCTTTCCAAGAATCATAAGAAACAGTGACACAAAACAGGCCCTGGACAATTGCTCCTTTACCCTGGGTTTGTTTTGCTTTTTGGATTTTGTTTTTTTGTTTTTTGGTTGTTGTCTCTGGAAGTCCTCTCTGGTCCTGCTGTATTCTAGGTAGCCAACCCTTTAAGGTGAGGCTTTTAAGAAGCAAAGCCAGGCAGTGGTGGTGCACACCTTTAATCCCAGCACTTGGGAGGCAGAGGCAGGTGGATTTCTAAGTTCGGGGCCAGCCTGGTCTACAGAGTGAGTTCCAGGACTACACAGAGAAACCCTGTCTCACAAAATAAACAAGCAAGCAAACAAACAAAACAATAAAGAAGCAAGTGAAGGCCTGAGTGAATGTGTATTGTCTGACATGAGAGAGACAATGTCCAGGATGCCAACGCCAACAGAATCATGAGTTGTAAATCCTTCCCGGGGGAGGCTGTGAGATGGCAATCTTCCTTTGGTCCCAGCATGAATGTTGACCATACACAGAAAATGTCCACCTTAGCTCCCCTTGGACCCCTGAAGATGTCTGCTTCCTTAAGACTGCTCCTATGGAGATCAGCTGAACCCCGCCTCCACACTGGGCTGAGCTTGCAGGGTGCTTCAGCAGCTCCGTCAGTGATTAGTGAAGCAGGCATCTTGTGACTGGTTTCTCTTCCCTTATAAAATGAGGAAAGGCTCAGCAGGTAGAATTTTTTTACTTTTTATTTAGACATGGGATTTTCCTTTTTGTATAACTTATCTAATTAAAATATTCATCTTGTAGTTACCACAAAAAAGTAACAATAGAAAATTGTATTTACATTTTGGGACCAAAATACAAATGCAGAGCAGGGTGGTGCTCATTCCTGCTCCTCCTGCCTCCAAAACAGAGAAAAGTGAGCCCCTGAGAGCCCGTGGAACGCCAAGGATCACCAAGGGCTAGTCTGTATGTATCATCTGTATGTAAAGGGCTAGTCCATCATGTGTGACCTGTATGTAGTGTAGCACAGAAAACATTGCACGAGTCTTCACAAATGTGACTGTGTCTGCCTTGTGGCCATTGTGCACGGGGTGAGGGACTGTGGAGACGGCTGCTCACTGGGCCCTCACTGTTCTCACCAGTCCTATCCCTGACACAGACACTCTTGAAGGGCTAGAAAATCTGGCTCTAAGTAAACTGGGTGCCTCAGAAATCTTTGTGTGCCAAACCGGATGCTGGCACTGGGACGGGCAAATGTGTGTCCTTTCTTCCCCTAGGCCTACAAATTCCTAAAGGGAATTAAATCATACACAATTGACTCTGCAATGGGGAAAAACGGCAAAGGGAAGCCTCAAAACACAGCTAAGGCATAAATCTGAGGTGGTCAACACCTAGAGAGGAGGCTGTTCTAGACAGCAGGGGCCTGGCTCCTAGTACAAATGTCCCTTTAACGTCAGCTAAAGAGACCTGATGTCAGAGTTTGAGGTCAGGCTGAGAGGTGGTATGGTGAAACAAGCAACCAAGAGAAACAATGTTTTACTTAGCAATCCCCCTGTCTCATGGCAACAGGGACCCAGCATAGCAATGCACAGTAAGGGGGGCCTAGCTTGAGCTGTGCAGGCTTTCTGGACTGCCTTGGGAGTCTTCACTAGCCTGAGGTCTTGAGGATGCTAAAACAGGAGATAGGCACAGTACCAGTGCTGTCTGTCCCCTCAAGTTCATAGTGTCTTTCACCTGGCTCATAACCAATTGAGTCCTCTTCCACGTTTTCTGACAGGAAGGAAAAAGCTGGCACTATCCTCCTAGCTCTGACATTGCCCCTATGCCACCTAGAAACAGGGAATCTTCCTCCAGAGTTGGTTGGCTGGGACCAGGGTGACCATCCACCCTTCCCAAGGGCAACACTCAGAAAGCGGAGGCTGCAGAGTTCTCTGCTGGCCACAGCACAATACCGTTCCTCTGGGCACATCAGTACCTTTCCTTTCAAACAAAAGCAAGTTCCACAGTACTACAGTGCTTTAAATCATTCACTCCTGGTAGGAATTCATAGAGAACAAGAGAATAAAGTGCTGGCATTTCAACCCCCCAAATCACACTCAGAGCTACAAAAGCCCTGTTATGTCTGTTTCCCCACAGTGCAGGGAAAGGCAAAATAAGGGTTGGTGTGTATGTAAAATACTGAATCAGAAATGAGGATTATAAAACTGCTGAGGTCCTACATAAATTCATCTCTTAAGGGTCTGTCCTCCAGCAAGCCTGAAAACAGGGAAGAGGAGTATGATTTGAAGATGATGCACAAAGGACTATAGACTTTGCAAACAGCCTTCTTTAACAAATACTACTGAAGGAAGAAAAGCGCCCATCAAGGAACTCAGGGTTTAACAGGAAGGGAGGCTCCCTGGAGGACAGGCATTCTGGCACTCACTCACTCCTGGCCCTGTATATGGGCTTGGGGCGACACACTGGCTCTGAAGGTGCCCTTTTGACCAGTGTCTACTCAGAAGAGCTGACCCAGGACAAAAAACGGCTTTTGCTAGGCTCATCTAACTTTAATAAAGGGCCTGGAAGGTAAAAGGCTAAATATGGAGGACCAAAAGAAAAAAGAAAAAACAAAAAGAAAAACAAAAAACCCCTGGGGGTATTATAAATACATCTGGGGGCAATATTTATTCTTAAAACTATTTCTTATAGTTTACAAAGATGCTAATTAGCAACAAAAGTATAACTGATCTTAAAGCCCTCAGTAGGACTGAGGCTCATACTGTCTTCAGAAATCTGAAGTGTGCTATAAGCAGGGTGCAGGGCTGAGGCACACAGGGGGACACATGGAACTGTGCAGGAGTCAGAGGCCAAAAAGTTCCACAAAGCAAAAGATATGGGTCTTCTGTGGATATCCTCTTCTCCTGTCCCCAGCATCCCTGTATTCCTGCTTCCAGACTCAACCTCCAAGGCAAGTCCTGTTTATCGCCGGGAGAATCTGTTCTTGAATGCTTTAATGGTCTTGGCCATCATCGGAGCAATTTCTGTGAAGAAAAAGGAGTCAGCTGTTTCAGATTGGTTTATAGTAAAGCCTGCTTTCCCTGGCTGTGCCCTTCACCTCTACCACAAATGAACTAACCAGCAAGGACTGTCTGAGAAGACTAACCAGCAAGGACTGTCTGAGAAGACTAACCAGCAAGGACTGTCTGAGAAGACTAACCAGCAAGGNGCAAGGACTGTCTGAGAAGACTAACCAGCAAGGACTGTCTGAGAAGACTAACCAGCAAGGACTGTCTGAGAAGACTAACCAGCAAGGACTGTCTGTCTGAGAAGCCGTCAGAGAAAGCCTGTGGTACGAGGCAGACTGACAGACCCTGCAGGTGCGGTCCACCAGCATCTCTGACACTACAGCTTTCCAAGACTGGCTGCCGTGCTCATGGGCAGCTTAAGAGGCAAATCAGAAGTCTTTGCTGACTCTTGAGGCCATAATGCCGACAATTTAACTTTCCAACTCACACATTCAACAGTACCTAGACCCTGCAGCTTCCCAGAGCAGCAATGGTTTCACCATGAGCTAATAAACACGAAACACCTGAGGAGGGCCTGCCTGTCCTTGGCTCAGTTAGCATCTGTGTCAGGATCCCCACTGGCTCAGAGCCTTGTTCCCACCAAAGTTGCTTACTCTTCACAGCTGGTTTCCTGGGATCATAGGAGACAGAACTGCTGGCCACAGGAGCTAAGTGGGCACTGCTAGTACTGGGCCCATCATAAGTCAACTCCTCAGGGCTAGAGTGGAAGCCGCTGCTGATGTTGCTGGCAGGAACGTGGCTGCTTCCTGTCGTATATGGTGCTGGCTTTATCCTGAAATACAGACAAAGCTGACAATTAGCTGGGAGCACACAATCTCAACAGAGCTGTTGCTGTGTGATTCTACTGTGGCTCTGTGCAGTGGGCCTGGTACACAGAGTGCTGGTGAAGATTCAGATATAGCTGTTAGCCCTTTATTGAGAGTGACAGTCACACTAAACTTTTCCTGTTAAAATATCAGTCAGTCTATAGTTTGGAAATGCTCACGTGCCCTAAAAAAATCTCGTCACCCTGGAAATTTGTTTTGTTTTGATAAGTATATGTAAGCGGATGTGGGTACCAGGGTATCTGTTCATGTGGAGGCCAAGTCAGCCTTGGCTGTTATTTCTCAGGAGCTACCTGGCTATGAGATGGAGTCTTACAGAGACCCAGAGCTCACTGCACAGACTAGGCTGCCTGGGGACTCGCTCCCCAGCACTAGGGTCACAAGTGCACACCAAGTGTGAGAATCATCCTAGCCCCTTAAGCATTTTATTGGCATAGCTATATCTTCAAACATAGAAACAGTTTTGGGGTTTAAGTGAGAATAATGAATGCAGAGGGGCACGTTCTTGAGTCAGGTCCCGTTTTCTGCCTAGGAGAACACATGCACGTAGCAGAACTAATCACCTAAGCAAAGGCCAAGAGGAAAGTGCAGCTCCAGTAACCACTCAAGAACACTCTCCACTGCTTGACTCCACCACAAAATGAGTCACTTCCTGCCCCCAGCTCTCCTTCAGGGTAATGATCTTGCAGCAGAGAGATCTTACCTGACTTTCTCAGGGACAACTGCTCCCCCGGTTCCAAACTTCTCCTGCCTCCGGCGGACATCTCTTGGTGGCTTGGCCACAGAGTTGACAAAGGCCATCTTTGCTTGTCGTCCTGAGTAGAAATACAAACATCAATATTTACTTTCATAATCAAAGGTACTGCTAGAGCAGTGGTTCTCAACTTTCCTAATGTTGTGACCTTTTAATACAGTTCCTCAGGCTGGAGAGATGGCTTGTTAGTTAAGAACACTGACTACTCTTCCAGAGGTCCTGAGTTTAAATCCCAGCAACCACATGGAGGCTCACAATCATCTGTAATGGAACCCAAAGCCCTCTTCTGGTGTGTCTGAAGACAGCAACAATGTACTCATACATAAAAATAAATAAATAAATCTTAAGAAATACAGCCCCTCAAGTGTGGTGATCCCCAACTATAGAAGTATTTTACTGTTATTCCCTGACTGTAATTTTGCTACTGTTATGAATGGTGATGTAAATTTATGTGTGTTTTCCAATGGTTCTAGGCAACCCCTGGGAGCAGCCTGGCCTGGGACAGAAGGCTCAGCCACCCTTCCTTTACCTTTTGGCTTATTGGCGTGAGCAGACCGGATGTTGTTTGTGAGCAGGCGCAGGCGCTGCTCTCTGGCGTCCTGAAGCCTCAGGTACATCTCCCTCCAGGACTCATACTCTTCTGGTCTTTCTTCCTTAAAGTCTCGGTGACAGTGAACTTTCCACAACTGATCTGTTTCCTCAATTAATACCTGAAACCAGGACCAAGCCATCACATATTCACGCTCTCCTTCATATCTCCCTTTACCTACACAGGACCCAATGCCTAATAGAATGGGGGAGGCAGGTTGACGTAGTAGCAGTAGTTACAGTTCCACAATACTAGGAAGAAGGCAAATCACTAAATTAAAAAACAAAAAACAAATAAACAAAAAAACGCCAGGTAGTGGTGGCACAAGCCTTTACCTTTAATCCCAGCACTTGGGAGGCAGAGGCAGGCGGATTTCTGAGTTCAAGGCCAGCCTGGTCTACAGAGTGAGTTCTAGGACAGCCAGGGCTATACAGAGAAACCCTGTCTCGAAAAACAAAAAAAATAAATAAAATAAATAAATCTTTAAAAAAAAAAAAAAAAGACGGCAGGTAGCAGGGTAGTGGTCGCTCACACCTTTATTCCCAGCTCCCAGGAGGCAGAGAAAGGTGGGTTTCTGACTTTGAGGCTAGCCTGGTCTACACAGTGAGTTCCAGGAGAGCCAGACTCTGTCTTGAAAAACCAAAGCCAAACCCCCCACCCCAAACAATCAAAACAAAGAAGGATCCCAGGAACAGGCACAAAAAATCGGCTGTTTAAAGACCCAGACATGCAAAACAAACATGCCCAGAACTGTGATTTGCCCTCTGACCTGCCCTTTGGCCACAGCAGATCTAGAGACAAAGCTACGTCTGGAAACAGAGCCTGGAAGGTGCACTGTTCCCATTAGGACACTCACATGATTGCATTCCTCTATTCGGTAGAGCTGATCAGGTGTGCACCTCTCCAAGACAGGTTCAAGAACAGAATAGGGAACTCCTCCCACTTCAAAGATAGCTGCAGAGAAACCAAAGGTGGGCAGGTGAGTACTGAATGGCAGCCAAGCTCCCAGTGACAAAGTCCCAGTGTAGCAAAGTGCTTGCGAGGTTGGTAACTCACAGTCAATATTATTCTTAAGCACCCGGATACACTGCTGGTGCAATGTCATCATTTTGGGGAGATAGGCACACTTGGAACCAGAATACACCTGCATCTTAGAATTCATTCTTCGTCCTGTGAACCCAGCTTCTTCTTCTTCCTGGGGTGAAGAGAAAGCTGTAGAAAGAAGAAAACCAGCAAGTCACAAAAGGCTCACACCCATGGTGAAGCTCCCACCCAGCAGCTCCCACTTTCTGTAACTCTAGTCCAAGGGCTCCAGCACTGACTCCTCTAGCCTCCTTGGGTACCACACACACTTGGTGAATAGACACAGATGCCAGCAAAACACTAATACAGGCAAAATAAAAATATAATCTTTAATGCTAGCACTTGGGAGGCAGAGACAGGTGAATCTGAGTTTAAAGCCAGCCTGGTCTACAAAGTGAGTTTCAGGCAGACCAGCCAAGGCTACATAACGAGACCCTGTTTCAAAAAACTAAAAATCAATAAAAAGATGTCCAAAATTACCTTTTCGCTTTGGCTGAAAGGAGGGAATCAACTCAAGGGAAGGAAGGGGCCGGTAGTTGGCTTGAATGGCGGGTAAGGGGATGTCTGGCAATGCTGGCAGCACATCAGTAGGGACCTGCAAGAGACACAGTATAGAGCCCACCCTGTAATCAGCTTTCTTCCCTGCAGTCAGTTAACCAAGTCACGAATGACACCATTTAGGTAAAGAAATAAATGTCAATAGGGCAAAAAATGTCTTGGAAAATTTTGAGGCACTAAGAAGTAAATGCAGGGTCTCACACCCTCTCAGTGAGCACTGTACTGTACTATACTATACACGCGCTTCCTCCCTCACACCCTCTCAGTGAGCACTATAGTATACCATACTATACTATACTATACTATACACGCGCTTCCTCCCTCACACCCTCTCAGTGAGCACTGTACTATACTATACTATTATACACTGCGCTTCCTCCCTCACACCCTCTCAGTGAGCACTATAGTATACCATACTATACTATACTATACTATACTATACACACACGCTTCCTCCCTCACACCCTCTCAGTGAGCACTGCACTATACTATACTATTATACACTGCGCTTCCTCCCTCACACCCTCTCAGTGAGCACTATAGTATACCATACTATACTACTATACACGCGCTTCCTCCCTCACACCCTCTCAGTGAGCACTATAGTATACCATACTATACTATACTATTATACACTGCGCTTCCTCCCTAACCCAGAACAATTCTTTTTTTTTTTTTTTTTTTTCGAGACAGGGTTTCTCTGTGTAGCCCTGGCTGTCCTGGAACTCACTCTGTAGACCAGGCTGGCCTCGAACTCAGAAATCCGCCTGCCTCTGCCTCCCGAGTGCTGGGATTAAAGGCGTGCGCCACCACGCCCAGCTCCCAGAACAATTCTTATCCTGCGCACTATCTATGCTAAGTGCTAGCAAGGTCGAGAATATTAATAACAATCAGAACTCAAACGGTCGGAGGACAGCAGGACAAGTGGCCTGGCAGGCAGGAGGCAGAGCAGAGTTACCTTTCGAGGCCTGGTGGGTTCGGCTCCAGTTGGCTGCAGCTTCTCTGACTTGTTTTCGTTGACTTTGGGTAATTTTTGAGCTGAGTTCAAGTTTTTACTGGTGCTTTTAGAGTCCTTTTTTTTAAGTCCTTTTTCTCCAAGTGCTGTACTGGACGTTTTCACAACCTTCTTCTTTTTCTTCCGGGGCTGGTCGTAGCTGAGGTAGGACTCGAAGGACATCGTGGGCCGCTCAAACTCATCGTCCACGTCTGTCTCCTCTGCTTTAGTGTGGAGCGGGCCTGCGGACTTTCCATCTGCGTTAGTTCTTACTTTCCCCTCCTGAGCCTTCAGGTGGTTGGGAACTTTCTCCTTGGCTCTGGGCAGTGGGTCTCCTGTCCCTCGCCCTGAGTCCACGCCGTCTACACTCTGCTTGTTTTTGTCAGACCTGGCTTTCTCAGAGTCCTTGTGTTTGGGCTTTTTAGAGTGGTTGTCTGAGGTAACATCTAAGGCAGGTGAAAACTTCTTCTTGAGACTGCTGCCTTCTCTGTCCTTGTCTTTCTTGACACTAGAGGGCAGCTTCTCCTTGGCACTGTCCCCTGACAGTAGCCTTCGGCTTTCCTCTTTGGAAGAGGCTTTGTGTGACTTCTCTCTGCCCACAGCGGAGACCTTCTCGTCCCCTCTGGCATCCGCAGGGTGCTTCTCCTTGTGGGAAGATTTGTGCTGCTTGTTTTGGCTAACAGCCCCTTTACCTTGGTGTTCACCCAGGTGACTAACCCCTAGTCTGTCCTGAAAGGTATTACTGTGGACTTTTACTGGCTTCTGGTGTGAGATGATGGGCTCCTGGTCCTCCTCTGGGGACCTGGAGAAGTCTGTATACATTTGATGAGGACTTGAAGGTGGAGGGGATTGAACATGGCCATAGTCAGATGACTCGGGGTCTGAAGAATATGGTGGTGACACTTTGTGACACCTCTTCCTTTCATCTCTCTTCTCGTGACTGTGAGCCACTTTGTGAGGTCTTTCAGGCTCAGAAAGTTTTTTGTGTTTTTTCTGTCTGTGCTCAGGGCTGTAAGACCGGCTACCAGAGGGTTTCCAGCTTTCCTGGTAGTTCCCCTCCAACTCCTCCTCCCTCTGAAGAGCATCTCTGGGACGCTTACGGGAATTGTTCTTCTCAAAATCCTGATCCTCAGCCTCACTATTTCTAAAATAGAAGCAGAAGCAGAAGCAGACCTCAGCATAAACCTCTTAGACAAAGTCACAGACCTCGACTTCAGCCATGGAGGGCACAGGTGGGTCAGGATAATCACAAGTTCAAGGCCATCCTCTGCTACTAAGCAAATTCAAGGCCAATGGGCTACAGAAGACCCAGTCTCACCACAAAACAAAACAAACAACAAAAACCAGGCCACGCCTGGCTCACATCTAAAATCCTAGTACCAGGGAGATTAAGATAGGATTGTTGGGGAATCAGAAGTTCAAGGTCATCATGTTACATAGCATGTTCAAGGCTAGATTAGAGGTATTTTGAAAGAAGATATTAAGGCCAGCCTGATGGCTCAACAGGTAATTATTACCATGCAAGCCTGAAGACCTGAGTCCAATCCCATGGGGGCAGAAAAAAACTGACTCACAAACTGTCCTCTGATCTCTGAGCACGCACCCAGCACCTCACCTCAGTACGCTTAGTACGTTAGAGCGCCTGTGCTCATCCTCAGCACCAAGCCCCCAAACAAAACAAAAAACACCTAACAAAGTGTTAATGTTCAACATTAAAAAAGAATTGTATCTCGGCATGTCGGTCCATTTCTTTAATTCCAGCACTCACAGGCATAGGCAGACTTATCTCTGAGTTCATGGCCAGCCTGGTCTTTAGTTCCACCAGGGCTATAGTGAGAGACTGTCTCAAAAATTAAAACCAACCAACCAAAAAAATTTTAAGAAAAAAATATTTGCTCGCATTTTGATGTACTTATTCCCAGGAGATGACTGCACATGTGGAGGACAGAGGACAACCTTTGGGGCCAGAGTTCTCCCTTCCCCCACAGGCTGCAAGGAAAAATTTATTCTTTTTGGTTTGGTTTTTGCTTTTTGTTTTTTGTGTGTGGTACGGTTTTTTGTTTTCTTGTTTTTTTGCTTTTAAGGCGTTTGTTGTAGAAAGGCAGAGAGAGGGAGAGGGAGAAGAGTAGAGAAGCAGAGGCTGGCCATGGCCATGTGGAGAGAGTGGGGAAGGGAATGGGGAGAGACTGGGCAAGCGGGAAGCAAGAGTGAGAGAGACAAGAGAGTGAGAGCAAGAGGGTAAGAGAGCAAGAAAAATTTATTCTTAATACTTTATCATATATTCTACAATAACTTACAATAATCCTGGGTTATTTTTATAATTGAGGTCACATAGTTAATTTGACATATGAAGCAGAACAAGCAAAGAAGAAATGTTCTCACCGCTCTACTGGAACCAGCTTCTTCCACTGGGCCACCAGGTCTCTGGCAAAGTTTCCCACTTGCTCATGTTTCCGAAAGCTGTTCACTGTTTTCCCTACCCCAGTCTCCTACAAAAGAAACACAGGAATTGACCGAGGATTCTGAAACCAAAGGCATGGTTTTCTATACATGTAAAGCCTCTTGTTGGAGAAAAGCAACGACTTCCCTCCTAAAACGCCTAAGCCTTATACTAAGTTACTTTGTGGCCTATGCCCAGATGTCTGACACAAAGTAACAAAGCCCACAGGTTTAGGGAAGGTCATTAAGACAGCCCAGAAGCACAGAATGTAACAAGGAGGGGTGGGGTTTGATCCAGCATGCTCTCTCTGAGACAGTGAAAGTGCTCATCATAACCCTTAAGGAAGGAATCAGCCTAAAGACATGGAAATTGGATTTCTTTTTTCTTTTTCTTTTTTGAAAAGACAGGGTTCAGTATATATACCAGGTTGGCCTTGAACTCCGACTCACCTACAAAGGCGCACATAGCCATGCCAGCCTCAAAGTTTCCTAGAATTAGAATCTATGAGTAGTAGATCCCAAAGCCAAAATTCTTTTCATGCATTAATTTTTTAAAAATATTTATACTGCCGGGCAGGGGAACTGGGATCCACTGGAAGATCAGAAAGCACTCTTAAACTCTCACCTAACTCTCATGTACCTCGTATGTTTAAATTTCCAGTTGAGGGATAGAGTGACATCTCTGCAGTTAAGAGAAATTACTGCTCTTGCAGAAGACAGAAATTCAATCCCAGCACTCACATCAGGTAGCTCCCGATTGCCTACAACTCCAATCTGAGAGAATCTAAGGTCCCGTGCTCTCTTTGGGCATGTAAACACTCATAAAGTCACACTGGCCCATACACATAAGTAAAAGAATATATCTTTAAATTTTGAACCAAAAAAAAAATTTTTTTTTTTAAAGATTTATTTATTTATTATATGTAAGTACACTGTAGCTGTCTTCAGACACTCCAGAAGAGGGCGCCAGATCTTGTTACGGATGGTTGTGAGCCACCATGTGGTTGCTGGGATTTGAACTCAGGACCTTTGGAAGAACAGTCGGGTGCTCTTACCTGATGAGCCATCTCACCAGCTCGAACCAAAATTTTTGAACCAACATTCAAGTAACAGGAAATAGTCATGCAGCTTAGAGGAGCACACTTGTCTGTCAGGCACAACACCGTGAGCTCCTTCCAGCATACCTGCCCACCTTGTCACATGACATAAAATACACCATCTTAAAGTACAGTGATTTCTAGAACTTTCTTCATACTTACCTCCTCATAACTCCTCATACTTCCCACAGCCTAACTCTAGAATGTAAAAAGAGAAACCCTGTTCCTTCCAATTCCCTAAGCCCTAACAATCACATACCTATCTACTTTCTGTCTATGGAGTAGCCCATCCTGGACATTTCATATAAACAGAATCATACAGTATGCAGTGGTTTGTATCTAGCTTCTTTCATTTGTAAAGCCTAACCTCTCTAAGTGTCCCTTACACATTCTGTAGTGGGAAACATTTGCAATATAGTCACATAATATTTACAGTTAAAAAAATTCTTACCACAAGAATGTCAACTGTGATAGGTAAGACGGAAAGCTTCTTCAAATATTTCAATAGCTGCAGAAAGAATAAGACAAATATTAATTTCTATAGTCATATGGATCTTCTCTGAGGCAGACGATACTATCTGATGGTGAGATATTTGCTTGGAGCTCCGTTCTTCAACATAACAACTATGGATGCTATTTGCATCTTAAAAGTGTGAAGAAAGGCTCAGAGATGCTTGTTACTAGCCCAGGACACAAGTAGTACAAGGTTTACTTTAGTCGATATGGTTTTCCAGTCTCTGCTTTCTTCTGTGAGTTTTTAAAACTGTGTGTGCTGTATCCACGTGTCTATTGTGGGGGGGCAGGACAACTATCATCATGCTAGGCATGGCAGTGCATGCACTGGTTTTTGTTGTTGTTGTTTTTGTTTGTTTTTCGAGACAGGGTTTCTCTGTGTAGCCCTGGCTGTCCTGGAACTCATTCTGTAGACCAGGTTGGCCTCGAACTCAGAAATCTGCCTGCCTCTGCCTCCCAAGTGCTTGGACTAAAGGCGTGCGCCACCACTGCCCGGCAACCCCAGCACTGTTTAGGTGAGGGGAGGTGGACAGCCTAGTCTAAACAGGGACCCAGTCTCAAAAAACCAACAATCACTGCCACCTCCCTTGATGCTAGGTCTATCACTGGCCTGGAGCTCATCAATTAGGCTAAGTTCACTGACCAATGAGTTCCAGGGCTCCATCTGTCTCTGCCTCTCCAACACAGTATTACAAAAGTGTGACACCATGCACAGCATTTCTATATAGGTAATGCTTCTGAAGCAAGCATGTTACGAAATGTATTATTATATCTCCCAAACCCTCTTTTGTGGCTTTTAGGGTTTTCTGTTTATAATACAAGAGATTGAACCTATTGATTAACTATGCTGACAAGTGCTCTATCACCAAGCTATAACCTAGCCCTCTTTTTTTTTTTTCTTTTTAAACCTACGTTCTGGCATGCTGAAGTGACATCATCATTTTTAAAAAATTATTATTATATATATAAGTACACTGTCACTGTCTTCAGATACCCCAGAAGAAGGCATCTGATCCCATTACAGATGGTTGTGAGCCACCACATGGTTACTGGGAATTGAACTCAGGACCTCTGGAAGAACAGTCAGTGCTCTTAACCATTGAGCCATCTCTCCAGCCCCTAACCTAGCCTTCTTTTTACATTTAGAGATCAGGCTTGGCCTTGACTTCTGAATTTCCTGCCTTAGCCTCTGGAATAGCAAGGTTACAGGACTATGTCACCAAGCCTGGCTAGATTATATGTTTTTAACTACTTTCTTCTCCAAAGGGAAAAAAGAGACAGAGAAGTGAATTAAAACTCACTAAATGGGACTGGGGAAATGGCTCATTGGCTGCTCTTCCAGAGGACCTCACATGGAGGCTCAAATCATCTCTAATCCTAGTTCTGATGCTCTCTTCTAGCCTCCAAGGACACCAGGCACACATGAAGTGCACAGACATTCATGCCAGCAAAACATCCATACACAAACTAAATAAATAATAACTTAAAAAACCCTCACTTACTGGCCTGGTATGGTGACTAATGTCTATAATCCCAGCATTTAGGAAACTGAGGTAGACGAATCACCCTGAG
The DNA here is from genome assembly GCF_900095145.1 of Mus pahari. Classification (NCBI taxonomy): domain Eukaryota; kingdom Metazoa; phylum Chordata; class Mammalia; order Rodentia; family Muridae; genus Mus; species Mus pahari. Next base: position 86,967,770 of record NC_034595.1, read on the forward strand.
TTCAAAGGTCATATGGGTTTCAGAGAGGGAGAGAGATTCTGCCCCCACACACACAAAAACAAAACAAAAAAACAATCAAACACAGCCATCAGCAACTATCACTTTGCAGACAGAGGACTGTGAAAGGTAGCATGTTTAGGGAAATCATCTATAGACTTGATATATCTAAAGCAGAACAAGGACTACACAGGAAGAGAGGACCCACAAACCTCCTGAAGGGATACAGTGTTTACCACAAGTGTCATCACAAATGGGAACTCAAGACCAATCTGAGATGCTGGAGTCAGAGCTTTGCTGTTAATAACGATCAAACATGTCTGGGTAGATCAGAAAGATTTGGTTTGCCCATTTCCTTTCTGAAGTCTCTAAAACTAGGTCAAAACTGGTAGAGCAGAGCTCAAGACAGAGTGAGAGACAGGTCGTCTCGCTTCTTGACTGATCGTGTGCAAGCCAGTAACCCGCCCGAGACCTGAGTTACTTCATCTGCAAATCAAAACTAGAGTCTCCATTTGCTGCAAGCTCTGAGGATTCATTGGGACAAACCATGTGCAGTGCTTAGTCATGGTGTCTGCAACACCATAAAAGTTAAACATGTTCATCCCTAATAATTTCGTTCATCAGCCAACAGCTCTTTCCATGTCCTACCCTGGATCCTGGACCAGATACTGCTCAGACAATTCCTACTTACTTTATTTCCAATGGATGTCAGGATTGCTAAGCCTTTTTCTAAGAATGGGTAAATGCATAGAAACACTTTCCATACAGGGAGTGTGGTAAAGTACACCAGTGTAAAACTGATAACTGAGTCAGCTGTGGTAGTATACCCTTGTAACCCTAGCACTCAAAGTCTGATGCAAGCCTGAGCTACATATTGAGTACCAGACTATGATACATGGTAAATCCTCACTCAAAAGCAAAAACAGGGGGCTAGAAAGATGGCTCAGAGGTTTAAGAGCACTGACTGCTCTTCCAGAGGTCCTGAGTTCAATTCCCAACAACCACATGGTGGCTCTCAACCATCTGTAATGGGACCTGATGCCCTCTTCTGGTGTGTCTGAACACAGTGACAGTGAATTCATAAATAAATCTAAAAACACATGTTGCTCTTCCAGAGAATCCAAGTTCAGTTCCCAGCACCATCTGGCACGTCACAGCCACCTGTTACGCCAGCTTTAGAGCACCTGATGCCCTCTGCTGGCTTCTGGGGGCACCCACATACATGTGTATAAATCAACAGGAGATTGAACCTATTTGGTTATATATGCATATAGAACACATATATGCACAACTATTTCAATTTTTAATAAGTCATAACAGGGGCTGGAGAGAGATAGTTTAGTGGTTAAGAGCACTGATTACTCTTCCAGAGGTCCTGAGTTCAAATCCCTGCAACCACATAGTAGCTCACAACCATCTGTAACAAGATCTGACTCCCTTGCCTAAAGACAGATACAGTGTACTTACACATAATAAATAAATATTTAAAAAAAAAAAGTCAGCCAGGCATGGTGGCGCACGCCTTTAATCCCAGCACTCGGGAGGCAGAGACAGGCGGATTTCTGAGTTCGAGGACAGCCTGGTCTACAAAGTGAGTTCCAGGACAGCCAGGGCTATACAGAGAAACCCTGTCTCAAAAAAACCAAAAAGTCAAAACAGGGCTCAAGAGATGGCCCAGTGGCTAAGAGCACTGACAAGGCTTGCAGAGGACCTAGACTCCGTTCCCAGAACCCATATGGCAGCTTACATCTGTCTGTAACCCCAGTTTTCCATGACCCAGTGCCCTCTTCTGGCTTCCATGGGCATCAGGCATGCATTTGGTGAACATACATATATGCAGGTAAAACTCATACACATAAAAAATAAAAATGAGGGCTGGTGAGATGGCTCAGTGGGTAAGAGTACCCTACTGCTCTTCCGAAGGTCCGGAGTTCAAATCCCAGCAACCACATGGGGGCTCATAACCATCAGTAACAAGATCTGATGCCCTCTTCTGGAGTGTCTCAAGACAGCTACAGTGTACTTACGTATAATAAATAAATAAATAAATCTTTAGAAATAAATAAATAAATAAATAAATAGAATAAAAATGAGGGGGGCTGGTGAGATGGCTCAGTGGGTAAGAGTACCCTACTGCTCTTCCAAAGGTCCNGAGTTCAAATCCCAGCAACCACATGGTGGCTCATAACCATCAGTAACAAGATCTGATGCCCTCTTCTGGAGTGTCTGAAGTCAGCTACAGTGTACTTACATATAATTAATAAATAAATCTTAAAAAAAAAAAATTTAAAAAAAATCAAAATAAAAATGAGCCTTAAAAAAATAAAAAGAAAACAGTATAAACTAGGCATGGTGGCACACGCCTTTAATCTCAGCACTTGGGAGGCAGAGGCAGGTGAATTTCTGAGTTCAAGGTCAGCCTGGTCTACAGTGTGAGTTCCAGGACAGCCAGGGCTACACAGAGAAACCCTGTCTCGAAAACAAACAAAAAACAAACAAACAAAAAATACATAAAACAAAATAGATAACCATCTGCCTTCATTTTTAAATATTAGACAGCAAGACTTGTTTTTTGTACTGTAATCGGTCATATTACTACAAGCTGGAGCAACAAGTATGTTTTTCTGGTCATTTTACTCCCATAATTACTTAACATGGTCTCTAGGCAGAGCAACTGAATCACAGGTGACAATCTTGTTTGACGGAATAAGAGGCCCAATGGCGAATCTGGGGAATATGAAACTTAATGGAGTAAAAATTATACTTAAACTCTCCACTTCCTTTATGATCCAGCTCAGGAAACATTATGTAAAGGCTAAGGCTAATAACATTTTCTCAAAGGGAAATCTGGAGTTACTGGAAAGAGTTAAAATTGGTGGTTCTAGCCGGGCGGTGGTGGCACACGCCTTTAATCCCAGCACTTGGGAGGCAGAGGCAGGCGAATTTCTAAACAGAGAAACCCTGTCTAGAAGCACCAAAAAAAAAAAAAAAAAAAAAAAAAAAAAGGTGCTTCTCCTATAATGGTGGTCCCTGGAGAAGAGGACTTCCCACACACACACACAGCCCCCTGAGACAGGGTTTCTCTGTGTAGCCCTAGCTGTCCTGGAACTCTGTAGACCAGGCTGGCCTCAAACTCAGAAATTCGCCTGCCTCTGTCTCCCAAGTGCTGGGATTAAAGGCGTGCACCACCATTGCCCAGCCCGAGAAGGGGATATTTATATACCATCCACTTTGTGCCGGGAATCAAGGTAAGTTTGTCTCATTTGACCCTGTCTAGTAGTTATTGTTCTCCTATTTTGCTGACATTGAACCTGGGTCTAGGGCTGTTCCATACTTGCCTAAAAAGCCAAGAAACTAATATCACTGTCCTTAAAAGAAAGACTCATGCATAGAATATAGAAGAAAGCAGGCATTCTTCCTCAACACCATGCTACTTGACAGCTTACAGTTCATGTGGCAAAGGTCACAAAACACAATTACAGGACCACTACATAGCCAACAGAGAGGAATGGAGTCAGAAGTCAAAGAGGATGTGTTGATCTCAAGGCTTTGTATGGACTGGCAAAGTGAGTATTGCCTGTGCCCTACCTTTGGTCTAGCAGACACAATAAAAACTCTTGAGATGTTCTAGCTGATTTAGCCCAGTTTTCAGTCGGTGACTTCCAAGAATGAAGCAACAAGCAGAGAGTACTATGGGTATCCTCAAGTAGATGGAAACTAGTGTTGTCAACCCAATGTAGACATATATAAAGCCAGCAAAACTGGTAGCAGATGACAGAAATAACAAAAGTTTGCACAGTCCCATACATAGGAATCTTGGGTTCTCCGCTTCCAGTCTTAGAGCTAACCAGTTCCCAACAATGACCTCCTCATTCTCCATCTACCACCAATCTGTGTGCTTCGTAGTTTTTACACTCAAAACCAGATTAAGGACTGCTAACTTTATCTGTCAAGAAAACTGTTTCCAATCCAATGATAGGAACAAAAGTTAAGTCATCTCACAGTACCTTCTCTAACAAGTGAGCCTAGAGGCTGGATGAAAGCAGAGTGAATACACAGTTAATTTACACTTAAAACACCAAAATCCAATAGCAGGAGTCCCAAAAACACAGATGTGGAATCAGCCTTTTGGCTAATAATGGTCTGGAAGCAAGATTTGGTTGCAAATTCATACTGCTCTATCTATAATCATCTTGCCACTTCACAAACCTGTGAGAGCTTGCTATGTTAAAAGGGGGTTGGAAAGCCAGCATGCAGGCTTGCAATTTTCTCTTTGCAGTCAGCGTGTTTCTGAATATCAACGTTTCAGGTCCTTTGCACAGGGGTCTCTCAAGAGTCTCCTCACCTCTCTCTTCACAACACATTCAGTTCTCCCTCCCCAGTGGGTACAGAAGCCAGGAGCTCACATAGCTGCTACTGAAATACATCCCCAGCCTGAAGGTAATTTTCTCTCTGGGAATTGAAAAGCCAAATTAGGGCTGTCAGAGGTAGAAGAGGGCTTGCCTACTAGTATTAGCCTGAGTCCCTGCCAATAACACAAGAACTACCGCCAAACACAACAACAAAAACAAAAACACCAAACACCCTTTGAAATAATTATTAGGAACTTAAGAAAATTTACTTAAACTTTTCCTAACTTGACATTTCATACACAAATAGATCATTCCAAAATTTAAATTCTATTTTTTTTAACCTTATGGCAGAAACGACAAAATGATGATGGTTACTTTAAGGTCAGTCACAAATCTTACAATGTTCAGGAAGGCAATCTGGTACTTGGAAATAATGACCATTTATTAGATGACCACAAAGGGTTATTGTAAAAAGAAACTTGTAAATATGTCTGACCAAAGATCCCCAAGGCTTCCAGAGAAAGTAAAACACAAGACGATTAAAACATTTACGTTTTCGCTGACTTACAACACAGCTTCTGAAGAAGTGTATCTCTGAGCTGGGGGAGGGGAGTTTAAAAGTGGCCCGGAGGTTGAGAGGTAGTGTGAAACCTTCCAAAACAGAGAACCCTCTCTGTGACCCAACTAGGAACAAGAAGAGTAAATGGGGTCCCTGACTGGACATTCTGAAAGATGGCGATTAACACTTACAAAGAACACTAGGGCCCAGTTGGTGTTTCAGGAAGAAACTAGAGAAAGGACAGGATGAGCAGAGAACTCCTCCAAAGTCCAGAGCTGGTGCTGGCTAGGAACCTAGACTGCATGTGTAAGTTCGTTCGCAGCCTCCCTCCACTACTTCCTCTTCCACCCAGCTCGCTGGACACTTCACCTTTTAGGAACCTCAGGCCCCGGCTAGAATGCTGACAAGCGATGTCACACCCTTCGGAGTTTGCGGCCAGAGACTTCAGTGAAAACGATTCTAACTCCCACCATCCCCTCCTCCTAGAGCCCTGAGCAGCCTCGCCACCCCGGAGGGGTGGGGACCGCGAGGGGATACAATGTATTTAAAAATAACAGTCTCTTAAAAAGCAGCAACAAAGTAGTTACGTGCAATTAAACATGGTTCCTCATCACAGCCTGGTCCCACCTTCCAGGATGTCAGAGCCGTGGAACAGGCTCACGCCCTCACCCAGGACCCGAGCTCGGAAAAAAACCCCAAGGCGTTCCCCGTTTTCTCCGCTAAAGGGCAGAGGACAGCACAGGGGTCCTCGAGCCGCAGGACCCCCAAGCAGCGGACGGGGTCGCTCGGCTGCGACGGGGAAACAGCTGGCGCGGATGCCCGAACCCCGGGGAGAGCCGCAAGGCCGGGCCGCCCCTCCAGTCCTCAGCCCCCGGCCGGGGGGCGCCCGCCGGCCGCGAACTCCCCACTGCCCCGCGCCGCTCCGTGGGGCCTGGCTCCGGGTCGGAGGAGAAGCCCACCGCGCCCGGCCCGCGACCGTTACAGGGCCCGCGCCGCGCCCAACGCCCGCCCGCGAGGCCCACGCCGCCCGCGCCGCCCGCCGCTCACCTTCTTGGGGTCCGGGTTCGCCGCCAGGCGCGCCTGGAGCTTCTCCACAACTTGGAGCGCCGACTCCGCCGCCATCGCTGTCACTGGCGCGGCCTCCTCGCCGGAACTGGGCTCGCGTCGCGTCCTCGGGCCGCAACTCCGCCCTCCGTGAGGCCCCGGCGGAGACGGAAGCGCGAATGGTCCCTTCCGGGCCTCCGCTGGGGGTGGGGGGGTGTCTATGCGTGGACAGCCTCGGGACCCGCCCCCGCGCCAGACCACGCCCACACCATCACCGCGAACCGTCGTACACGGCACGGGTCACGCCCCCGGCACGCCCAGTCCAGAGCCACGCAACCAGCCACGCCCCCCAAGACCTTGTACCTTCTCAAAGGAGCCTCAATCCGCAAGCCAAACTTTGGCTTTACTCTCACTCACTGTCCTCCCATTCAATCGCTCATTTACACCTAAGGGTGGTGTTAGTGATCAGGGTCCGACGCGGCCCCAGGGACTATCCTGGGACTCTTGCAGTGGAAGGAAAGAACTAACTGAGGTAAATTATCTGACTTCCACCTGCAAGCTGTGACACATCCACACAATAAAGAAATCGTGTAATTTTTTTAACTTATTTTATTAGATATTTTCTTCATTTACATTTCAAATGCTATCCCGAATGTCCCCTATACCCTCCCCCCACCCTGCTCCCCTGCCCACCCACTCCCGAAATCGTGTAATTTTAAAGTAATTTAATGGTATTGTAATTTTGGGAAAGCAATCCAGGCTTTCTGGTTTCAAGGCAATTTGAAATACTAGAAATAAAAATAATAATACATTATTAACCATCTTGTCTGCAACAGCAGAGATCAGCCCCTTTTTTTTAGACTGTTCACGTGACATTCTTTTTCTTTCTTTCTTTCTTTCTTTTTTTCTCTTTCTCTTTCTTTTCTCAAAAAGCGTTTCTTTGTGTAGCCTTGGAGGTCACTCTGTAGACCAAGCTTACCTAAAACTCACAGAGATCCACCTGCCTCTACCTCCTAAGGACCAGGATTAAAGTTGTATGCCACCACCACCTGGCTCCATTTAAAAATAAATTAAGAGCCAAGTGTGGTGGCTCACGCCTTTAATCCCAGCACTTGGGAGGCAGAGGCAGGCGGATTTCTGAGTTCGAGGCCAGCCTGATCTACAGAGTGAGTTCCAGGACAGCCAGGGCTACAAAGAGAAACCATCTCAAAAAAACAAAAAGAAAAACAAAAAAAGAAAGAGAAAAGCTTAGGCCCAAGGAAAGTAGTTTACACCTCTAATCCCAGGAGACTGAGGCAAGGAAATCTCTGTGTTTAAGGTCAGCCTGTGACAAAACAAGTCCCAGATCCAGGCATGGTGGTACACACCTTTAATCTGAACCATACCTTCTGCTGGAGACCTACATAAGGACATTGCAAGAAGGAAGATTCACTCTTCTTTGCCTGCTTGTATTTACTTGCTGGCACATCATTTAGAATTTAGTTCTACAGAAGACCAGCTAAAACACCTAGCCTCGTGGGCTGAGCAACTATGAGATCCCTGGACTTCCCATTCAGAGTTGACCATTGTTGGGGTAGTTGGACTACAGACTGTAAGTCATCACAATAAATTCCCTCAATATAGAGAGACATTCCCATAAGCTCTGTGACTATAGAGAACTCTGACTAATAAAAATACCTTGGCTCTTTTTGGCATGTTTGGTTTTTTTTAAAGATTTATTTATTTTATGTATATGAGAACAATTATAGCTGCCTTCAGACACACCAGAAGAGGGTGTCAGATCCCATTACAGATGGTTCTGAGCCACCACATGGTTGCTGGGAATTGAACTCAGGCCACCACTGCCCGGCTCGCACACGCCTTTTATCTCAGCACTTGGGAGGCAGAGGCAGGTGGATCTCTGAGTTTGAGGCCAGCGTGGTCTACAGAATGAGTTCCAGGACAGCAAGGGCTGTACTGAAAAACCCTATCTTGGGGAAAAAAAAAAAAAAAAACAAACTTTCTCACATGCTGTCACTAGGATGTTCTGTGCTTTGGTGTTCTTGGAAACCATCCTCAATAGAAGTTAGTTAGAACTGCTTTGTATAGTTAGCCACAATAAGCTTGGACCCGAACCAACCACCCAGCAGTACTTCCTGCACCTACTACGAGCTTTTATGGTTGTTGTCTATATAAGCTGACCCCGTGATGGACTCCAACTTGAGAGAGACACCCAGACCAATATAAGAAACCATTGGGAGCCCTTCCAGAGGTCTTGAGTTCAATTCCCGGCAGTCACATGGTAGCTCACAAATATCTGTAATGGGATCAGTTTCTCTCTTCTGATGTGTCTGAAGAGAGTGACAGAGTAGCCACATGTATAAAATAAACAAACAAATAAATCTTTCTTTTTTAAGCCATTTGGAATAAGACTTCCTTTTTAAATAGGGATCAAGTAAAGTTCCCAATACTTTCCTGGGACTTGATATCTTACTTGGCAAAAAGAGAGATGTACATATGTAACTGACATCCTGGTTGGCAAGTTAAGAGATGAATGTTAGCCAAGGCAAGTTCCCTGCCTCAGCTGAATACCCCAATCAATGGGAACAGGATAAGTGTACAGCAAAGACATGTTTCTAAGGAGATCTCCTATCCCCAAATCCTGATTGGCGGAATAACTTGGCACAGATGCTTGTGGATTTTAGGCTTAAAAGTCCTATAGGATCTTAACTCAATGTCATATCCAGCTTGTCTGGACCATGGCCCTGATTGATCTCTCTTGGGGTGTGGTGTTCAATAAACCATCCCTATTTGCCTGAGATCAGCGTCCAAGTGGTTTCTGGGCTGATTCCAAGCCCCCAACACAGGGTGTACTAAACTCGGGTTCTCTGTACTTCTGCTATTTTGCTTCCTGTTGCCTGAGATGCTATTTGGGATGAAGAGCAGGTTCAAGCTATAAACCTTCTCTCCTCTGCTGATCTAGGAGATGTGAGAGGGCTGGAGCTGTAGATCAGTAGTAGAGGGTTTCCCAAGTACTTGATGACCAATGGGAAAAAAATTGCCAACTTATGAGTGAGTGAGTCTGCACAAAGGAGGAAGCCTAGCTCTGCCTGGAGGCCAAGTGGGACACTTTAGAGTCCTTGGAGGAAAGAATTGACCAGCTCTGTGAGTGGAGGATCAGTTCAGGCAGGATAGTAGCAGAAACAGAAGACTGGATGACCTTGAATGACAGTAGGGGGATAACAAGGACAAAGCAAATGTTCCAGAGTACCACCCAACCCTGCTCTAAATGCTCCATAATTGACTTGATGAGACTCCCACAGACACTTCCAGATACTAAGTACAAGCATTGTGAGGCTGAGTTCTACCTTGAAGGCAAGGCAGGTCATCTGAGCATGATGGAAATCAACCACGTGGAACATGTGTGTTCAAGCCAGCATGACCGCCTACAGCCCTCAAGGAACTTTCTCTCTAGAGAGGGTACTTTGTAGAGGCAGAGACGTGCACACAAACAGATTCCATTCCAGGGAGCTGAGCTGCCTGAGACAAACAGACAGACAGTATTGGGGACAAGTGTGTGGTCAGAATCCCTTCCCCTCAATAAGTGCCTCTCAGACCTGGAGTGACAGAGGCCAGCCAGATACCACAACAAAACCCACATGTAAGACTCAACTCTGTTAGCAGAGGTGGCACTTTAAATGTTGTTCCCTTGGAGAGCTACCTTGGGTGGGTCTCACTGTCCTTTATGTTACACAAAGAGAAAATAAACTAAGGCTGGATCAGGTGACAGGAGTGTGGTAGCTGAAGCCCAGACCTCTGGCTGGGAACAAGGCTTCCCATTCCACTTTGAAAGAACTTCCCATCCTGATTGCCTGACTTGGGAGAGAGACCCTCTGTGCCCTGTGGCACCATTTCAGCTTCCTGTTAGGACATTTTTTTTTTTTTGGCCATTGCTAACCAGACATCCAGCATTGCCCATCGAAAGCTCCACTGCCCCTAGAAGCAGAGACTTTACCTGCGAGACCCATCGCCACCAGCCACTTTCTCTTCTACTTCCTATTTTTTGTTCTTGTTTTAAGCTTGACGGCAACTTTATTAAATGCCGGGAGGAAAACAGCAGGGCAGGCAAGCTGTACGTGTCAGGAGGTGGGAGATGGTGAACAGGAGCAAAGATGGCCTGGCTTTTTGCATTCTTTGAATTAGGGTCTAAGAAAGTCCAGTCCGCATGACATGCAGTGGAGCAAGGTGGCGTGACAGAAGGAGTGGGATGCTGCAGAGAAACCAGAGCGCCAGGGACAGCATGCTTTGGGCATTTGGCCAGGGTCTGAAAGAGAAAGAAGGAAGAGGACAGAAAAAAGGAGAGAGCTGTCATGAGGACAAAGCAGCTGCCCTTCTTGCTGCTAATGGGCCAGGCCAGAGAAAAAAATACCTCACAGTGCTCGCTCATCAGAGTGCTGGCCTCGTGGCTGAGGAATGCACTGAGCTGATATCGAACCAATAACACACTGGGCAAGCCCCGCAGACTGAAGAGGACTTCGGCTCCTTGATGCAGGGGAGTTTGTTTGTTTGCCTGTGCTTTTAGGGTTTGAACTTAGTCCATCTCAGAAGCTAGGTTAGCTCCCTTGTCACTGAGCTACATCCCAGGCCTGCTAATCCCAGGCCTGCTATCAACGGAACAGTTTACTAGTTATTAGAGCTTCTGCAAGAGCTTGATATGTAAGAAAGATAAAGATCACATCAGAGGTATAGTTTTAAGAACAGATTTCCTGGAAGAGATGACTCAGCAGTTAAGAGCACTGGCTGCTCTTCTAGAGGACCTGAGCTTAATTCTCAGCATCTGCACAGTGGCTCGCCACCATCTGTAACTCCATTCCGAAGAAATTCCATGCCTTTGTCTGACTTCTGCATGTCCCAGGCATCCAAATGGTGTACAGACATACATGCAGGCAAAACACTTAATGGATATAAAGTAAACATAAGAAAACAAGTAAATTATAATTTTATCTATTTTGTCATAATCAAACTCCTTTGTGCAATTAATATTTGGCAATAAAAATAACTTTGATAGCATTTCAACATAGATGATTTCTTTTGCAGTGAAACCACAAGCTCTTAGGAGAATTGCAAATAGCACAAAATAGGTGACGAACCCTTGAAAGGCCTGGCAGTGGTGGTGTACCCCTTAAATCCCAGCACTCAGGGGGTAGAGCCAGCTGAGTCTCTGAGTTCGAGGCCAGCCTGGTCTAAGGTCTGAGTTCCAGGACAACCAGGGCTACACAGAGAAACCCTGTCTCAGAAAAACAAAAACAAAACTAAAACTAAAAACTAAAAAACAAACCAGACCTGAGTGATGAAGCAGAAGCAGACACATCAGGACCCTCGTCTTAGTCAGGGTTACTATTGCTGTGATGAAACACCATGACCAAAAACAAGCTGGAGAGGAAAGGGGTTTTTTATTTTTGGTTTTGGTTTTCTATCCCTGCACCTTGTGCCCGCAACCACTCAGTGAGAAGGCTTACACTCCCACATCCTAGACCATCACTGAGGGAAGTCAGGACAGGAACCTGGAGGCAGGAGCTGATGCAGAGGCCGTGGAGGGATGCTGTTGACTGGCTTGCTCCTCAGGTCTTGCTCAGCCTGCTTTCCTAGAGAACCCAGGACCCCCTGCCGGCTGGTGCCACTCACAGTGAGCTGCACCCTGCCCCATCCATCACTATTCATAAAATGCCCTAAAGAGAGACTGTGTATGCATCCTTTCGCTTTATTTTAAGTCTATTTTCTCTTTTTGGTTACAGCTGACAATGGTGTGAGCCACCATGTACTGGGACCAAATCCCATCCTCTAAAAGAGCAACAAGTGTTAGCCCCTGAGTCTTCTTCTCTCCAGCCCCAGAATCCAGTGCCTCACACACGCTAGCTGCTTGCTTTATTGGTAAGTGGCACTCCCTGGCCCATTCTAACATTTATCACAAGATGACTTAGGGTCCTGCCTGTGCTAGACCTGAGCCTCCTGGGGTATGGGAACAACCTAATCCTAACCAAGGAGTCTGGTCTAGTGAATGGATATAGTGTCACTCAAAACCAAAACCAAAAATCCTGCCCTTAATCAGACAGTACCCAGAGGAGGATCTAAAAGGCCTGGAACAAGTATCCTGTGGAGGGGGCTAGGGGTGTGGCTTGGTTGGCCGTCTTTGACTGGCATGCACACAACCCTGATTAGGTCTCCAGCACAGCATAAAACTGGGCTTAGTAGAGGCTGGGCAGTGGTGGTGCACGCCTTTAATGCCAGCACTCGGGAGGCAGAGGCAGGCGGATTTCTGAGTTCAAGGCCAGCCTGGTCTACAGAGTGAGTTCCAGGACAGCCAGGGTTACACAGAGAAACCCTGACTCGAGAAAAAAACAACAACAACAACAACAACAACAACCACCACCTGGGCTTAGTGGTATACAACTGTGATCCTAAAACTCATGAGGGAGAGGCAGGAGGATCAGAAACTTGAAATCCATTCTTGGCTATATAATGAGTTTGAGGTCAGCCTGGACTACTAGAGATTCTGTCTCCAAAAAAAAAAAAAAAAAAAAAAAAGTCTGTTGGGGAAAAAATAAAGGTTTTTTTATGTATTTATTTTAAATCACATGTTTTATATGTGCATGCTATGTGTGTGTTTAAAAGGAGTTATAATTTGGTTTGGAGCCACCTGACATAGATGTCTTCCTCTGCAAGAAATGAGCCATCTCTCCAGCCCAAGGAGAAAGGTCGATAGATACATAAAAAGGTGCTCACCCTCTTCTGCTGGACAGGCTTGACTGAAAGGCACAGTGACAGGAGGCCTAACCTCAGCAGATTCAATTCAGTCCTGACAGGACTGCCGAGTCAGCAGGCTTGCTGCCTCAGAGCAGCCATGAAAGTGACCAGGACAGAACCAGCTACAGGCAGAGCAGCACTTGGTAAATATTATGCTCCGTCCAACACAGGAAGGCTGGAGCTGAGATAGCAGCACATGGGCTCAGTGTGACCCTGCTGGCAGACTTTGCTCTCACAGCCTGTAGGAGATCCAACCAATTGTCAGTTTTAAACCAGGAGCTTTTTGCAACTTCCCTTGAAAACCAGTTCTAGCTGGCTGGGCCGGAGCCCAGTTGCTCCCCTCCTAGCCTTCCCGGTCGTTTCGCCTGTGTGTTGTGAGCTTGTGTGTGTGTGTGTGTGTGTGTGTGTGTGTGTGTGTGTGTGTGTGTGTGTGCGTGTTGCATCAGCAGCACCCTCCCTGACTCACTCAAGAAAGTGGAACGAACAGGAAGATCAAGAAGAAGTGAAAGTAAGGAAATTACTCAGCACCTGAGTCAAAAAGCTTAGGGAAACCCTGGGATGCTAGAAAGTCGGTAGAGAGCCAGGCTGCTCAAGTCAGAGGCTGTCCTGGTCCCTACCCCCAACACACCTGCAGTCGACGATCCTGTTGACTGACTGTGCCTTCCTCAATCCCCTGGAAAGCCCCCTACCCCCACCCGGGCGTTTGGGGGCTCTCACTTTCTCTACGGGATCAAAGTGCCCATTCGCCCTTAAGGCCACCTCAGTCCCTGCCCGACTCCTCCCCAACAGAGCTGTTAATTCAGAATGATTCTCATATGCAAAGCAAAGCAAAGCCCCCAGGGGCCCCTAGCCCCTGCTTTCCCCTCAGGCTGCCCAGAATCACCCTGGGAACCAGGCCACTGCTCTCAACACCTGCTCTTCAGCCTTGTTGTTCACAACGAAGACTTAAGGTTTTTGTTTGGTTTGTTTTGGTTTTGAGGCAGGGTCTCATTTAGTGCCGGCTGGCATCAAACTCACTGTGTATCTGAGGACTGTCCTGACCTCCTGGTCCTCCAGCTGCCACCTCCCAAGGGCTGGGATTGCAAGCTTGACCAAAACAGCCATTGGCCAGCAACACATAATTTGTTTGTTTTTGTTTTCCAAGACAGGGTTTCTCTGGGTAGCCCTGGCTATGCTGGAACTCTGTAGACTAGGCTGGCCTCGAACTCACAGAGATCCACCCTCCTCTGCCTCCTGAGTGTTGGCATTAAGGTATGCACCACCACCACCCAGTTAGGACTTTTAATTTTTTAAAATATGTGTGTGTGTTTGGTATATGTGTGAGGGAGTGCACATGCATGTGTGTGTGTTCATGCATGTAGAGGCCAGAGGTCAATAATGAGTATCTTGAGTAGCTCTCCACATTATTTTGAGACAAGTTCCTCCTGAACCTAGAACTGACCTACTTAGCTCAAATGGCAGGCCAGCAAAGGTCCTCCAGTCTCACCCATCCCAAGCTCCTTCCCTGGCCCACTCAACCAGACTTTAAGGTTATAGACACAATTTCTGGCTTCTTTGGTGCTGCTGCTGTTTCTGCTCCTTTCTCCTCCTCCTCCTCCTCCTCCTCCTCCTCCTCCTC
>NC_034595.1:86983258-86986538 GCF_900095145.1 Mus pahari
CGCATGCCTTTAATCCCAGCACTCGGGAGGCAGAGGCAGGCAGATTTCTGAGTTCGAGGCCAGCCTGGTCTACAAAGTGAGTTCCAGGACAGCCATGGCTGCACAGAGAAACCCTGTCTCGGAAAAAAAAAAAAAAAAAAAAAAGTACTAGTTTGCTCCTTTCACAGGACGTGGACTCAATTCCCAAGTCACATAGAGGCTCACAAGTATCCTGAATGAAAATGAGGACATGACTGACCGCTCCTAGGTGTGGTTGAGAAGATTTTTAGTGTAGATATGAGGGTGAGGCTATCCAGAGAGGAAGAGGAAGAGAAAAAAGAGAGAACATGGGGAATAGTAGAGGGGGAAGAACCAGGAGGAATTATGGGAGTGAGAGAACCAAGAAGCTAAGGAAGCCCATGGCCAAAATGGCTGGGTATAGAAAAAAAAAAAAAAAAGCTGTGGGGAAGGAAAGGAAGCTCAGGAGGTGGGGAGGTTTAGGGTAGGGAGTGGGGCTGAGAAGAACAGAGAGGAGCCAGCCCTCTAGAACCAGTACTTGCAATGATGGAAGAGCCTGGTGGCCAGCATCCACTTTCATAATAGGCACCTCAGTTAGCCATTTGTTCTGGGACCTAACACACCTGTAACTCCAACTGCAGGAGTTGGAGGACTCGGCTTTGTCTTCTTGCTGTCCCAGGCACAGGACATGCACACGGTTCACATATGTGCATGTAGGCATACTCCCACATATAAGCTAAATTAAAAAATCCTTTCAAAGTTACATTTATGTATTTATCTGGGTGCCACACATGCATATGGTTTAGAGGGGAGATGTTGCAGGTGATGATTCTGTCTTTTCTCCGAATGAGTCCAGGGGTCAAAGCCAGACCCTCTGGCATGTGGGCAAGCCCCTGAGCCAATTTGTCAGCTTCATTTCTGCCTTTGTACAGGGATGCTGAGGATGTAAATTCAGATCCTCAAGGACAGGCACTTTATCAAATGAGTCAGTCCCAAGGCTGTTTATTTTTAAAGCTCCCTAAGTGATTCAGTACACATCCCAGGCAGAAAACCACTGTGCCCAGGCTACAGTACAAACTTTTGGGGGAGTTTCCAGCAACTCCACATTACCCAATGTTTACTTCACCAAACACCAAGTCCCTGCGTTGGGTACCAGAACCTCCCTTGACCTGAGGCTGTCATGACAAATACTATTTAGGCTTCTCATGGGGACTGCACTCTATCACAGTGTTTTGTGCCAAATTCCATGTTCAGAGAAGAGAACAAACACTCCACCTCAGAGCAAAGCTGTTTTAACTCAGTAGCTTCAGGAAGTCCCTGAAATTGACCACAGTCTATAGCACTATTCCTCCCCAAGCTTATAGAAGCAATAAAGATGGAGGGAGATATTCTCAGAAGTCTAGCCACCTGAAGAAGGTGCTCCCCAACTTTCCCAGATGCCTACAAGTTGTGCTGTACACTCCAGATTTCTAGAGCTGTGATCCATGCTATGGTGGGCTTTGGTGAAGCAGATGAGTCATTTTTGCTCCTGTAAGCAAAACCAATAAAACTCATTGGTACCTAGGAATGGAGGCACATGCCTTTAATCCCAGCACATGGGAGCCAGAGGCAGGTGGATCTCTGTGAGTTCAAGGCCAGTCAAGGCAACATGGTGAGACCCTGTCTCAAAAAAACAAAACCAACCAAACAACAAACCCAATCTCATCGGTTCACTTAGTCGGACTGGAGAGCTTCCTTATTTCTGTAGTCAGAGGTAGGCAGACATTTATTCATGTCTCCCATAAACAGTGTCAACAGCATTGGCCCCTCAGTGCCTCAAGCCTCACTTCTGCCTGTCTTTTTTTTTTTTTTTTTTAAACCTCCTACTCTGTTCTAGTCACTGGACAGACTTGAACTCCAAACTTGCCCTGCTGTAGCTTCAGGATCTTTCTGTCAACCCCAGATTCCAGCATCAAGCTCGTCAGCCTCAGCTTGTGCATTGCATTCCTTACTTTGAAAAACCTTTACTCAATTCTAGCCTCCTGTGGGCTCCCTGAGTTCAGGGACTGTGACTAAGCCTTCTTTGTAGCCATGGTAGAGGGATTAAACAAGTGTTTGGGGAATCCACAAATGAACACACTTGGATAGGTCCAGGATGGGTTTGTGCAGAGGCAGGGAACTGAGGAGTGTGGTAAAGCCATAGCTTCCAAATGCTTAGGGCTAGCCCCTCAAGCATGGGTTTGTTCATGCAGATGAGTGCTAGAGTTTTTCTCTAGCTTTGTAAAAGCCAAGAGGCAAGCAGAGACATACAGCATCTGAGGAAGGGATAACAGCCTGTTGTCTTCTCCCAGGAAGAGCGTACCTGCCCTGTGAACGAACGCAGCAGGAGGAGCAGATGTGTGTGTCCTGATGCAAACACTCACTAGAATGCGGCCTTGGATTAGGTTTACCCCCAACATTTGCAGGATCAAAGGCTGGAGTACTGATAGAGGGCCACCTGTCAGGTATCCAGATATTTACAGGTTATAAATTAAGCTAACAACCTGATAGAAGCAGCGGAGGGTGGTGCACATATGTAATCCTGGCCTTCCATAGCCTGACACAGTAAGATCAGGAGTTTGAGGCCAGTCTGAGCTTTATAGCAAGTTCCAGGCCAACCAGAGCTGTAGAGTGAAGGCCGGTTCCCCAAAAGAGCCTCCCAGATCTACTCCTTATTTGTTGGTTGGTTTTGAGACCTGACCTGACACTCAGGACAGTGCTGCAGCTTTAGCCTTTCCAGTGCTGTGAGCTGCCATGTTTGCCTTCCTATTCTATTCTTTGTCTTTTATTTTGTTTTGTTTTGTTGTTGTTTTTCAAGACAAGGTTTCTCTTTGTAACAGCCCTGGCTGTTCACTCTGATCCTGGGACCTAGAAACATGCTACCTTACATGGCAAGGTTGCTAATCACCTGATCTGGACATGGAGAAATTATCCTGTGTTGCCAGGTAGGCGTAATGCAACCAGCCCGGAGATCCTTCCGAGGGAAGGAGAGAGATGAGACTCAGCTAAAAAAGATCATGATACTTTCAGTTGAGCATGGTGATACAACACACCTTCAGTCCCAGAATTGGGAGACAGAGGCAGATGGCTCTATGGGAGTTCTATGACAGCCAGAGTTATGTAGAGAGAGAGACCCTGTCTCAAACAAAACAAAATGAAGCTGACACTTGAATCAAAACACACACATACACAGGCATACATACACATACACACATATGCACACACTCACATACACACATCACACATATACCTATACACACACAAA
>NC_034595.1:86989643-86995167 GCF_900095145.1 Mus pahari
GTGAGCCACCATGTGGTTGCTGGGATTTGAACTCCAGACCTTCGGAAGAGCAGTCGGGTGCTCTTACCCACTGAGCCATCTCACCAGCCCATAAAAATATTTTTAAAGTGAAGTAAAAAATAAAAATAAGTCTTTAGAGAGAGTCTAAAGCTACAACTGGTCACCACAGTGAGCGTGACAGTGACCACTACAGCTGACCGCATCAGTGACCAAAAGGGACCGCCCTGGCTGACCATGGTGAACATTACAACTGATCACCGCATGAACACTATGGCTGACAATTACAGTGACTATTAGAACTGAGCACCACAGGGTCCACTTCAAGTGACCAGTATGCTGAAGATCACGATGACCACTGTAGCTGACCATACTAGTGAGAACTACCACAACCGCTGATGATTGCAATGAATACTATAGCTGACCACCACAGTGACTGCAATAGTGAGCTCTCTAGCTGACCATCACAGGGCCTGCGACTGACCACTACAGTTACTTCTATGGTCGCTCATCGAGGGGAATACTACATCTGACCACATCAGTGACCAGTGTGACTTCTCATCATCACAATGAATATTATAACTGGTCGCCCCTGTGGCCACCATAGCTGACCATCACTGTGGATACAACTGACCACTTCAAGGACCACTACTTCTAACCATCACAGTGAATTCTACAACTGACCACTGTAATGATGAATAAATGGCCACTATGGCTGACCAGGACAGTGAACACTACAATTGGCCACATCAATGACCACCAGAATCAGGGATCACCATCACAATGAACACTGTAACCGACTTCTTCAATAACCGCCACAATGAGCAGGGTTCTCAAGAGGAACAGAATTTAAAGAATGAGTGTGTGTGTGTGTGTGTGTGTGTGTGTGTGTGTGTGTGTGTGTGTGTGTATAAAAAGGGATTTATTAGAATGGCTTACAGGCTGTGGTCCAGTTAGTCCAACAAGGGCTCTTCACCAAGGGAAAATCCAAGAATTCAGTAGTTGTTCAGACCACAAGGCCAGATGTTTTAGATGTCTTCAGTATACACTGGAACCCAAAAAATGTAGGTTCCAACCACAGCGAGGGAATGGACTTGCTAATGAGACTGAGAGCAAACAGACAGCTTCTCTTCCCTGTCTATACAGACTGCTACCAGGATTGTGGCCCAGATTAAAGGAGGACTTTCCCACTTTAAAAGATCTGGATTAGGTGGTGACACACACCTTTAATCCCAGCACTCAGGAGGCAGAGGCAGGGGAAGCTTGTGAGGCCAGTTTGGTCTACAGAGTGAGTTTCAGGACAGCCAGGGCTGCACAGAGAAACCCTCTGGAAAACAAAAATACAGTAACCAAATCAGGTAGGAGTATTTATTCCTATTTATCAAAGATAGGAGATTCAGAAAAATGAAAAAATTCACCAAGATGCCAAGATTTTAGGAGCCAGTCCTGGGTCTCTCTGTGCCAGATCTCCCAGGCTGTGTATCTTGTGCCCTCCCACTTCTGTGGGCTAGCTTTCCTAGCCAGCATAAAACCTGTGAATTCAGCCACGTGTCCTGTCACCCCCATACCATTCTCAATTTCTGACACATTTTCTTTTGCATCCATCTATCCACCCTTCTTCCTTCCTTCCTTCCTTCCTTCCTTCCTTCCTTCCTTCCTTCCTCCCTCCCTCCCTCCCTCCCTCCCTCCCTCCCTTCTTGGGGTCTCCCAGCTCTCTGTGGCCACTGGACCACCTGCAGTTATCCACCAAGCCTACCTTACTGTTTAGGCTAATCACTGTCCTTCAAACCCAGCCCCCTGCAGGCGCTAAAATCCACAGGCAGTAACCTTCAGATCCACCAGAGCTGCTCTGCTGTGACTTGTCTCCACCGCCTGCTGAGAAGACCTTTTGTCCCAGAAGACAACATCCTTTGGACCTGCCTATGGACATTCATCTGTGCCCTGATCCTTGGACCCGCCCACAGACTTTCACCTGTGCCTTCAAAGACTGGGGTTTGGGGACTGGGGTTTTTCCCACACTATATAAACTGAGTTCCTACATTAAACTTCGAGCTTTGATCAGTAAAATATTGTCTTGGCTCCATTTTTCTCTCGCACATTCCATTTCAGGCCAGCCCGCCCCTCAGGATGAACCCAGACCGGATTAAAGTGAGTTTTGTCAGAAACTCACACTTCCTTCCTTCCTTTTTTTTTTTTTAATTTATTTGTTTATTTTATTTAATATATGTGTGTACACTATAGCTATCTTCAGACACTCCAGGAGAGGGAATCAGATTTTTGTTACAGATGGTTGTGAGCCACCATGTGGTTGCTGGGATTTGAACTCTTCGGAAGAGCGGTCGGTGCTCTTAACTGCTGAGCCATCTCACCAGCCCCCTTCCTTCCTTTTTTTCTCTGCTGAGACAGGTTCTGTCTTGATCTCTTGCTCCTTCTGCCTCTACTCCTAAGTGGGAGAAATCCAGTCGTGGACAACTTGAGTGTTTGAGTTGAGTTGAAC
Source organism: Mus pahari (assembly GCF_900095145.1). Classification (NCBI taxonomy): domain Eukaryota; kingdom Metazoa; phylum Chordata; class Mammalia; order Rodentia; family Muridae; genus Mus; species Mus pahari. The sequence goes on from NC_034595.1 coordinate 86,992,138, forward strand.
TAATGTACATATTAGTTGCAGGTGCCAGAGGTGTGGGATCTCCTGGAGCTGGACTTAGAGCCAATGTGAGACACCAGATGTGAGTTTGGGGAACCAAACTCAAGTGTTCTCTAAGAGCTCGATCGTAGCTAATGTTGATTCACAGAAGGAGATTACTCTCATTGTTGCAGTCTGACTCTGAGGAGGAAGAGTCCCGAGCCTGAGTCCTGAGATAAGACTTAGCTGGGCTTGCTTCTACAGATGTACTCTACAGAGGACCAGACAAATGGGGCTGGGTCAGGATCAGCTGGGTCAGGAGTGGAGCACAGGAGTGGAGCACAGGAGTGGAGCACTCTCTCTTTGGGGCTTCTCTGATGCTTTCATAATTGTGCTTTTTCTTTTTCTTTTTTATTTTCTTTTTTTTTAAGATTGCTTCTGTGATTGAAATTCTACCTCATACATGGTAGAGTGGCTTCAGAAAGCAGCATGAATTTAAACATTTATTGACTCAGAATAAGCACAGGGAGGGGCATCTAACAAACAAGTATCTATAGCAATGGTGTTTTCCAGCCAGGCGTGGTGGCGCACGCCTTTAATCCCAGCACTTGGGAGGCAGAGGCAGGTGGATTTCTGAGTTCGAGGACAGCCTGGTCCACAGAGTGAGTTCCAGGACAGCCAGGGCTACACAGAAAAACCCTGTCTCAAAAAAACCAAAAAAACAAACAAGCAATGATGTTTTCCTTTTTTTATTTGTTTGTTTGTTTTTTGGTTTTGTTTTTTCGAGACAGGGTTTCTCTGTGTAGCCCTGGCTGTCCTGGAACTCACTCTGTAGACCAGTCTGGCCTTGAACTCAGAAATCCGTCTGCGGGTGGCTGGCGAGATTGCTCAGTGGTTAAGAGCACCGACTGCTCTTCCAAAGGTCCTGAGTTCAAATCCCAATCAACCAAATGGTGGCTCACAACCATCCTCAACGAAATCTGATGTCCTTGTCTGGAGTGTCTGAAGACAGCTACAGTGTACTTACATATATAATAAATAAATCTTTAAAAAAAAAAAAAAAAAAAGAAAAGAAATCCGTCTGCTTCTGCCTCCCAAGTGCTGGGATTAAAGGCGTGCACCACCACATGGTGCAATGGTGTTTTCTTATGAAAATTTTCAGAGTGCATAGACAAACATGCATAGTTAGTGGTGACAACTGTCTTTTGGGGGAGCATTTGCTATGTACGAGGTCCTGGCTCTAAATCTAGCACTTAAAATAAATGCCTTTGGAACAGAAAAATACAGGCTGGAGAAAAGGCTCAGCAGGTAAAAGCATGTGCCATGCAAGCCTGACAATTTGAGTCCAATTTCTGGAACCCACAGAAATAAAAAACAGTGGATAAGTAGGTCTCCATGAGTTCTCAGCCAGCCATAGCTAAATAGTAAGACTCTGTCTCAAAAATTGTATGTGTTGAGGGGGCTGAAGGGCACATGGCACAGGGCACACATGGAGGCCAGAGGACAATTTTGTGGAGTTAGTTTTCTCCATCTTTACATGGGCTCTGGAAATGGGGCTTGTATGGTCAAAGCACTTATTTTATGAGCTGTGCTAACTCACTTATTTTAAAACCTGAATTAGCTCTTTGGTTTTGTTAATATTAAAATGTTTTAAAGGTGGGTGGGTGGGGGCTGGTGAGATGGCTCAGTGGGTAAGAGCACCCAACTGCTCTTCTGAAGGTCCTGAATTCAAATCCCAGCAACCACATGGTGGCTCATAACCATCTGGAACAAGATCTGACGCCCTCTACTGGGGTGTCTGAAGATAGCTACAGTGTACTTACATATAATAAATAAATAAATCTTTAAAAAAAAAAAAAGGTGGGTGGGTGGTGGTGGTACACATCTTCCCTGCACTCAGGAGGTAGAGGCAGGTGACTCTTTGAGTTTATAGCCAGCCTGGTCTACAGAATGAGTTCCAGGACAGCCAGGGCTTTGCAGAGAAACCCTGTCTCAGAAAAAGGAAAACAAAGTAAAATTTGTATGTGCATGGGTGCTTGTGTATCCTGTTGTGTGCCTGATGTCTGCAGAGCCAGAAGAGGGAGTCAGATCTCTTGGAACTAGAGTTAGAGATGGATGAGAGCCACCATGTAGGTGCTGGGAATTGAACCAGGAACCTTTGAAAAGCAGCCAGTGCTCTTAACCTCTGAGCCATCTCCAGCCCCCCCCCTTTTTTTTTTTTAAAGATTTATTTATTTATTTTATGTAAGTACACTGTAGCTGTCTTTAGACACTCCAGAAGAGGGAGTCAGATCTCGTTAAGGATGGTTGTGAGCTACCATGTGGTTGCTGGGATTTGAACTCTGCACCTTTGGAAGAGCAGTCGGGTGCTCTTACCTGCTGAGCCATCTCACCAGCCCAGATTTATTAATTTTATTTATGTGAGTACACTGTTGCTGTCTTCAGATATACCAGAAGAGGGGGGTCGATTCCATTATGGATGGTTGTGAGTCACCATGTGGTTGCTGGGAATTGAACTCAGGTCCATCTGGTAGAGCAGCCAGTGCTCTTAACCGCTGAGCCATCTCTCCAGCCATCCAGCCCCATTTTATTTTGTTTGTTATTTTGTATGTGTATGTGTGTTCATATGACAGTGTACACACTTGCCACAACAGTGTGGAGGAGGGGACGATCTTCCCTTCAGTCAGGTGGACTCTGGGATCGAACACTTGCTATCTACTCATATCTCACAAGGCAGATTTAGGGCTTCCTCACTTCACAATGGTGAGAAAGTGACCTGGATTTAGTGGGAATTCTTTGAGGAAGTCCCTCCTAGTGCTGGGACACCAACAGCTATGTTCAGTTAGCCTTTCGGATCTGAGGAAAAGCCGTCAATCTGGTGGGCCCTGTGGCTATGATTTCTACAGGCACTGAAGAGGGCTTTCAAATTAGGGTATTTCCAAGTTTCAGTTTGCAGGGTGCAAACTAACACATTTATACTCTAATTCTTGAAAGTGCCCCTGTCAGGGGCTGGTGAGATGGCTCAGTGGGTAAGAGCACCCGACTGCTCTTCCA
>NC_034595.1:86995312-87006841 GCF_900095145.1 Mus pahari
AAAAAAAAAAAAAAAAAAAAAAAAAAGAAAGTGCCCCTGTCAGGAAGGGGTAGAATCTATTTTACCCAGGTCTGGGACTTAAAGGGATTATAGTTGACCGACAGGCCTGTTTGTGTCCCATCTGAGTTCAGTCAGATTCAAGGGCAACACAGGAGGAACAGGCGGTCACTGATGGTAATGGTTTGCTTTGTGGAATTTTGTTTTTATTTTCAAACACGTGTCACCCTGAGGCTCGGGCTTGTCTCAAGCTCACGATGCCCCCGTGAGACTCTTCTACTTTTCTTTCTTCTTTGTCTTCCTCCTGCTCTTCTTTTCTTTTTTCTTTCTTTTTAAAGATTTATTTATTTATTATAAGTACACTGTAGCTGTCTTCAGACACTCCAGAAGAGGGCGTCAGATCTTGTTAAGGATGGTTGTTGCTGGGATTTGAACTCCAGACCTTCGGAAGAGCAGTTGGGTGCTCTTATGTACTGAGCTATCTCACCAGCCCCCTTTTCTTTTCTAGACAGAGTTTCTCTGTGTAGCCCTGGCTGTCCTGGAACTCACTACATAGACCAGGCTGGCCTCTCGCAGAAATCCCCCTCTGCCGGGAATGCTGAGATTAAAGTTACAGGCCACCATACCTAGCTGAACATATTTTAAAATTATGTGTAGAGGAGGGCTCCCGAGTTCAGGGTGTCAGTTCTCCCCTTCCACCATGTGGGATCAAACTCAGGCAAGTTCCCTTAATCACTGAGTGATCTCACCACATTTTTTCATGTAAATTTTATTCAGGAGTTACTTGGGTATGTAGACTATAGACTTAGTTGTTCACAAGACTGCCTTCATCTTGGATTTTACACTCTTTGAAGATTTGGGGAATATAGGCTAAAAGGGTAAATATTAAAACAACAAACAACAAAAAGCTCAAAACTCTGGGACTAGAGAGATGGCTCAGTGGTTAAGCACAAAGCTTATACTGTTCGTGCCAAGAGAGCCCAGGTTCAGTTCTTTTAGCATCGACAATGGGTGTATGACAGCCACTATGACTATCTCCCATGGGATTTGTGCCTCCAAGGACACCTGCCCTCACATGCACATAACCACCCACACACATTTTTTTTACAATAATTTTGCTTAAAAATGGAAGAATTGCTGGGCAGTGATGGTGCACGCCTTTAATCTCAGCACTTGGGAGGCAGGCAGAGGCAGGCGGATTTCTGAGTTCAAGGGCAGCCTGGTCTACAGAGTGAGTTCCAGGACGGCCAGGGCTACACAGAGAAACCCTGTTTCGAGGGGAAAAAAAGGGAGACTCCCAAGCCCCAGGAGTGAGGTCCCCTGGAGGGACCATCAGACACCATTCTGGATGCTTCACCTCACATCCACACAAACTCCTAGATTTACCTGTATCATCCCAAGGGGAAGTTAGCAATCACCACAGGACTTCCTTTTGGCAACACTGGAAGGAGAGCAGGTGGCAGCTAGTGAGCTCACAAAGATCTGCCTGTGGTACCTGTCAGGGCCGTGCGCAGGAACTCACTCGCACACCAGAGGCTCCAGATGCTTAAACTACAGATCTGTGCTTGTAGGACCATGTGTTGCATCTGAGCAGAACCGACTCAAAGAAACAAAACCTCAAAGACAACATAAATCCCACTGTATTTCTAGGAAGCGGTGGTGGCTCATGTCTGTAACCCCAGTAGCTCAGGAGGCTGAAGATGCAGGACCACTTTGAGTTCTAGGTCAGTTGGGGCCACACAGCGGGACTGTCTAAAACAGAAAAGCAGGACTTATGCTGGTGGTCACCATGGCAATCAAAGGATTAGTTATGCTATCAAAAACAATGTTCAGGAAAACAAGGAGGGACAGTGACTTCCTCCAGAGTGAACCTGTTGACTTCCTTTAGCTTTCCAGCTTCTTTCAAGGTTCTACTGACTTTATCAGTATTTATATAGTTATAAATATGTTAACACTCCAGGGCCAGGCTGCACAGCGGTCCTTGAGTGGTACAAACACATCCTTTTTGTTCACACTGGTCTGCTGTGGCAAGCCAGCTAACCACCCTTATACCTTCAGAAGCCAAGTTCAGTCCTTGTGGTGCCCCAGGCACCCTGGGCTAGATTCCCCTCTGACAACCACTCTATGGTTTCCATAACAAGTGCTCTCCAAGTAGCTCTGCACCCCCAGGCACCACCAGGTCTCCAGTGGCTGGCAGCTTACAACCGTTTGTAGGTACTTTCTGGGCCCTTAACCCTTTAGGATTCATTTTGCATCTTCACCCAAAGGTTGCCAGGAGCCCATCAGCACTAGGTTTCATTGAAGGTGGGATGAACCAGCCCATGGTTGCAGGAGAAGCCGAATCCTCTCCAGAGGCTCACAGAGGCTTGCCTACAACCCCGCTACCAAGGGGAACAGGGTCAGCGAGAGGCTCACAAATGTCCCTGCTTCCCATTCTCCCCACACCATCTAAAGGCTGAGATAACCACTGACTGGTCTCTGGGGTTTCTCCAGTGGGGGTGGAGGTAGAAGTACGTAGTCGCTTCATGGGGAAAGCTCACCATTCCTCGTTCTCTCAACTATGTTTAAAAACAAACCCGAACGCTGTTAACGGAGAGGTGTAGCTGTGTGTAACTGCAGAACTCAGAAGCAAGGACAGGAGGAGCCACACGCTCTGCTTTACATAGCAGTAAGTCAGTCATATTGGGGGGGGGGGGGGAAGGCACACAAAAGCAACAAAGCAAAACAAACAAAAAAGCAAAGCAAAGCAAACACATACACACATGCAAAAAAATACGAGAAGACATCAGAGATTTTTAGTATCTTCACTGGGAAAAGACCCTGTCACCTAATCAGATTATGTCTAAATTATCATCTAGTACAATGAATCTTATATTTCATTTTTCACATCTTTTAAGAGATGGGTTCAGCAATGGAACAGTGGGTAAAGGTGGTTGCATAGTAAGGCTGATTTGAGCTCCACTCCCAGAACCCACTGAAAGGTGGGAAGAGAAGACTTCAGTTGTGAGGGCCGCAGAGGTGCTGACATACTCCTTCCCCGCCCCACACTGGGAAGTAGACCCCTAGACAGCTTACCTTCATTTCTTGCCCTTTGACCTCACGGGTTCCACAGCTTCCTGTCACACCATCCTTAATAGACCCTTAATGCTGCGCATGCATAGCAAACATGGGATTTCCCTTGACAGCAGGATGCTTGACCCTGGGCTTATAGCACACTGCTGACTATAAACATCCCTACAGCTGGGAATGCAGCTCAACCGCAAACCACTGACCTGGCATGCAGATGTCTCTGCAGGACCTGGACAGGAGCTGGATTCTCAGCTCTGGGGAGTGCTGGCCTGAAAGGTCTTTCTTCAGGCCTGTGTAACGGGAGCCTGGCGTTTCTAAGTCTGCTGTTGGGATAGATGCCTTATCCAAGACTGACCATGCTTGATTGTCAACTTTTCATGACTAAGCTGGAGAAAAACCACCACACAACAAAGCCACAAAACTTAGTTTATTAGTCAAGTGGGCTTAGACACTCACTCTGGACACTGCTCTAGCATCAGGGTGTGGCAGAGCATAAATATCAGTCTGCCTGATGCCCTGAGGGGGACCCAAGGATCAAACTCCCAGGAGATCCTGTCTGTCTACTCACTGTCCAGCCACTCTCCTAGATGGGCCATGACCCCTTCAATATCACACTGAGATTTGAGGGGCAGAACTAAAATCTAGTTTCACCTTTTAACTCCCAACAGAGCTTCCATTAAGCCAGAATCCCGGGCAGTTTTATGATCTTAATAAAGACAGCTTAAACTTGGATGGCTCAGCGGTTAAGAGCACTGGCTGCTTTTCCAGAGGTCCAGAGTTCAATTCTCAGCAATCACATGGTGGCTCACAACCATCTGTAATGGGATCTGATGCCCTCTTCTGGTGTCTGAAGACAGCTACAGTGTACTCAATACATTAAAAAAAAAAATGAAAACAGCCGGGCATGGTGGCACATGCCTTGAATCCCAGCACTCAGGAGGCAGAGGCAGGTGGATTTCTGTGTTCGAGGCCAGTCTGATCTACAAAGTGAGTTCCAGGACCCTTCTCGAAAAAAAAAAAACTAAATAAATAAATGGAAACAAAAATAACAAAATCTACCTGTTCTGGCAGGTCTCCCAGCACTTGTCAGATGGCTGCCAAACATCCTTCCTCCCTAGAATAACTAATAAAACACTAAGGCCACCCCAACTGCATACAATACAGCAGCACCCAATGCAAGAAAGCAGAGGCAGGTGACCCTGAGTTCAAGGCTAGCCTGGCATACAGAAAATCTGGCTGGAGAAACAAACACCCCAAAAACCTCATTTGAAAGTGAGTTCCCACTGCCAGGGCTACATTCCCTACATTAACCCTGCCTTCTATGCTGAGTCTAATGATAGTGGTTGTTGGGCTTCCTAATGCCTCAACCAGCTCTTGTGCTGACTCCCAATCTTGTAATTTTGCCAGTTACAGATTGTATACATCTGTCACGTAGGCTGTGTGGCCCCTGTGAGGGGATCATGACCCACATGCCTTTGGTAGTAGAGGGACCTTACACACCCTAGTTTCTAAAATGCTTAAATCTACTATGTGCCTCCTACACAGTACAGGCTCCAAGCTTAGCTTAGCCATTTTGAGCATGTTCACTCAATTACCTAATTCAGAGAGTGAGGCTGCAGCTACAGCTCCCCTGGCTGACTCTGGCCTGGCACTGTGTGAGTTGGGTATGGTGGCACATTCAGATTTCAGCACCCAGGAGGTGGAGGCTAGTCACAGCTAGCTCCAAGCCACTCTAGTTGACAGAAGACCCTAGCTTGGGGCATGGGGGCTGAGGGGGACCGGAAAAGTTAACTGTCTGAAAACCAAACTGTTCACTTACCGACCTTTCAATAGGTAAACAAGAGGCTGGAGGGATGGCTCAGTTTTTTCAGCACTCTGGTCTTGCAGAAAACAGATTTGACTCCCAACATCCCTGTGGCAGTCATGGTGCAACCCCAGTTGTGGGTGAGTCAGATGCCATATGGCCTTCACTGGTCCAGGCAAGTACAGGGCCACATGCAAAACACCGGAGCACAAGCGTGCACACACACAAAGTTGAATTAAAGAGTTGGGCACTGCCCTGTGTGCCTTTAGCCCGAGCAGAGGGCTTAGGAGGCAGAGGGCTAGGATTCCGTGTCCTGGTGAGACCAAGGAGTTCTAGGACAGCCAAAACAGTTGACACAAATGGAACGAGTTATAAACGGTGGTTTGCTCCACGGAAGGCAGCAACCTTGTTTCTGACAGAACCTCACACCAGGCCCTGGTTCTCCCCATTAGGCTAGGCTGGCTGCCAAGAGCCCTTTATGAGTAATGGTGATTGAATTTAGGTCCTAAACTCACACAGCAAGTACTTACTGTGCCACCTACAGTCCCCAAAATAATGGCTTTTGATCACTAGTGACAGGTATCTTCACACCAAAACAAGCCCAGTTTTTAATGTATTAAGATTCCACGTACAAAACACACACAGAAATGCGAGTGCTTACATGCTTAGTAGTTGTCTAATGATTGCTTCCGTGTAAAAGACAGACAGATTTGCTCCAGGTTACCACAGCTAATCAAGGGAGGATTAATCCGACAATTTCCCCGTGAGACTTCCTTCCTAACAAGGCCTCCCAACTGCATCATTTTAAATGCAACTAAACTATGAATAAAGTCAACATAGTCTTCAGCACCACACACCAGAAGCTGTAGTCCCACCAAGTCACAAACAAGGGACACCTGCTGGGACTGGGACATGGGACACTGTCCCAGCCTTTAATCACAACGAAATCCAACCCTAAGCAACCCAATACTTCTCAAAACCCACTTAAAGGACCTCTGCGCCACAGCCACCCACAGGGCACTCAATGCTCAGTCTCAGCTGCAGGGAAACACCAAGGTTATAAATGGTGTCCAGGACACAGGCTGCTGCTGCCACCAGCAATTCTCATCGAGGCTTTAAGTGCTTGTGGTTCCAGGATCCGAACAAGGCCACACTCCTTTCACAAACACACAACTTGTGACATGCATTTCTGAGAAAATTTTATTGGCTTTTTGGATAAAATTTATTTTCCAGGGAGGATGATCCCGTCATACTGAAAGAGAAGAAATTGCGTGTTTTCAGAACCATGTCAGAGCAAGAACTGCAACAAAGACCAAAGTTTGAGAATTCTGATTCCGGATACCTACACTCAAGACCTTTTCAACCACCAACCCTGGGAGCCATTTACCAAAGTGCCCAAATCTTCCATCTTTACACAAGCTACCCACCAAACAGCACTACGTATCAGAGCTCCCACCCTAGCACCAGCCACCAGCCCACCGAGCACCAGCTCACTCGGGACAATCACTTTTACCTTCTGCTGGAACCAGCGCATGGCCTCCTCCTTGCTGATTCTGTGTTTGGCCCCAATGCAGCCTGTTCTGCGCTTCTTGTCTGCGATGCTGAACCCTGGCCTACCCAGCACCTGTGCCAGAATAACCAACAGTCACCCAACCAGCTCAGGGATGGGCCAACAGCGGACAGACAAGACTCACTTTACAGACTGACCTTCAAGCCATCAAGACTGAAGCAAGACTAGTACCTCAGTTGGACAGGACTGTCATTAGCTACCCAGACAACACACCAGGCACCACACACACATGCCCCGCAGGCTTCCTCCCCAACTGCTCTCTATCCTTGTAACTCCAGTCTCAATTCCAGCATCTGATTCCCTTGTCCTCTTCTGCCCTCAACAGGCACCAGGCACACACATGGTGCAGATACACATGCAGGGAGTTCAAGGCCAGCTTGGGCTGTAAACCAAAGGCCCCACCTCAAAACAAAAACCTGCAACATGTGCAATGTGGAAAAATTTAAGTCGTCCAAAGCAGCACATCCTCCCCCTGCCCCCGCTCAGAAGTGCTTCCCACCGTGCTAACAGCCATTCCCACATGACAATCCCCATTTGAGCACAGTCTGCACCCCTACCCCCCACATTTCCATGTCTTTCTCACAGAACTCCTGTGCCAACCCTAAGGTGATGAGTAGAGACAGGGAACTAATTTGAGGGGCAAATAGGATCACCCAGAGAGCTTTGCAACGGCAGGGAACTAAACCCATGTGGTATGGTACCTCTACACTCACTACAAGGCCCTTTTCTGAGGGGGACACACAGGCAGACAAGACACGACTTCAACCCAGCAACCCATCCCAACAGCAAGACAGCACGTGTGTGGACGCCGAAAAGAGCAGCAGCACCCCCCCCCCAGGCAGCTTGGGACGGGAAGTCCACATACCACATAGAAGTCCAGGCCGTAGATACCAATGCTTGGGTCGTATTTGATGCCCAGGTCAATGTGTTCCTGAATTCCAAAACCAAAGTTTCCGGTATCTGAGAAGTTATTTTTCCGTAACTCATACTCCCGCACCTGAAGAGACAGAGAAGTGACCGTGTTATTCACCATGTTCAAGTAGCCCAATATGAGCTTAGATAACACCCAGTAGGCCCAGGGCAAAACCAAAACTCTGTGCGTCCTGGCTAGGAGCACAGGCTACCCCTCCCCTAGGCAAGTCATGCCCCAGCTACAAATTCCATCAAATGATGCCCACTTCCAAAGAACAGAGAAAATACCAAGGACTAAAACCCCAGAACAGTCATCTTTGGAACACCAAGGCACTGGATGCGCGTACATATACCCCATCTCGGACAATGCGCGGCCTCCACCCCACCAGCCTCACCTTCAGGCCTTTCTCCAGAATTTCCTCTGCCTTGGCTCCGCGGACTGTGCAGTGAACAGCAATCTTCTCATTTCTCCGGATGCCGAAGGACCTGACAGTGTATCTAGCTGCAGGACAGGGACACAGAGGCAGGTAACGTCATACTTCCATAGCGTGTCAATCAACTACGTCCATCACACAGAAAACTGAGCTTTCCATCTGTGATTTACCCAGCCATACTTCAGCAACTAACAACTTGAAACAGCAAGACAGTCCCCAGAGTTCATGGCCACAGTAAGTCAGGACACAGGTCAGGAGGACTGTGACATTCCTTGAGACAGAACCTCAAGTGTAGCCCAAGCTGGCCTTGAACTGGCAGCAATCCTCCTGCTTCAATCTGGGTAATGGGGTTACAGTTGTGGGCTACCAGGCCCAGCTGTTGATTATCCTCTAATCAACAGCTGTGTTTTCAAAACGCTGACTGTGGTACTAAGAAACAGTCACAGACGACCCACAGTCACGCTAGCAACAGACTCCATGTTTCAAGCACCTTAACTCCTGTCATGTGGCCAAACAAGGGAATGCATTTTAAGTGAGCTGAGGCAGAGCCAAAAGTTAAGAAGCTCTGATGGGGGGGACTGGAGAGATGGCTCAGAGGTTTTAAGAGGTTCTGAGGACCCACATGCGCACAAGCACAGACACAGACAGACAAAAGCATGGATAATACCTCACGCCCACAGTGTACAGCATTAACCCTGTTCTTAGCTGTCAACCATGCCCACATCAGGGCACTTTTAAGTCCATTTGCACCCGTGTTCCGGTCAGACGAACCAAGCCTTCCCGATCCAGTCCTCTCCGGCCAGCCCACCGCCACACTCACCTTTGGAGAACACGGGGGTCTGGCCTGTGAGCTGCTCCAACACCTTGGCTGCCCGGGTCAGTCTGTCCCCGCTCTCCCCGACGCAGATATTGAGGCAGAGCTTGCGGATGCGCAGCTCCCGCATGGGGTTCTCCTTCTCCCCTTGATCTTGCTGCCAAGAGGGACACAGCCATCAACACCCTCCCGCCCCGGATCCCGCCTAAGCCCTCGGGACCAGCCAGGTCTCCGCGCTTGGGGGGGAGCCTGAATCCCAAGCGGACCGAGGCGTAGGGGACAGACACTAACGATCGGATAAAGAATACAATGTAACCCTAAGCCAGACTACAGGAAGCACCGGCCTCGGCGCCATGCCCTCCCCCTTCCCAAGCACCGGCTCTGCGAGTGGGACCCGCAGAATGTCCCCGGCACCACGCAAGCTGCCAAGTGTCCCCTGGGCTGAGCCCCGCCGTGGACCCCGGCGCGTCGCGATCGCACTCCCGGCAGCCCCCAGACCCCGCGTCTGGGCCCTCGGGGCCGCTGACCTGAGCCCCATTCTCAGGATGGGCGGCGACGCGGCGGGCGAGCCCCGCGGCCGCACAGCCCCGCCGGGCCTAACGCCAGCAGCGTCGCGGGCTCCGTCCTCCTCCAGCCACCGGCGAGACAGCCGCCGTGGGCGCCGCCGACAGCGGATGGAGACGGATGAAAGCGAGGCAAAGCCAACTCTCGCCTACTCACCGCCATGGTGGAGAACAGGAAGAGAGAGGGAGACTTCCGGCCCCGTTGCCTTATGGGTCAGGAGGCGGGCTTTTCTTCTAGGCGGACTAACGAGGGGAGGGGGGGAAAAGAGAGGCACGGCTGTCGTGGCGCTGCCTCCTCTAGTGGACTGTCCTCGAAACTGCAGTCATCTCAGGCATGGGTTGTCCGATGCTGGTATGTTCTTGAGTCCATGACTCCAGGAACAGTCTCAGGACCTGGTGGTTCTTGAGTAATGTCACTTCCCCAAGTCCATTAAATCAGTTGAGCAATGGGCTAGAGAGAAGGCTTTACAGTTAAGAACAAAGTTCCCAGCATGTACACGGTATTTCAAAACCGGGTGTGCCTCCAGTACCAGGGAGACAGGTCCTTCTTCTGGCATCTACAGGCATCAGGCCATGTGTGCATGCAGGCAAAACACCCATGTAAATAAAACAATAAGCAAATTTTTAAAAATAAGCTGAGGCTGGAGAGACGGCGTAGTAGTTAAGAGCAGGGACAGCTCTCCCAGAGGTCCTGAGTTCAATTATCAGCAACCACATGGTGGCTCCCAACCATCTCTAATGGGATTCGGTGCCCTCTTCTGGTATGCAGGTGTACATGCAGTTAGAGTACTCATACATAAAATAAGTACAGCGTGGTGGCGCACACCTTTAATCCCAGCACTGGGGAGGCAGAGGCAGGTGGATTTCTGAGTTTGAGGCCAGCCTGGTCTACAAAGTGAGTTCCAGGACAGCCAAGGCTATACAGAGAAACCCTGTCTCGAAAAAAAAAAAAAAAAATACAAAGATAAAAAGAAACCATACGGATTCTAGACCCTTTACTTTGTAACTATGTTAACATAGAAGTTATACAAATCAGAGTAGTGGCTTAAATCAGCTGTTCCAGTCTGTTGCCCGCGTCTTCCTTCTGAGGACCCCAGGCACACACTTGCAAGGACATATGTGCAGGAAAAACTTAAATGCAGATAAACTAATAAATAATAAATAAAATTTGGAAATTGAGTCCTGAGCTGTGAATACAGGCAGGTGTGGGTTTGATTCACCTAGCTAGTTACTAATTAAAATTACTTCTGTCTGTTTTCCCCCTGTGTAAAATAGGTACTTCTGTGTCATGGGTTACTGTGTAATTCAGTGAAGTGTGTAAGTTGTTACTTTTATGATTAATTCAAGCCTACAACATCCAAGCAACACCCACCTTCCTAAAGAAGTATTAGACATGATGGTAGGTAAAAAGAAAAAGGACATCAGAGAGAGAGAGAGAGAGAGAGAGAGAGAGAGAGAGAGAGAGAGAGAGCAGAGAAGACATCTAACAATGGCTTACAGATGCATCTGAGGCAAGAGAATCAGTTACAGACTATAGGACACGCCCCGCCCCCTTCCAGGGTTACATTGAATCCTCAGAAGCTGACCTCAAGAATGAGGACCACCAAGATCCACATCCCAGGCAGAAGATAGCCTTCCTTGAGTCAGTCAGTTTCTCTAACATGAATGCATGGGTAAAGAACACAGATGCCTTTGGTAGAAAAAGGGGCCTGCCCTCTCCTTTCTGCTGCCCCCAGTACCCTTCTCTAACCTACACAGGGGAGGCAGAAGCCCCAGCATTTCCAACCTTCCAAACCTACACATAAAGTAATGAGAATTTCAGGGTTTTTTTTTGTTTGTTGGTTTGTTTTTTAAACCCATTTATGTTATGTGATCATGTTCTTGTTTTAAACCCAGTTATGTTATGTGATTATGTTCTTGTTTTGACCCCAGGTGGGGGACATGGGGCTGTTTCAGATTAACCATAGCCAATGACTATGATTTATCTTATGCTCTAGAAAGGGTGTCATTTTTGCAAGCTGTAGATGTTTATGTTTGGAATTCTGGGGACACTTCAGAAAGTATAAATGCAAGGGACCCAAGAGGGCCCGTGGCAGCTGCTACTCCCCATGTTGTTACTCCCCGTTGCTGCTACAACAGATAATAGAACCTAATAAAGAAGCCAAAAAGTCCAATTATGAGTAGCCCCTAATACAGAGCAGAATGAGACACATGGGGCCAGGCGTGGTGGCACACGCCTTTAATCCCAGCAATTGGGAGGCAGGGGCAGGCGAATTTCTGAGTTCGAGGCCAGCCTGGTCTACAGAGTGAGTTCCAGGACAGCCAGGATTACACAGAGAAACCCTGTCTCAAAAAACCAAAAAAAA
>NC_034595.1:87007131-87008507 GCF_900095145.1 Mus pahari
GAAAGAAGGAAGGAAGGAAGGAAGGAAGGAAGAAAGAAAGAAAGAAAGAAAGAAAGAAAGAAAGAAAGAAAGAAAGAAAGAAAGAAAGAAAGAAAAGAAGGAGGAAGAGACACATGACTCCTAATGCCATAGGGGAAGTGGCAAGGGAAGAAGAAAATGAGCGTTCTGCTTCAGGACATCACCAAAAAGTTTATTGCTGCTGCTGGCTCTGGGTTCTCTCCCACACTGCTCCCAGAGGGGGATTTCTATTTCTTCTTCTTCATCATCATCATCTTCTCCCTGTATTCTATTTCAAAGAAGATTGGGAGAATGACTGAGCAACAGGAAAAGTTGTGAGTGGATATGGAGGGATCTGAGAAACAGAAAAAAAAAAAAGAAGAATGAAATGGGAAAACCAGATGGGTCTCTCGGTCCTCTCATTTTTGAAAGGGTTGCAATATTGCCTGTACAACTGGAAGGGCTACAGGCAGAGACAGAAGCTCTTGAGAAGCCAGTAGCACTGGGAAAGGGGGGACAGAAAAGCTCAGACCTGGTGACCGACAGGATGGAAGAGGGAAGCCAGCTGGGCGAGAAGGCAAAGCCTGGCTCCACCCTGTGCCTTTCACTTCCAGTCTCAAGTCCCCAAAGACCCTGGGTGGGGCGAGGAGCCAGGAGAAGCAGGAGACCATGTTTTAAGAGGAAGGGTTAGTCTTGAGCCAACTGCACTGCCAGAGGACAGACCTGGGATTACAAAATCACCATCAGTTTTCTGGTTGTAATTGTGCAGCACATGCCTGCTAATGATGCTGATCACGATTATGATGAGATAAGGTGGTGCCTTATAGAAATGATCGATCTGAGGCTTTTTAAAGATGCTATCCTTTCATATAGAGTGCATTCCCCTTATGGTAAACAAATAGTCGCTGGGCTACCATAATAGAGTGATTCCTCAAAACTGGAAATGTTTGCTAACAGCCAACCCCAATTAAATGTTTGCCTTTATAAGAGTTGCCTTGGGGGCTGGAGAGATGGCTCAGTGGTTAAGAGCACTGACTGCTCTTCCAGAGGTCCTGAGTTCAATTCCCAGCAACCATGTGGTGACTCACAGCCATCTGTAAGTGGGATTCATTGCTCTCTTCTGGTGTGTCTGAAGACATACTCAGTGTACTCATATAATATAAAAGATAAATAAATCTTAAAAAAAAAGAGTTGCCTTGGTCATGGTGTCTGTTCACAGCAATAAAATCATAGCTAAGAGAGAAGTTGGTACAGGGCTGAGGCATTGCTATGATAGGCCTGACCATGCTTTTGTTTTGAGGAATATGGATTTTGGGACTTTTAAAAACAGTGGAATGCGGGGCTGGTGAGATGGCTCAGTGGGTAAGAGCACCCGATTG
>NC_034595.1:87008997-87065011 GCF_900095145.1 Mus pahari
TTTTTTTGGTTTTTCGAGACAGGGTTTCTCTGTATAGCCCTGACTGTCCTGGAACTCACTCTGTAGACCAGGCTGGCCTCGAACTCAGAAATCTGCCCGCCTGCCTCTGCCTCCCGAGTGCTGGGATTAAAGGCGTGCGCCACCACGCCCAACTGTAGTTCACTCTTATAAAGAGTGTTTTGACCAAGTGTAGCAAGCATGGAAAGGAAAAATACCAAATGTATGGTTCAAGGATTGGAGGAGGAGGAGGAAGTCAAATGGAGCTAACCAGATTAAAGATATTAAATGGAATTAAGGTAGTGGTGACCTCAGGGCAGGATCCCACTCAGCTAAGCTTCTATCTTGTGAAAAAGAATTAAAGAAAAGCTTTGGTCCAGGCATGGTGGTGAACGCCTTTAATCCCAGCACTCAGGAAATAGAGGCAGGCAGATCTCTGAGTTCAAGGCCAGCCTGGTCCACAGAGCAAGTTCCAGGGAAAGAAAAGTTTAGGTACAGGTATGGTGGTACATGCCTTTAATCCCCGCACACATGAGACTGAGGCCTGCAGATTCTGAGTTCAAGATCAGTTCACAGAGCAATTCACAGGACAACCAAGTTTCCTTCACAGAGAGGGAAGGAAAACAGAACACCAAAACATTAAGCTGGTAAAGATGTAACAGAACAAGGGGGCCCTGCTCCAGCCCCAGCAAGCAGCAGAACTCGGTAATGTCAGCTGTGTGGCTCTGGCTTTAGAGTCAAGAATAGAAGGGATTATTGGGAAAATTGATGCTGGTTAGCTGGAGCGAAGAAATTACCAGTGATTGATACCAGCATTACTGAGGTGAAATCTTCTGGGAAGTGATTTTGGGAGCACAAAGAAGCTGAGATCCAGAGATAGCCAAGGTTGTACCTCCTGCATCAAATGTACTTGGTAATATATAATGTATAAGACTCACCCAGATGGTTCTGGTTTTGAAGGCATAAAGGGGCCATGAAGAGCAGCAGAGGCTTGGCACTCTGAGAAGCCAGGAAAGGCCATTTGAAGGTGTAGCCTACAGTGACAGTTGAAGGCCCAGGACTGAAGGGGTCATGCAAAGATGTTGATGCTTGGCACCATGAAGAGAGCCTATTGGTGAAAGTGTAGCCTAGTTGCATCAAAAGACTCCAGCTTATTGGAGATGCCAGTACCAGGGCATGGCCACCAAGAACAGCAGCAACAATGGAGTGGGGTCAGCCAGAGTCTAGAATGCTATAGAGGACAGAGCTGGAGATGTGATCCAAGCCCTTTGGAGGAGCCCACAGGTCATATGTGGATCCCAGACAATGGAACAAGAAGCTGTGAAGTCGACGTTGCTTTGGAGATCCCAAGATGTTAGAGATGCCAGAGCCATGGGATAGCTGCCAAGGAGAGCTGCCAACAGGGATTGGAACCAGCCCAAAAGAAAAAAATTGTGTTGCAGTCAACAAAGATGAAAACAGTTGAAGATCTAAAAGACATTTTGACACCAGAGATGGAGATGCAGAGTTGGGAGTTTACCCAGTTGGTTTCCTGTCTTGCTTTGGTCCAGGATCTCCTCCCTGAGCTCTCTTCAATATGTTTTAGAACAATAATGTATACCCTGTGCCGTGACATGTTGGAAGTATGTGATCTGCTTTTTAATTTTGATTTTATAGGGGACCACAGTTGACTGATTGCATGAAGATCTCGGAAGAGACTGAACTTTGGACTTCTTTTTGTTGTTTAAAGAGTTCTTTATTTTGTGTATGTGAGTACACTGTAGCTGTCTTCAGACACACCAGAAGAGGACATCAGATCCCATTGCAGATGGTTGTGAGCCACCATATGGTTGCTGGGAATTGATCGCAGGACCTTTGGAAGAGCAACCAGTCCTCTTAACCCCTGACCCATCTCTCCAGCCCAAATTTTGGACTTTTAAATATTGTTTTTAAAAAATATGCATGCATGTATGTATGTATGTATGTATGTATGTATGTATGTATATGAGTACACTGTAGCTGTACAGATGGTTGTGAGCCATCAGTGGTTGCTGGGAATTAACTCAGGACTTCTGCTCACTCTGGCCCTGTTCCAGCCTCACTTGCTCTAGCCCAAAGATTTATTTGTTATTATATGTAAGTACATTTTAGCTGTCTTCAGACACACCAGAAGAGGGAGTCAGATCTCACTACAGATAGTTGTGAGCCACCATGTGGTTGCTGGGATTTGAACTCAGGATCTTCAGAATAGTCAGTGCTCTTAACCTCTGGGTCATCTCTCCAGCCCCTTTTAAATATTGTTGAGACTGTGATAGGCTATGGGGCATTTAGAAGTTGGACTAAATACATTGTGCACTATGTTATAGCTATAAGCCTATGGGGACCAGGGAGTGGAATGTGGTGGCTTGAATAGGTTTGGCCCCCATAAATTCACATATTTGAATGCTTGGCCCATGGGGAATGGCACTATTAAGAGGCATGGCCTTGGAAGCTGGGAAGATGGCTCAGCGGTTAAGAGCACTGACTGCTCTTCCGACGATCCTGGGTTCAAATCCCAGCAACCACATGGTCACTAACAACCATCCATAATGAGATCTGATGCCATCTTCTGGAGTGTCTGAAAACAGCTACAGTGTACTTACATATAATAAATAAATAAATCTTTAAAAAAAAAAAAAAAGATTTCTGAGCTACGCTTGTGGTTTTGTCTACTGACGCTTGAGATTGGCTTACTATCAGCCCTCTTCTCACTCTCAGTGACACCATGGACACCACCCGCACCTCAGCACCAAGGACAGCGGTCAGAGTCCCAGGCATTAACCGAACAAACTTAACCACTGGTTGCTGTTCTAATCTTCCCCAGGGCCACTGGACAGTATGCATCAGAAAACTCAGAAATAATTGTTTGGGGCTAGAGAGATGGCTCAGCGGTTAAGAGCACTGACTGCTCTTCCAGAGGTCCTGAGTTCTATTCTCAGCAAGCACATGGTGGCTCACAACCATCTATAATGGGATCTGATGCCCTCTTCTGGTGTGTCTGAAGACAGTTACAGTGTACACACATACATACAATAAATAAATATTTAATAAAAAATTGTTCCATTAGGAGTTGTTTCTAATGAAGTGATCTAGGACACATGTGAAGATTTCTCAACCAGGAATCTTAGAACAGTTTTTAGTAAAATTAAAAATAGTCAGAGCTGGGTATGCCTTTAATCCCAGCTCTCAGGGGCAGGAAGCGGGGAGTGGGGAGCAGAGGCAGGTGAATTCAAGGCCGGCCTGGTTTACAGATTGAGTTTCAGAACAGCTAGGGGTACACAGAGAAACGTTATCTCAAATAATAATAATAATAATAATAATAATAATAATAATAATAATAATGATAATGATAATAATACCACCAGCCGAACCAGGGTTGGAATTTAAGTCGACTCTAGAATTCATGCCTAGCTATGTCTCCCAGTAAATCCTAGCTGAAGAAATGAACAAGGGGCGGGACGCCTGAAGCCCCAACCTGTCATTTCCATGGTTCCAGCAGCCAGTTCTGGGTTTTAGAAGCAGCAGGACATATGGGGGTGGGATGGGTGGAGGGTGGGGGTAGGCAGAGGAGGAGCTAGAGTGGCCTGGCTTTCTTTCTGAAGGGTTGCCACAGGACTCAGGTCACAGCCCCTGCCTGAGTCTAAGGGCGTTTTCTGGAAGTTCAGGAATAATCCATACAACCAGTTCCTTGGAACTGGGCTGTGTGCTTGGAAACAAGCCCAGTTCAGGGCGAGTTGGCCATCGGGAAAAAGCAGTCCTGATTAAACTAGAGTTCTGGGTTCATCCTGTCCTTCGGTGAGTCCCTTCATCTAAGGACCCTTGTCATAGCTAAGTATCTATTACTACAATATAGCACCATGACCAAAAGAAACTTGAGGACAGGGCTGGAAAGATGGCTCAGTGGTTAAGAGCACTGACTGCTCTTCCAAAGGTCCTGAGTTCAATTCCCAGCAACCACATGGTGGCTCACAACCATCTGTAAAAGGATCTGATACCCTCTTCTGGTGTGTCTGAAGACAGCTACAATGTACTCATATAAATAAAACTAAATAAATCTTTAAAAAAGAAACAAAGAAACAAAGAAACATGAGGACAAAAGGATGTATTTCAACTTACAAGTCTCGGGTCACACATCATCACTGAAGGCGGCTGGGGCAGGAATTCAAGGCAGGAACCTGGAGGCAGGAACTGAAGAAGCCACGGAGGGTGCTGCTTCCACAACTTGCTCAGTCTGCTTTCTTATAGAACCCAGGGCTTCTTCCATATTAATCAAGAAAATGTTCACAAGGCTTACCCACAGACCAGTCTGGTGGGGGAATTTTCTCACCTGAGGTTTCCTTTTCCAAAGACAGACTCTACGTTGTACTAAGTTGACATAAAACTAGCCAGGGAAACCCTATTCCTCCTTATCAGTACTGCTGCGGTCCAGGGAACTCCCCCATTCACCCTTTCTAAAATCCTAATGATGCTGAGAAAGGGTCCTTTAAATTTTCTTTGACAAGGTAGAAACACTTGGGAATGCCCTCATTACAAAAAAAAAAAAAAAAATGTCTTTAACAACCAGGGAAATTGATAAGTAGGAATGTCTTGAGACTGGACTGTTATAACAATACTTTGTTGCTGTTGTTATTGTTATTGTTGTTGTTGTTGTTTGACAAGGTATCATGCAACCCAGACTAGCTTACTTAATACGTAACCCAGGATGCCCTTGAACTCCACTTCCTGAGTGCTGAGATGTCAGGCGTGGTGGCACACTCCTAGCTTATGTGGTGCTAGAGATCAAACCCAGGACCTTCTTCATCCTAGGCAAGCACTCTCCTAACTGAGCCCCACCCTCAGCCTCTCCTTTATAAGTTATCTTGGCCTCTTCTCTGCAGCTCCGGCCCCCACTTTCAGCCTCCTGGAGAAGCCAGCTCCCCTGGGGGGGGGCCTCCCCTGGGCCCAGCTTAGAGATCCTTCAGCAGCCAGCGGGGGGCAATCCTGGGGCTCCCCACTTCTCTTTGTCCCTCAGAAGCACTGTCCCGCAAGATGAGTTCTGCCACCAGAAGGCCATCTTGTCTCCCCAGCCTTGTCACCTGCATCAGTCAGGAGAACACATCTGGCTCCTTGTCACTCCACCTCGGGCTGGAATCAGAAGCACACAGGTCATACGTAGATTTCTTTTCAAAAGATGGAATTCTGTTATTTCAGTTGGATGTGGTGGTGCCCGTCTTGACTGTAGTTCCAGCATGTTGGGAGGTGGGGAAGGAGGCTCAGGAGTTCACATTTAACCTTGGTTTCCTGAGAGCTGGTCTAAAGAAAGAAAGAAAGAAAGAAAGAAAGAAAGAAAGAAAGAAAGAAAGAAAGAAAGAAAGAAAGAAAGAAAGAAAGAAGAGGTGTGGGGAGATGGAAATGTTTGTTTTGCAAAGATGAGGACCAATGGTGTATGCCTATAAAGTCCAGGGCTGGAGACACAGAGACCGGAGGATGTCTAGGACTTGGTGAACAGCTAGTTTGGTGAACACCAGATTCAATGAGAGACCCTGTCTCATAAAAATAAGAGGGGCTTTAAAAAATGTATTTATTTTTATGTGCATTCATGTTTTGCCTATATGTATGTCTGTATGAAGGTGCCAGACCCAAGTTTCACAGTTATGAGCTGTCATGTGGATGCTGGTAATCGAACCCAGGTCCTTTGGAAGAGCAGCCAGTGCTCTTAATTAAAGGCTCAGCGGTTAAGGGCACTTGCTGCTCTTCCAGAGGACCTAGGCTCAGTTCCCATCACTCACATGGTGGCTCATGACCATCTCTAACTCCAGTTCCTGGAGGTTTCTTTGCCCTCTTCTGGCCTCCTCAAGCATTAGGCTATGAATAAACAATCCCTTATTCATTTTTCTACTATTTTCTATTAATCCTTTTAAAATTTCTTTTTACACTTATTCATGTGTGGTCTACATGTGTTTCTGGATACATGCATACTGTGCATGTGTGTAGAGGTCAGAGGACAGTGTTTGGAAGTGGGTTTTCTCTTTCCACCATGTAGGTCCAGGGGAGGGATCGCAATACCAGGCTTGGTGGGAAGGAAGCTTTTACCTGCTGGGCTGTGTGTCCAGACCCTCCAGTGGTTTGCCTATTAACTGTTTACTATAATTTTTCTTTCTTTTTTTTTTTTTAAAGATTTATTTATTTCATGTATGTAGGTACACTGTCGCTGTCTTCAGACACACCAGAAGAGGACATCGGATGCCCATTACAGATGGTTGTGAGCCACCATGTGGTTGCTGGGATTTGAACTCAGGACCTTCGGAAGTGCAGTCGGATGCTCTTACCCACTGAGCCATCTCACCAGCCCACTATAATTTTTCTAGTGAATTCCAGGTCATTTCTTGTTTTCCTCCAATGGTTCCTGACTCACGTGCTTACTCATTATTTTGCCTTATTGTGTTTCAGTTTTTGTTGCTAGAGACGGAATCCTGGGCCTTGCACATGGGGAGCAAGTGAGTTACTGTTCAGCCACACCTCAAACTATTAAAGCAAGCTGTTGGCCTGTTGTTTCCTGTTTTGTTTTCTGTTTGTTTCCTGGGAAAAAGGTGAGAGTTAAGCAAAGACACACACATACACACAGGCACACACATGTGTACACACGCCTACACCACACACACATGCATATGCATGCACACATGCACAGGCACACACACATATACCCCTGCGCACATACACACAGGCACACCACATGCCTATACCACATACATGAATATGCATGCACACAGGCACAGGCACACACACACATATACCCACACACACACATACACACACGCACACACATGTGTACACACACATACACCACACACACATGCATATGCATGCACACATGCACAGTCACACACACATATACCCCCCCACACACATATACCACACAAATGCATACACGTGCACACACATGCATGCACACACAATGCACACAACACAAACATGTAAATACACATATACACTAGACATACATGTGTATGCATGCATATGCACACACACACTATATTCTCATGTGTCCTAGTGCCGGGCATTGTACCTAGGGTCCTACCTCTTGCCTTGTCTAACCTGCACACCCAGGCTTGGGAAGTAGGCGACGCTTATTCCACTTCAGAGATGACAGAGTGGAGGCACAGAGAGGTTGAAGGACTTCGGCAAGGACACACAGCTGCTGAGTAGCCAGTATGAAACAACATGGAGAGATGAGATAAGACTGGGGTTGTTGGCATCAGCTTAGACCATGAAGGGGGAGTTTGGGGTTGAACTGGTTCTGTGAGCCAGAAAGGTCACACCCTGTCATGCCGCTGTGATTTGGTTACTCTAGCTATAAAGGAACAGTATGAAGCCAGACAGGGTAGGCTGAAGAAGAAATCCCCCACAACACAAAGAACCTGGTGACAGAATATTTGCCTAGCTCACACAAAGCCTTGGGTTTGATCTGTGGAACTGAAGACACCCACATCAGTAATTTCTTTCAGCTCCAAAGGATCCTGTCTGTCTGTCTGTCTGTCTGTCTGTCTGTCTGTCTGTCTGTCTGTCTGTCTGTCTGTCTGTCTGTCTGTCTGTCTGTCTGTCTGCTTATATACACATATATACACACACAGTTTGAGAGGGACCCTCGGCAGCATAACCTACTCCCTGGGATGTGAACCACCCCAGAGAGGGATTGTTTGAGAAGTCCCTCAACCTCCTGTCATTGGGAAGATGACAACTAGACAACTGGTCCTGACTACAGCCTCTGGACAATTCTGGAAGGGAGGAGAATGCCAGGGGAAGCCACGTCTAGAAGCCAGCGCTTCCCTCCTCCTGCCAACTCCACGTTTCTGCCAGCAGGTGGCGCGAGCGAAGCGCCAGCGCGTGGATCGCACGGGAACCTCTGCAAGGATTTGGACGTTTGCTGCAGCAGGGAAGTCAGAGAGCCCCAAGCTCTGGAGCCACAGCCCTGAGCTGTATCTCATTCTCTGCCTCTGCCCTTTAATGCTCATGAAACTGGGTAGTCTGCTTGACCCCTCTGAGTCTCACATTCCCCGTGTGGGAAGTGAGGCTGACCCTGAGAGGGATATTTATCCCAGAATGCAGAGGTTGAGGCAGACAAGCCTTCCGGCGCAAGAGTCAGCTCAGTTCAGATTCATCACAGCCCAACAGTGAGGCCAGGCCCTCCAGCCAGGTGCCTGGTTTCTTCCTCACCCTCCATCTGGAATGTTCGCCCTTTCTGGAATCATAGCCTCTAAAACATTTAGATTCCATGTCTCCTCATCTCCTGTTGCATTAAAAAAAGAAAAAAAGCAGCCGGGCGTGGTGGCACACGCCTTTACCTTTAACCCCAGCACTTGGGAGGCAAAGGCAGGCATATTTCTGAGTTCGAGGCCAGCCTGGTCTACAGAGTGAGTTCCAGGACAGCTAGGACTACACAGAGAAACCCTGTCTCAGAAAAAAAGAAAAAAAAAAAAAAAGTAGAATTTATAGAACATACTTGTTTATTCTAAGCATGCAATTACATGATTTTCAGTAAGTTTACCAAGCTCGATTCAAGATTTGGTTGACCAAAATCCTTTTATTTCAGGCTGGGTGTGGTGGTACATACCGGTAATCCCAGCACTGGGGAAGGTGGGGGTAGCAGAGCAGGCCAGGGTTCAAGGTCAGCCTGGGCTACACGGGCAGTTTGAGGCTAGCCACAGAACATTTATTCACCCCATCCATCACCAACCAGGGTCTTTCCGGTCCCTTCCTTCCTTTTCAGTCTCCAGCCTCTCTCCCAGGGTGGTCCCATCTTCTCTGTGATCTATCAAGACCTGACCAAAGGTTTGCTGAGTGAATCTAGCTGGGCACCGCCTAGAGCCTGCTGCCCTGGCCTTATCCTCCTGTCTTGTCGTCCCTCCAAATGCACACATACCATGGTCACACACACACACACACACACACACACACTGGTTTTTCTCTTCCCCTTCCTCTCCTCTCAGGATAACACCTGTGACCTCATCCCCCTCCTCCTAAGAATGTGCTCTCTGCTCTGCTGCCATGAGATCCAGGTCCTCCCCACAGCTGAGTGGCTCTTAGGATTCAGTCGGAACCAATCCCATCCTTAATTTAGCCAGCCTTCCGGTATCCCCCTCCCCCATCTCCCCTCCCCCTTCCCCTCCCCCTCTCTCTGCCTCAGTTCCCTGGACTATAAAGTGACCATGACAACAGCACGGAGCACAGGGTGAAAGGTGATGAAGGACAAGCCTGGAGCAACGCAGGGCTCAGGCTTAGCTTGCTAGCATCCAGCGCTAAGAAGCACAACCACCTGGTGGGCAGACTGTAGTTCCATGTATGTCCACCAGGAGCGCTCTGACCCACTTCACAAGATTAGGGAAGTGGCCCCCAAAGACTGCTAAATCGGATTTCATTTGACCTTCAATATATGAAGCGTGTCACCATACTATGCCTCCTCTTCTTAACCCTCTTCTTGCTTCCCAGTCAAATGACGCACGGGGGCGGGGGACTGAAGGGATATCAGCCTCCTGCCTCCTAACGCTGCCTGAGAGCAGAGGCTGACAGTATCCTGTTCTAGTGTGCCCTGTGGCCCCCACAACACATGCTAGTGACCTGGTGGAGTGAAGCATGGATATTTCCTTATGTGTCCCTCATTCATCTCTCTCTTGCCAGGTCCTCAAGTTCAAGGCCATGATCTAGTTCTGTGTTTGAAGACTGACCTCTGCCCCGCTTTAGCCTAGAGCTTCATAGTGGGCAGGAATGTGCCTAGAGATGCACACTTAGATCGTATTTTCCTCATTTTCTCAAGACTGATATTTCAGCCGGGCATGGTGGCGCACGCTTTTAATCCCAGCACTCGGGAGGCAGAGGCGGGCAGATTTCTGAGTTCGAGGCCAGCCTGGTCTACAGAATGAGTTCAAGGACAGCTGGAACTACACAGAGAAACCCTGTCTCAAAAATCCAAAATAAAATAAAATAAAAAATGATATTTCATATGTTTCTATGGACATGCTGATATGTTGTGATAAAATACTAACAATAGTACTGTCAGTGTATAATATACTCTTATGGTCCAGTATGTAGGTGATGGAGGGAGAAGGATCAAGAATTCAGGGTTGGGCTGGTGAGATGGCTCAGTGGCTCAGTGGGTAAGAGCACCCGACTGCTCTTCCAAAGGTCCGGAGTTCAAATCCCAGCAACCACATGGTGGCTCATAACCATCCGTAACAAGATCTGACACCCTCTTCTGGTGCATCTGAAGACAACTACAGTGTACTTACATATAATAAATAAATAAATCTTTTAAAAAAAAAAGTATTCATCAAAAAAAAAAAGAATTCAGGGTCATTCTTTTTTTTTATGTTTTATAGGCATTTATTATGCTAAGTACTTAAGCAATTATTCTCATTATTACATAAGAATAATATTCTTATTAAAGGGTAGTATTAACTTAATGAAAAGACCACTAAGAGATTTCAGACAGTTCCAGAGAGATCTATGGTCACAAAGAAACACAGCAACAGCAGCCCCTGTATATCCACCACAGCTACAAAGGTCCACTTATGTCAAATAGACCTTGAGTNAATGACTTATTACCAACTAAAACCAACATTTTAGAAATCAGTTAGCNTTAGTGCCCAAATTTAGCTTTTACTTGCTTATACAAGTCTAAGATAAGGAACCTTACCATAAAGAACACATTAAAATTAATAACTGTTTCTAACTCATACATAAACCAACATGTTCACCCTTACCACTGAATCAAAACTTACCCCCAAAAACCATATACAGGAATGCTATGCAAACACAGAACTCGAGACAGACTGAACACCCCTTCCTACAGTCTATGGATCAAGATGCGAAGGTCCACTCATGTGTGCAAAGGACACGTGGATTTGGGACTTGTTGCTGCTACAGGACTGTCTTACAGACATACACCCAAGGCACACTCTGACACTGTTTCCAGACAACACAGACTTTCTAGCCCCATGTGGTTTCCTTCTTTTAAATAAGCTTCTAAGTAACAAACACAACACCCCACTCTGCAACAGACTGTGCTGTAAACACCAAGCATCTTGTCCATTGTGCCCAGAGTCCATGACAGTCTTCATCTTTACTCATGAAGTCTGACCATCTCCAGTGTTTTGTCTTAGAAACTGCTTTCCAAGATACGATGTAGCCATCCTGGCTAAGTTCTTCTTGCTGCCCACTTTACACCGGATATAACCATATAGATTGGCACCTTGCAGCACCACACCCATGATCACCACAGCTAGCCACTTCACTCTGAAGGAAAAGAGGGCACTAAAGACGAAGATCACCCACAGGACTGGACAGGCGATGAGTCCTAGCCAAAAGATTCTCGACTCGGCCTCAGAGATTGTTTTGTTGTCTTGAGGCGTTGACTTTCTGGACTCAAACACCCAGTGGTTCTTCCCATCCTCATCAATATGATTCCACCAACGTAGGCCAACCATTAGTCTACCTGTTACATTCTTCACTGCCCAAAAGTCGCATGACAGCAGCAAGATAATTGTCACCATGCAGGTGATAAAGCTGCTGCTGAGCAGCTTGCAGAGGAGATAGACCACAACCGCACTGACCCGGAAGAACAGATGGAAGAAGGATGCCACGGGGTGCCTGATTTTGGATTTTCTTGGTCCATTGGTTGTCTCCTCTTCTGCATCAAACAGTGAGACGTCTTCAGTGTCATCATTACTGTCGTGTACTAATCTCCGGCCGAAAGACAATTGGCTACTTTGACATCTGCGACAACATGACAACCCTGCGCCAACCCGCCCCCCACTTCCGGGAGCCACCTCAGGGTCATTCTTGACTACATGGAGTTTGATATCAGCTTGGGTTAATTGAGCACAGTAGTAATAGAGACTGAAGAGATGGCTCAGTGCTTAAGAGCCCTGGCTGTACTTCCAGTGGGTTCGGGATTGTATTCCCAGCACCCACATAGCAGCTCACAACTGTCTGTACCTCTAGTCCCAGGGGATCAGATGCCCTCTTCTGACCCCCACAGGTACTAGGTATATGTACAGACATACATGCAAGCAAAACATACACACACACACACACACACACACACACACACACACATATTAAAAAAAATAGATCTTACAAAATTAAAAAGCTGGACAGTGGTGGCATATGCCTTTAATCCCAGCACTCAGAAGGCAGAAGCAGTCAGATCTCTGAGTTTGAGGCCAGCCTGGTCTACAGAGTGAGTTCCAGGACAGCCTGGGCTACACAGAGAAACCCTGCCTCGAAACTGCCCCGCCCCAAGTAATAAGAAAATAATACTTTAAAATACCAATGGTAGGGACAGATGTGGTGGCTCAAATCTTTAATCCCAGCACACAAGAAGCAGAGTCTTAGTGAGTTTGAAGCCAGTCTGGTCTACATAGTGAGTTTCAGCACAGCCAGGGCCACACATACAAACCCTGTCTTGAAAAATTAGGTAGGGGTTGGAAGGGACGAGAATAAGGACCAGAATTTGACCCCAGATCTGAAGAGACAGAGGTAAGATCTCTGAAGCTCAGCCAGTCGGAGTGCTTACTATGAAAGCATGGGGACTGGAGTTCAGATCTTCACACCTATGTAAAGACCAGCATGTACCTGAATGCGCACCTGCAACCCCAGCACTATGGGGAAAAGAGACAAACGTGTCTCTGGGCTTGGTGACCAAAAGCTGAGTGCCAGGTCCAGTGAGAGACCTTCTCTCAAGGGGAAAAACTAGACAGTGACAGAGCAGGGAGCCTGATGTCCCCCTCTGGCCTCTATACACCTACACATGGGTGTGTGTGTGTGTGTGATGGGTGTATGGGTCTGTGCTTGAGTGTGCACGCGCGCGTGTGCACACACACACACACACACACACACACACGGAGCAAACCATTGAAAATTCTTTTCAAAGCCGGACACAGTGGCACATAACTCTAATCCCAGCATTCAAGAGGCAGAGTCAGGAGGATTTCTGAGTTTGAGGCCAGCCTGGTCTACAGAACAAGTTCTAGTACAACCAGGACTACACAGAGAAACCCTCTCTCAGAAAACAAAACAAAACAAAACAAAATCCTGCTCAAGGACAACCTAGCATGTGCCAGCAAGCAGCTTCTTGGCTGTTCATTCATCTAGCACCAGAAACTACTCTGCTATGACCAGGAACTACTCTGGATGAGAGAGAACAAGATAAAAAGCCATCTCTGACCTTAGGAAACTGACATTCCACTGGGGTCTCCAGTCGAATGGGGGTTGGATAAACAAATGGGCGAGAAAAAGCACAAGATGCTACTCAATGGAGATGGGAATGTGAGGACCACACAGCAGGGGAGGGGCCAGAGGGGTAGAGGTGCGGAGGAGTTCTGTGGCCAGGAAAACATGGCTAACAATAAGCTGAAGTGAATCGTGGAGGCCTGAGAATATTGCTTAGCTATAGTGTGCATATGAGACCTTGGGTTCAATTGCCAGCACTGGAAGAGAGAGAGAGAGAGAGAGAGAGAGAGAGAGAGAGAGAGAGAGAGAGAGAGAGAGAGAAGAATTCCTATGCGTAGATTATTGGGCAAGAGTGGTTTAGTGCAAAACCACTAGTGCAGTTTACTGCACTCTACCCAAGTGCAGAGGCCATGAACTTCAGTTGCACTTGGGTGTTCACAGAAGCGCACAGGCGAGGCTGAGGCAGGGAAGGAAAACCATCAAGAGGTAAGATGCTCTGCCTCACAGCTCACCCAGGACCTCAGACAATGGAAAGGGGTGAGAGATGTTTCCATTGAAGAATGGAGCATTTGAACAGAGGACCAAAGTGATTCAGCTGGTGGGTTTTTGTTGTTCTTGTTTGTTTGTTGGTTTTTTTTGTTGTTGTTGTTGGTTCCCAGTCATCTTCAGTCAGGGGCTTTCAAGGCTGCTTCCTCCTGAAGGAGCATCCTTCTGTCAGCCTTGCTTTTCCACCTGTGGGCTGACAGAGGACAGTGGCGCAGCCAACACACAGGACTACCGTTTGTGCATGGCTGAAGACCACGGTGATTTTATATCCTGGGCATTTCACATCCATAAAGTAGGAATTGGGGCTCTGCACCAGGCGCTTTTTCTTGCGTTTCCTCTTCTCCTCTTCTGGAGAGGGATGAAGGAGAAACTGTGTGAGAGGCATGTTCTAGAAGGGGGGTTGTCACCGCCAGAAAAGACAGCTGGTGGGTTTTTAAAAAAGGTTTATTTATTTTACACATATGAGTAAATTGTCGATATATTCAGACACACCAGAAGAGGGCATGGGATCCCATTACAGATGGTTGTGAACCACCACGTGGTTGCTAGGAATTGAACTCAGGACCTCTGGAAGAGCAGTCAGTGCTCTTAACCATTGAGCCATCTCTCCAGCCCTTGGCTTGATTTTTTTTAAAGGGTGGTCAAAATGGCCGGCAACAGTGGTACCTCTGTCTTGGGTAGTGGATGAGGCAGAGGTTAGATGGGAAGGAAACTGAGCTGGTGATACCTGGGGTGGATCAGATGTGAAGTTTGGGAGGAATCCTGGACACCTGAGATGTGCCTCTATTTTCCCTGGTATTTAAGGGGTGGAAAAAAAACAAAAACAAAACAACCCTGGTTCTCGGAACCAATTTAGGGGAGAGAGGGCTTATTTCAGCTCACATTTCAAGGGCACCACCCCTCATGGCAGGGAGTCCCCACAAGCTATAGCTTGAAGCAGCTGATTACCTCCGATCCACCAGAAGCTGAAGGATGACCGGTTATGCTCAGCTCATTGTCTCCTGTATATACACACCATCCGAAGCAAGGAATGGTGCCGCCCACAGTGGGCAGGTCTTCCCACCTGTTACTTTAACAGATGCTCTTTAAACAGGAAAGTAAACAATCCAAAACAGCTTTAGGAAGTCCCTGAAATTGACCAGATGGACTAGGCCCTTCCCTGCCAACAGAGTAAGCTGTGCAAGTTGACCGTCCTGATCTCACAGAAGGAAGCTGAGCTGCAAAACCTCTCACCTTTGGTCCCTGGGTTTGTGTTGGCCTCGGGAGTGGAGATGCCTGAGGCATTGTCTGAGCTGAGACACAGACCCCTGGCCATCTGCAGGTAGGACCTACCCAGGGTCTCAGGAGTCTGCAAAACCTTAGAACTTAAGCACTGCATTGTCTCAGCCAATGCTGCTGGGAGTGTGGGAACTTAAGACTGGCTGGGGAGTCACCCCTGACCCCCATAGCTCTCACCCCTGCTCCTGCTGGAGCGTCTGACTCCACGACAGTGTAGCTGAATTTGAAGTACAGGTGTCTTTCTATATGTTCGTTCAAATATAAAGACACTTAGCCCATTGTGTTACATCTTACACTGCAAAGCGTGTCACCGACATCTCCTGGCTCCAGGTCAGGGATTAATTAATTAATTTTCTGGACTAAGATGCTGTGTCTCCGGGGCTGGTGAGATGGCTCAGCGGGTAAGAGCACTGACTGCTCTTCCAAAGGTCCTGAGTTCAAATCCCAGCAACCACATGGTGGCTCACAACCATCCATAATGAGATCTGACACCCTCTTCTGGAATGTCTGAAGACAACTACAGTGTACTTACATATAATAAATAAATCTTAAAAAAAAAAAAAAAAAAAAAAAAAAAACAAAGATGCTGTGTCTCTTATCACTTGGCAGAAAGGGTCTGGCTAGATGACAGGGAGAGAGAGAGTAGAGTAACACGGGCCCAGGAAGGAAAGCCAGGCCCAGACTGGACAGACCCTTGGGACACCCGTCATTACACAGGCCTGAGAGGTGTCGGTCGGGGTCTCCTCCAGTGAGCCTCCACCACCAGCATCATCTTCAGTACCTCATTCCACACCTGGAAACTTCCCCACCCCAACCCCATCAGTCACCCTCCACACGCCAAGCTGTGACCCCTGTATCCTCTCACCAGCTGTAAGGCGCTTTTCTTACTTTATTTCTACTTACTTAGTTTGATGTTTTGAGACAGGGTCTCTGGGCTGACCTGGAACTCATGGCAATCCTCCTGCCTCAGCCTTTGAAGTGCTAGGATTATGGTCGAGAGCCACCATGCTCTTTGGATTTTTGTTTTGTTTGTTTTGTTTTTATCTGAGAGATGTCCTTGTAGCTCAATCTGGCCTCAAACTTGTGATTCCCCTGCCTCAGCTGTCAGAAGGAGAGGTGTGCACCACCACAGCTTCTGTCACTCTCCGTTTACAGGTAGGAAGACATCCCTGGAGCAGGTAAGAAGGAACTGGGGGCCCGCTTCTTCCCCCTATCCCCCCCCCCCACGCTGTTACACACTCTTGACTGGAAGGCTCTCATTGCCTCGCTAACCCTCAGCTACAAAGCAGAAGGGGGCTCCCCTTGCAACTCAAAAGCAGTAAATTTAATACCAGTAAAGGGAAGTTTGGCTTTGCAGAGAGTGGGCACCGGCTAAAAATACTGGTGGCTTCTCGAAGCACTGAGATGAATTCGTAGAGAGTTGACCTTCACACACAGCTGGACAGAAATAAGATCATGACAGCCTGGTGTCTCAAGCCACCCACTGCACCCCGAGTAGCATCTGCACCTTAAGCCTGACTCTTTCCAGGTCTCCCTTCCTCTGCCATCGCCCCATGGTCCTGGCCATGCCGATCTCTCTGAAGTTTCTTGGAATGCCAAGCCGTTCCTGCCTCAGGGCCTTTGCCCGCGTTCTGCCATCTCTGCCATCTCTGCCAGGGTGCTTTCTTCTCAGCTCTTTGCACAAGGCTTCCCCACACCCTCGGTGGTGCTTCATCTGAAATGTTCCACCTCCCTCCCGGGAGCCTTTCCCAGTGTGACCACCCAGGTGACTCAGTCCCTGGTCATCTGTCTCATGGTCTTCTGCTTGGCCCTCATCACAAGCCACAGGCTCTTATCTGTTTGTTTTGTGTTTGTGTCCTTCAGTGGGACTGAAAGCCCTGGATGCCCAGGGGCCTGTCTGTCCTCGGCTGCTAGCGTGATGCTTAATATATGTTAGTTATCCAGCGCCTGCTGCATGGTGACTCCTGGGAAGTCTCCTGTATTTCACTCCCTCAGTCCTCAGACAGCAGCTGTGAGGGACTTCTGCCTCGATGGCTCTACAGATAAGGAAGTAGAGGTATAAATGAGAGAGGATTGGCCTACAGTCACAGCCAGTAAGGTTGGGGAACAGACCAAGACCTAGGGACAAAGGCTGTGTCTCCTCTCCCAGTAGTCACTTTGTCCCTCTGTAAGATGGACTGAGAAGGTGTTCCCCAGACATAGAGGGATGGATGACTTCATGACATAAGGCGGGCTGGATTTGGAGCTGGGGCTTCAGAACCATCCAAACCCAAAACACCTCTGTTGGGCGCACCTGAAATCCCAGCACTCAGGAAGGGAGGCAAGAAGATGAAGCCTTCCAGCCCAACCTAGGCTACATGGTGACACCTGTCACAAAAAGCAAAGGCCAGAGGCTGGAGGGGTGGCTCAGTGGCTAAAAGCATGTGGTGTGCTGCACTTGCAGAGGACCCAATTTCGGTTGCCATGGATGCCTGCTGGGTGGTTCACTACTGTCTGGACCTGACATCTTCTTCTGGCCCTATGCACCTATGCACACATGCACCTACCCCCTCCCGCAGGCAAGCATACATTGTTAAAAATAAAACAAATCATGGGGCAGTGGTGGTGCATGCCTTTAATCCCAGCACTCGGGAGGCAGGGGCAGGGGCAGGGGCAGGTGGATTTCTGAGTTCGAGGCCAGCCTGATCTGCAGTGCGTTCCAGGACAGCCAGGGCTACACGGAAAAAACCTTCTCATAAAACCAAAAATTAAATTAAATTAAAAATAATAATAAAACAAATCTTTTTGTAAATGCAAAAGTGAAACAAAATAACAGCAAAAATCACAAAGATACAAAACGACGACAACAACAAAATCTCAAATCCAAAAAAATCCAAAAATCTCATTCCTCTCCCCTACACACAAGCACACAGAACTAGGTAGAATGTTTCAATGGACAATTCACACACACACACAAAAAGAAACCCAGTTGAAAAATAAACAAAGTGTCAACTGAAGAGGGTGAGGATGGGAAAGATCTGTTAGATGTGGTAGCTATGGCTACGCGCAGAGCACTCCGTAAGTTAGGAGGGGATTACTGGGAGCCAGGGTCAGAGGATAACTCCGTGCTACAGAGGGGGACCCTGCCTTAGATAGCAGGAAAGACAGATCGGTCAGTCTGGCCAGGTATGGCAGCTCCTACCTATCATCCAGGCTGAAACATAAATTCAAGGCCATGAGGGCTAACCTGGGAACTAGTAAGACCCTGTATACACACACACACACACACACACACACACACACACACACATGTACATGTACATATACACATAATGGCCCACATCTGCAGGCTTTCTTTTTTTTTCTTTTGTTTTGTTTTCAAGACAGGGTGTTGAAGCCCTGGTTATCCTGGAACTCACTCTGTAGGCCAGGCTAGCCTTAAAATCGGGGATCTACCTGCCTCTGCCTCCTGAGTGCTGGGATCAAAGGTGTGCATCACTACCATCTTTCCACCTACCTTTTTACATGGATCCAAACAATTGTGAGCCACCATGTGGTTGCTGGGAATTGAACTCAGGTCCTTTGGACTAGCAGCCAGCGCTCCTAACTGTTGAGCCATCTCTCCAGCCCAACAGCTTCCTCTGTGTAGCCCTGGAAGCCCTAGAACTCTCTCTGTAGATCAGGCTGCCCTCGAAATCAGAGATCTACCTGCCTCAGCCTCCTGAGTGCTAGGATTGAAGGTGTGCGCCACATCCACCGGCTGTGGATAACTGTCCAGACAGAAATGTCCATCCATTCATTTCCTTATCCAACATCTACCACAAGCCAATCGTCCTCTCAAACACCAGAGAAGATACAAACAAAAGGGGAACCTGACCCAGGTGGAAGGAGACCCAACAGCAGCCCAGTTGAGAGCACCAGTTGAGCCAGAAAGACCTGGGTTCAAGTCCCATCTCTGCTACTTACTAGCTATGTGACTTTGGGCTACTCATCTAAAGCCCCATTTCCCCTGTCTCTTTCCTATCAAGACTAAATGCTTCAGGGATGCCTGGAGAGAGCTGGCTGTATGCCACCCAGTTCTGCTGTGAGATAGATTGGAGGGGACTGCCCTGTGGAGTTTGGATCCCAGGCTGATGGCTCTGAGGTTTGTACCCAGGCAAGGGAAGAAACAGTCTCAGAAAGATCCCTGGGATAAGAGTGAGGGGGTGACAGGAGCCACCAGGCCACCTGAGAAGCCTGTTAAGGTAACTAGAGCGAGGGCTGGAGATTTGGGTTTTTCTATGGCTTTTTTCTCCACTTTTAGTTTGTTTGTATGTGTTGTGTGTTCTTGTGCCATGGCTTGTGTGTTTGTGTGTGGAATCAGAAGACAAGTTGCAGGAGTTGGTTTTCTCCTTCCACTACGTGGGTCCTGGGGGTTGAATGCATGCTGTCAAGCTTGGGGGCTTGTTGAGCCATCTCACTGGCCTAAGCCCTAGGTTTGATCTGAGCACTGACTGCATAAACCAGGCATGGAAAGGCAGGAGGATCGGGAGTTAAAGGTCATCCTTATCTACATAGTGAGTTTGTGAGGACAGCCTGGGCTACATGAGCCAAAACTCAACTAAATTAATAATGATCCAAGGGGGGAAGTCTACGAATCAAGTTCTAGACCAGCAAGGACAACATGGAAGAGCCTATCGCAAAGCAAACAAACAGATGGAATTCTGGCTGCCTGATGCCCACAGGCAGCAGAGACAGGAGCAGGCAGATTGGAAAGCTGCTCTGGAGAACACAGTGGCAGGTCAGGGACAGCACTCTCGGGCACAGCCACCAGGTATGGCATTCTTATGTGTCCACTGCCTGTCAACTGAACTGGGACCCAGAGCTACCCTGTTCCAAATAAGCTCAGGCAGAATAAGCTCGGGTGCTGGGAATAGCCTCATCTACGAGGGTGTGAGCATACACAGTAGCCCAAGGTGCTCCGGACCACATCGAGAGCAGCAGGAGGAGGAGGAGCTGGGTAGTCCCTGCCATGGAGGATGCTGGGATGGAAGCCGCCCTGGAGCTGGGGAGGCTGAGAGTTTGGAGAAAGGTGTGGCCTGTCCCACATGTCATAGATAGAAGAGGTTGCTGGATGGGCCACTCGTGACCAGACAGGACCATTTTCCTGATGCAGCGGGGAGTGAAGGGCCTTTCTCAGCATGCACAGAATGGTTCCTGCATCCCTGGCCACAGTGGCACACTCTCAGTGCCTGGTCCCCCGCTCATCCCTGCATAAACTACATTTCTCATTGCTGTAAAAACTTCCCTGACAAAAGTAACTCTAGGGAGCGTTTATGGAGGATGAGGAAGTCACAGCAGAAGGTGTGTAAGGTGGTCTGGTCACATTGCATGCGCAGTCGGGACGCAGAAGGGTGAGTCCGCTGCTCACTTAACTCGAGTAAAATTCAGATAGGACCACAGCTCATGGAATGGCACTGCCCACACCCAGGGCGAATCTCTCACCTCCATTAACACCAGCTAGGAACCCCCAGTAAAGGCAAGTCCACAGGCTTGTCTCCTAGGGGACTCGAGATACCCCAAAGCTGGCAATCGATGTAAAACGACCACAGCTCCTAAGTGACTACTACCAGCCACTCTGGGTGCTGGGTGATTTTGCATCCACTACAATATAAATTAGTAAATTGATGCTCGGGGGCCAGGAACTTGCCCAAGACTGGATGGGGGTCCCTTCCACCCCTAACGTCTAGGTAGCAGCCAGGAGGAACACGCCCATAACGCCTGAACTTGGTGACTCTCTAACATCTCTCATATAAGTCAGCCCCGTTTCACGTGGGTTTAGACTCCAAGGCCCTAAAGGGCAGGAATTCCTAACCCAGCAGGTGTAGACGGCGGCGTTTGAGGACCTGCATTGTTAACTAGCATCCAGGTGATTACCAGGCAGGTGAGGAAGACCACCCTCGGAGCCTACCTTAATCCTACCCAGTGCTGGGCAGGCAGTGGGGTCAGGCTTTGAGGGGTATGGACCCCGGGGCTACCGGTTTTGGGCGATCAGTTAGAGCCAAGCCGGGGCTGCAGCTGGGAGCGGACCAAGCTGGGGGAGGCACAGGGCGGTAATAAGAAACAACAGGATGTTCTGCTTTTATTAGCCCTGGGGCTGCGCAGCTGCAGGTGAGTAATCAGATTTCTGTGGCGTCCTGTTTTCTCCGCTGCCTGGCGGTTCCTCGACACCCACTCACCTGCCACCAGCCACTGGAGGGAGGGCAGGCAGAAGGGAGGATGGGCGTGGGGACCGCCTGGGTCCTTCGCCCACGCCCACGCCAGCACACCCGCGGAGAACAGTGCACCTGCTGCGCTCGCTGCGGGACGGCTCAGCTTTCACTGCTCTTTAGGGAGGGGCCGCCCACTCGGAGACAGCCCCCACCCCCACCCCGTCTCGAGTCGGAGCGGAGGATCGCAAGGTGCCACCCTCAACCTGTGCGCCTGGCTTCTGGCGCTGCAATTGCGGCCTCTAGAACAGGACATCTCCCAGTGTCCGTCTGGTCATGATGTCCCAGGAACCCAGGCATCAGGAGGAAGAGGCAAGACTCTATAAACTATCCCGCGCCTCAGTTTCTCCAAATTAGAGTAAGCGACCCTTCTTCAGAACAGATGGCCCACTGGGCCTGACACTTCACAGTTGTAATCTCATCATTAGATACGAGGCAGAAGCAGTAGAGGAAGGTGGTGATTTTGAGGCTAGCCTGGGCTACATGTTGAGACACACCCCTCCCATTTTTTGTTTTGTTTTGTTTTGTTTTGGGGGGGGACAGGGTTCTCTGTGTAGCCCTGGCTTTCATGAAACTTTCTCTGTAGATCACCTGGCCTTGAACTACAGAGGTCTGCAGGCCTCCACCTCCTGAGTAGTGGGATTAGAAATCCTATTTCAATAACAAACAAACAAAAGTAAAACCAAACCTAGAGTATGTTGGATGCATCTCAGTTGATAGAGGCTTAGTATGCCAGGAGACCTGGGTTCATCCCTAGTAGCTCATTCCCCAGGGATGGTGGTGCACACCTATAATCTGAGTATTTGAAAGGTAGGAACAGGAAGATCTGTGCACCTTCAAGGCCAACTAGACATACACAGGGTGAAATTGTCTTTAAAAGGGGGGGGGGGGTTACAGGAGGAGGGCTGGAGAGATGGTTGTGTTGGCTAAGCACCGCCAGCTCCTGGTTTTGATTCCCAGCACCCACATGGCAGCTCACAACCATCTGTAACTTCAGTACCAAGGGATTTGATGCTGCCTTTTTTGGGCACCAGGCATACAATGTGGTATACAAACATCCATGCAGGCAAAACATTCAACATTCATACACGCAAAATTAGTAAATCTTAGAAAAAGAGGAAGAAGACAATGAGTTGGGTGTGGTGGCACACACCTGTAACCACAGTACTTAGGAGACAGGGGGCAGGACGGTCAGTCCAAGGTCATTCTGGCCACTCAGTACTCAGTTCAAGGTCACTCAGTACTCTAGACTGGCCTGGTAAGTTCCTGGCCAGTCTAAAGTACTGAGAAAACCTAGGTGGGTGCCCGGCATACTGAACGCCATACAGCAGCCATCTCTTGGTTATGGCTATAGTGCCTTCATCCTTAGTCTTTGCCCCTGACTGCCATTCCCTCTGACTCAAGGACACCGGGTTTCTTTTGTCTTCATCTCATCTGGAAAGTAGGGTGCTTAGGTCAGAACCAAGTTCAGAGACGAAGATTTTTATCTGTAAAATTGGTTACTGACTCCGTCCCTGACTGGGCAAAGAGATCTAAAGAGCAACACGAAAACACACCCCACACTTATATATACACTGTACAGAACTGTAATTATTCCTTTTGGGTGGAATCCAGGGGCCTACAGGGTCAAGGGTTTATTATGAGCCAAGCTGGGAGGCTGAGGATGTGGCTCAGAATGCTTGCGGAGCATGCGCAAAATTCCAGGCCGTAGGGCTCCTGCAGCAACAGCCATGGATAAAGAGAAGGTTGGCAGAACTCTACATGGAACCGAAGGAGGTGATGGGGGGGGGGGGAAGTGAGGAGAGAGGAATGCACCAGCAAAGAACCTTCTGGCACAGAGCAGTGAATAGGTCAAAGTACAGGAGAGGGGTGGGGACAGCAGGAGAGGGGTGGAGACAGTACTGACTGGTTTGTTGAAGTAGGAATGGAACAGGGAGAGATGGCCTTTGAGACCCCCAGATGTACATTACTACCGCTACAGTAACTGCACACTGCCCGTGTCAGCTGCACAGAGGAGAGGGTGTAGCTGTATTAATCAATAATCTTGCTTTTGCCAGAAACCCGCTTCAAACTAGTTTAAAAAATAAAGGGGAAGAAGTTAAAAGTTAAGTGGCTTCTCTATCTTAGAGTTTCAAGTGTGAGTCAAACTTCAGGCATGGCTGGATCCAGGGTTTCTAACGATGTCGTTGGTTTATCTCCTTCTGTGGAACTCTGTCCTTTCAGCAAAGTCGTCATCACCATTTTCTTCTTTTCTATTTCCTTTTGAAACAGTCTTACCATGTAGTCTTGGCTAGCCCCCAAACTCTATGTAGACCAGACTGGCCTTAAAGTCAGATATCAACCTGCCTCTGCCTCCTGCCTCCTGCCTCCTGCCTCCTGCCTCCTGCCTCCTGCCTCCTGCCGCCTGCCTCTGCCTCCATAATGCTGGTGATAAAGATGTTTGTCAGTATGTCCCGACAGTCATTACCATCTTAATCTGAGCAGCTGTGATTTTATGATTCCATGTGACCCCACTCACCAATAAGACTGGGGCGGTTGGTCACTAGATCCTCCAGCTGCAGTGAATTCTACACAAGCTGTGTGCAGTCTCTGGAGAGGCTACAGTACAAAGATGGCACTAGTTACCTGAACGGAGTAGGGAACTCCATTGTGCAGCTAGGTTGCCTCCCGATGCTTGGGTGGGAGTTCTCGTGGCATGGCTGTTTGGGGTTCACCCACACTTCTGTAGGGAACTCCTTTCCCACGCTCCTTACAGGAGCCCAGCAACTACATTGTGCACGCTATGGCACTTGGGGAGATCAGAGCGTAATTTGCAGGAGGGGTGTCTCTCCTTTGACCATGTAAATTCTGGAGTTTGAACTCAGTGAGCGGGTTTGGCGGCAAGTGCCTTGACTCACTGAGCCATCTCTCTGACCCTAGCTTTTCCACCAGACCCCTTCCTCTCTAATCCCAGGGAGGGACGACTAATCAACAATCCATTCGCTCACATTTCAGGAGACTCAGCTTTCCACACACGCTCCAGCCAAAAATCCCAGGGCGAGGGATTCTGATTGGCCTAACTTGTATCACGTGTCCAGAACCATGCGAAGGAAAATGAGGTTTTGTGATTGGCCTGTCTGTTCTGATCAGAGGGTGAGGCTTCAGAGTGGATGCCAGCCCAGCCCACCCCAAAGAAAACTGAGAGGGACCTCAGGACACCTGGGTAAAAGGATGAAATCCTTGCTCCAAATGTACATGATTATCATCCTAGAGATTGCACATGTGTGAGACCAACCTGGAGCATTACAGCAAGACCCTATCTCAAAACAGAACAAAGGAAAAAGAAAAACATGGGCTGGAAAATAACTCAGGGTCAGGTGTCATAAGTGGGGTCACCAAGGCTGGCTCAGGGGGGCCAGCCTCCCAGGGCGAGCTGTCACTGGATGAGAAGCCGCAGAACGGCATGCCAGGCCTGGGGAGGGGCCAGCCAGGATTCCCATGGTGAGGCAGAGAGAACAGGACTGGGACATGACGGGATGAGTCGTGACCTCCATAAGTCCCAGGCCTCGTGGCAACTCAGTCTTCTCATCTGGAGAGTGGGAATGAGGAGATATTTTATCTTCAGACCCATTGTACAGGCCTGGACCTGATCTAACACAGGTTAGATCAGGGCCTGGACTAGAACTTCAAGGAGCAACTGAGGTCTGAGCACTTGCTTCAAGCCCTTGGGTCCATCTCAGGAGCTCCATCTCTGACCATCACCCAGAGAAAGGGGAGGGGTGACCTGGGAATGCATTTAGAAGCCCTTCTGGGTCTCCTAGGCTTCTGTCTAGAAATTCAGTCTCTAATAATCCCCCAAAATAATTTCATTTGTGAGAGTGCTACTGCATCTGATTTGTAATGGGGAAACAGTCCAGAAAGGGGCAAGCGACTGACTGGGTCACAAAGGAGCTGGGGTGGACATCATTTAGAATGTGGGGCACTGGACACACCCAGCTCTACCCTTTTCTCCGTCCCACTCCTCACAAAGGGCACCCCTGTGCCCTTGCCCCTGCGGTGGCAGTGTCTGAGGGTCTTGAGCATCTCTGTGCCCTTGCCCCTGCGGTGGCAGTGTCTGAGGGTCCTGAGCATCCCTGTGCCCTTGCCCCTGCGGTGGCAGTGTCTATGGGCCCTGAGCACCCAGGGCAGCACCTCACCCTTCTCTCTCTCTCTCTGATGTTCTTTTTCTTTCTTTCTTTCTTTTTTTTTTTTTAGATTTATTTATTTATTATATGTAACTACACTGTAGCTGTCTTCAGACACTCAAGTAGAGGGCGTCAGATCTTGTTACGGATGGTTATGAGCCACCATGTGGTTGCTGGGATTTGAACTCCGGATCTTCGGAAGAGCAGTCGGGTGCTCTTACCCACTGAGCCATCTCACCAGCCCTCTGATGTTCTAAGACACTGTATGGTGTGTAATCAAGGGAAGCCACAAGGTCTGGAAACAGACATGTAGGTCTGGAGCCAGCAAGGTGGCCCAGTGGGTAAAGGCCCTAGCCTCTAAGCTTGAGGACCTGAGTTCAATCCTGGATCCCACATGATGAAAGAAGAGAACTGACCCCTCACAAATGTTTCTCTGACTTTAAAAAGAATAACTGAGGTGCAGACTTTATGGCCACCCTATAGACCTTTTACATACACCCTTAACCAGGAGAAACAGGCACAGAGGTAAGGAAAGGCTGTCACAGGTATCCGTGACCCCCAAACTGTGGTGTCTTGTTCCCATGACAAGCTGCAGTCAGAAAGGGACAAGAGGATCTTCATACGGAGGAAAGGGGGGGAGGCAAAAGATGTGCTGAGTCCTAGTCATAAAGGAGGGGTAGTTATGGCAGTGACTAAACCCGTGGCACCTGTGGTCTGGGTGCCAGGGTTCCAGTTCCAATCTGCGGTTTCTTAACTCTGTCCTAGGGTGAATGGCTTCCTGCTACTCTCTGGACCTCAATGTCCTCATCTGTAAGATGGGGATAATATTCCTAGAGGTACCTCCCTGGGTGGTGGAGATGGTTAAGGGGAAATGAGCCATACAGAAGGGCAAGGAACAGCTTGGTGGTAAATGTGAAAGACCTGAGTTCAATGCCCAGAACCCGTGTGTGTGTGTGTGTGTGTGTGTGTGTGTGTGTGTGTGTGTGTGTTCTTTGTGTTTTGAGACAGGGTCTGGGTAGCCTGGAACTTACTATGTAGACCAGGCTGACCTCAGACTCACAGAGATGTTCCCGCTTTTGCCTTTCCAGGGCTAGGATGAAAGATATTGCGCAGATGGCTGTAGCTCCCTGACCAGCCAGTTTAGTTTCCTTGGTGAGTTCCAGGTTAGTGGGAGACTTTCCAAAACCAAGATAGGGCCAGTGGGAGGGCCTGAGTCAAAAGCACTTGCCTCTCAAGCCTGATGACCAGAGTTCAACCCCTGGAGCCCTCTGAGGGAAGGAGAGAACTGACTCCTGCCAGTTGTCCTTTGATCTTCACACAGATGCGGTGGCACGATGCACCTAGACAAGCACGTGTGTTCTCTCTGTCTCAAACACACAACAACAACAACAACAACAATCATAATAAAACCATAAAATGAAAGCCAGGGTGGATAGCACCTGGGGAATGACAGCCAAGGTTGTGGTCAGGGCTCCTCCACATGCACACCCATACACATGCATGTATACCTATACACACGTGTCCTTGCATGTATAGGAACATGTAAATATTTACAGATATAGGAGAAAGTATGGCACATGAGACAGAAGATAACTTGTAAATTCAGCATTATGGAGGCATCCATCTATCCAGTCATCCCTTCTTCCATTCCTCCATCCATGCATCCACCCAGCCATCCACTCACCCACCCACCCAGCCATCCACCCATCCACTCATTCATCTATTCATCTACTCACCCACCCATCCACCCTCCAACCCAACCACTCATCCATCCTCTCATCCATCCATCCATCCTCCCATCCATCCATCCATCCATCCATCCACCAATCAGTGCACAGACCTCTTTTTTGTCTGGCACTTTTGCTAACTTCCTCTGTCCCCATCAGCAATGCTATGACCACTTCCAGGTCCTAGAGCTGACAGCTGCCCCTGGCTAGCAAGGTAGATGGAGCTTAGAGGGACAGCTGGGTGAAGTCTGTAAAGTTGAAGCCTTGAACCTCCCACAGGAACGTCCAGGCCCCTCACCCTGTCTTCTGTTATGATCTCTTCCTGTCCTGCAAAACCTGGGCCAGCTGCTGTGGGAACTTCCTGCTGGGCTTCCCAGCTCGCTTTTCTTCTCTCATCTACCTTGTCCTGTGTATGCTGGTTGAATGAAATACTTTGTCAAACGCCTGAGGGCTGGTGGCTTCCTTAGTAATCCCGGCTAATGACAGTGCTTCTCTGTGTGTTTAATTATCTACATTTTCTCAGGCTTTCCATTTGCACAGGTGAGAAAGTAGAGGTCAGAGAGGCGGCAAGATTTGTCAGGGTGACAGACCTCAGGAGCTGTACCCCTAACCACTACCTACTTCCTCCTGTCTATATAGTCCTCTGGCCGGCCCACTCCCTGGCAGCTGAAGCTGCAG
Source organism: Mus pahari (assembly GCF_900095145.1). Taxonomy (NCBI): domain Eukaryota; kingdom Metazoa; phylum Chordata; class Mammalia; order Rodentia; family Muridae; genus Mus; species Mus pahari. The sequence goes on from NC_034595.1 coordinate 87,036,838, forward strand.
GACTCGGTTCATGCTGACTCCTCAGGCAGGTACATCTGAGTGAGTCTTGTCACTTGGCGGTGGCCTAAGTCCTTGCCAAGGATGAAGCCTCTGATCCAACTGAGCTGAGGCCCTGTCCCCTTGAGCTTCCTCTTGAGCCCTTGTCACCGGAGGCCCTGGCCCAGGTGGGGTGGGGGCCAACGGGTGACAATGACCGATTTAGAAAGTAAAGTGGCTTTTCAAACAAATAAGAAAGAAGAGGAAAGAAAGCAGGGCTGCCCGCTTCCTGCCTCACTCTCTCCTGCACCTGGGCCCCAGCTGCGGGTCCTCTAGGCTTGTTTGCTTGCGCATCCTGCCTGGGAGCCTCTTCTTCTACCCCCAGGCCCCTCCCCTGGGCTGGGATGATTGTGGAGCCCATGGAAATAAACCTCTCTGTGATTGTTGTATTGTCCCGCTCTGTAGCATTGTGTGGGACAATACTGGCAATCACTACACCGGGGGCTTCCTGCATTGTCAAGGACCAGAGAGTGCTACCAGCTCAGCCCCCCACTGGGGAGCAGCCTGCTTGGCTTTGCAGGGCCTTTGGAGGCCTGAGCAGCTAGCTGCTGCTTTTCCTTGTCTGCAAAAGAGAGGTGGACATAAAAAAAAAAAGGGTCCCTGAGGTGGCCGCTTAGTCACCTGGGGACACAGTTTTCTGGCCACCTAGGATATGGCTGACAAGTGAACACTAACCCCATACCCTTGATTCTACCTGCTGGTTGATTTGTATGTCACACAAAGTCTCATGTAGCCCACGCTGGCCTTGAACACCCTATGTAGTCAAGGATGACCTTAAACTTCCCATCCTCCTGTGTCGCCCTCCTAAGTGAGTGCCCCACCAGGGCCATTTCTGTAGTGCCAGGGCTTGAACTCAGGGTTTTGTGCATGCCCAGTAAACACTCTGCCAGCTGAGCTGCGGCCCAGCCGTTGCTATCTGCTGCATTAAGCACACATAGTGTATGTCACTCATTTCATCTGAACTGGAACAAGATGGAGTAGATGCTGTCATCCCTATTTTCTAGATGAGCACACTAAGACACAGGAAGTGACCTGTCTGAACCAGTTCAGCTGGCAGACATGTTCAGAGCTGCCTGGGTCAGGGCCGAGCACCAAGGGTATGAGTTGTTCTGTGGCCACAGGCAAGTCGGTTGCTTTCTGAGTCTCGGCTCTTTACCTATGAAAGCGGGCATCCCATAATAACTACCTGCAGATACTATTCAATCCTAGGGGACCGTGATAGAGCAGTGACAGTGTGAAGAGAGGGTGTGACTCTCCCAGGGACTTGGCTGGTAAGTTACAAGTCAGGGAGGCAGAAAGGATACTGAGGGCCCTGCCCAGTTCTCAATCTCTAGCCCCCCCCCCCCGCCAATGGTTGAGGCTGGGCAGCTATTCCTGGAGGCACCTGGTGAGAGGTGACTCTACCCACTGGGGGCTAAAAAAAAAATATCCCTGAGGCTGCCACCATGCCAGCTGCCTGTCACCTGCTCCAGTTAATAGCGAACTGCAATCCTGCTTCCTGTGCCTCTTCACCCCAACAGCTGTGCAGCACTGGGGGAGCCACTTGACCGTCTGAGATGGAGCCAGAGGATCCATTCTGCAGACAGTTTGGGACTAGAGAGGATGTTAAACAGCACACGGTTGTAGGACAGCCATGAGACCTGGGTGCCTGACCCTATTCTGCTGTGACTGTGGACAAGTCCTTTGGACTGTCTGAGACCATCACTGGAGAATGGGATGTCACGGCTTCTAAGACAGTAGGAGCCCAGGGGTGATGGTTAGAGTTGTAGCCTCTTGCTGCCCTCAAAAAGGGCACTCAGAGGTGTTCTCAAAGTCATGGGGGCATAATGTGTTTCAGCAGGTGGAAGTGCTTGCCGATAGGCCCCCCCGAACCTAGGTTTGATTCCCAGAGTCCATATAGGGAAAGGAAAAACCTGAATCCTGTAATTGTCCTCTGACCTTCACACACACAGCATGATGTATGCATGTCTGCGCGCAGACGAAATAATGTTAAAAAGAAACAGAAAAGAAAATGTCGGATGGTGGTGGCGCACACCTTTAATCCCAGTACTGAAGAGGCAGAGACAGGCGGATCTCAGTGAGTCCAAGGCCAACCTGATATACAGAGGGAGTTTCAGGACAGCCAGGGCTATACAGAGAAACCCTGTTCCAAAAAACCACAACCAAAACCAACCAACCAAACAAACAAACAAAAAACCAAAACCAAGGTCCTGGGATCCTGTCTTCTGTTTTGTGCCAGATTTCTTCATTTGCCTGGCCACCAAAAGCTGTCCTTAACTTAGCCTGTGCTCTGGCAAGTGGCCTGTGGGTGATAGTGATGCCCTTTCTGTAGCATTGTGTGGGACAATACTTGGCTCCTAGTGAGGCAAGAAAGCAGAAGCAGCTGGTACTCAGCCCTCATGGCTCTGTGCAGGGTGGGCCCAGGTTGGCTATGTTCAGCCGCAGATGCTTCAGGGTGGCCCCGGGCATGTCTCTAGCCTGGGTCCCACCCTCCAGGCCTTAAACCTTGGCTCCCAGGATGTCAGCCTTCATTAATCATTACCCATTGAACAAACTAAAAAATGTGTCAGCTGTCTTCTGCCTGGGCCCTGTAGTCATCCTGGGCTTTGGGGATGGGAGAAAATCCACCGACATTCATCTGTGCTTTTTTTGCATGCCACTACAGTGCACTACCTCATATAGTCACAGCTTTCCTTTATTTTCATTTGTTTGTTTATTTACTTTTACATTTATTCATTTTATTTTTACCTATATAGGTGTTTTGCCTGCATGTATGTATGTATGTGGTACACATACATGCACGAATTACCCACAGAAACCAGAAGAGGGCAACCCCTGGAACTGGAATTAACAGATGGTTGTGAGCCACCATGTGGGTGCTGGAAATTGAACCTGGGTCCTCTGAAGAATCAGAAAGTATTCTAACCTCTGATTCATCTCTTCAGTCTATTTGATTTTTCTGAGTTAGGGACTCACTCTGCAGCCTTGAATGGCCTGTGTGGACCAGGCTGGCCTTGAACTCATGCCTCCTCCAGTGCTGGGATTCAAGGCATCTACCAAGTCCAGTCAAATTTTTACTTTCATTACTTTCTTTTTCTTTTTTAAAGACTTACTTATTTTACTTATGTGAGTACACTGTAGATGTCTTCAGACACACCAGAAGAGGGCGTCAGATCCCATTACAGATGGTTGTGAGCCACCATGTGGTTGCTGGGAATTGAACTCAGGACCTCTGGAAGAGCAATCAGTGCTCCTAACCGCTGAGCCATCTCTCCAGGCCTTTAATTACTTTTTAAATATTTATTTTCATCATTTTTATTTCTGTTGTCTGTGTGACTATGCCTCATATATGTGCAGTACCTGTGGAGGCCAGAAGAGGGCGTCAAATTTCCCCTGGAGCTGGAGTTATAGGTGTCTTATAGATGGAGCTATAGTGTCTCCCTTAGGTGCTGAGAACAGCTTAATTGCCAAGCCATCTCTCTGGCCCTTATTAATTTTGTTGTTGTGTGTGTGCCATACTAATGTGTGGAGGTTAGAGAACAACTTTAAGGATCAATCGTCTTGTTTTTAAATGTTTTGTTTATTTTTATTTTATATTTATAGCTGTTTTGACTGTGTGGGTGTCTGTGCAGTGGAAAGGCATTACTGATGTGGTGTTGGGAATCAAGCCCGGGTCCTCTGGAAGAACATCCAGCACTCTCAACCACTGAGCTATCTCTCCTGCTCCAGGGGTGATAGTCTCCTTTCTCCTGCTGTGTTTCATTTTCTAGGCTAGCTGCCCATCCAGCTCCCACGTGACTCTGTCTCCACTCCCATCTCTAAGTAGGACCCCCTGGACTCTGCATCCAGCTTTTTATGTGGGTTCTGGGACTCTCCTTGGGGTCATCATGCTTTTTACCCATCAGGCCCCATGCACTAGCCCCCTTTTCATTTTTGTTTTTTGTTTGTTTGTTTTTGTTTTTTGTTTGTTTTTGTTTTGGTTGTTTTTGGTTGTTTTTTTGTTTTTTTGAGACAGGGTTTCTCTGTGTAGCCCTGACTGTCCTGGAACTTACTCTGTAGACCAGGCATGTGCCACCACCGCCTGGCCATGCCTAGCTTTTATGCATGTCTTTGTTCACTGAGTTGACTTCTCCCGTGTGTCTTCCTGGGCAGATGACCAAGGGACAGTGCCTTCTTCAAGGAGCCTCTTGGTAAAGCAGGGAGACAGACACTACACTGTGGGACAATTCTGAGAGGCGTCTCCTTCCTACTTCTGTCCCCTCCCCTTCTCTCTCCTCTTTTCTCTGTCACGTCTGTCCTTTCTTCCTTATTTATTGCTGAGGGTGGTCTCAAAGCAGATACTCTCCTGCCTCATCCTCCCAATGCTCGAATTGCATTACTGGCATATACTTTATGCATCTTTTTTTTTCTTTTCCTATTTAAAAAACACTATGCCTGGAACTGGAGATGTGGCTTCATTGGTACAATGCTTGCTGGAACGAAGTCCTGAGTTTTGTCCCTAGCTTTAAAACAAGGTGGCACTGCCTAGATTCCCAGTGCTTGGGAGGTAGAAGTAAAGGTCACAAGTTCAAGGTTGTCCTTAGCTACACATCAAAGTCAAGGCCAACTTGGGATACAAGAGACCCTGTTTCAGGAAAAGAAAAATAAGAAGAAAAAGAAAAAAAGAAAAAGCTGTGGTATTGGTGGTGGTGGTGCACGCCAGCACTCAGGAAGCAGAAGCAGGCAGATCTGTGAGTTCAAGGTCAGCCTGGTCTACAGAGTGAATTTGAGGACAGCCAGGGCTACATAAAGGGACTGTCAAAACAAAAACAGAACCAAACAACCAAATAACTTTGTCTTTGCCTAATATGTGCAAACCTGGGATTAATTCCTCAGAAATTCAAAATAAAGAAATACATTAAAACTCAGTGTCTTGCCGGGTAGTGGTGGCACATGCATTTAATCCCAGCACTCAGGAGGCAGAGGCAGAGGCAGCTGAATTTCTGAGTTCAAGGCCAGCCTGGTCCACAGAGTGAGTCCCAGGACAGCCAGGGCTACACAGAGAAACCCTGTCTCCAAAACAACAACAACAACAACAAACAAACACTCCCCCCCCCCAAGAATCCAAAAAGCAACAAAAAAACCTCAGTATCTTAATTATCAATATTATCTGGGAGGGCGGGCAGCTGGGAGCTGGGCACACTGGCTCCCTGGGCTGTAAGGAGAGCTGTCATTTTGACTCCTGTTGCCACCAGCAATTCCTTCTGAGCCCAAACACCCAGAGGCTCCTGGCCCCTGAGCCAGAACCGGTATGCAGAGGGTCCATATGCGAGCCTGGAAACTGTTCAGTGGAACAAGGGAGTAGGATTCTCTAGTGGGCAGTTCACCCCAGGGCCTCATGGGTAGAATTGGGGAGGAAACTTCAGACCCACATCCATGCTCAGGAGCTGGGGAACAGAATGATACAAGCAAGGGGAGGTTTCCGTGGCAACCGCGGTGGGTGCGGGACTTCAGGGACGCTATAGTGTGTTCAAAGTAATGACCAGCTGCTGGGTTCACTCCAGCTTCTTCTTCATTCATGGTTCAACGTTTGTCCTACGGAGGAGACACCCACCTATCCCTCCGTTCTCCAATCCGTCCTACCCGTCCATCCGCCCACCTACCCACCCACCCATTCATCCACCTACCAAGTTACTTCTCCAGAAAGAGAAGGGGAGAGGCGGGGGTGGTGTTGGGGGGCCCTGGAGGAGGAAGGAGGGTCCTGGTTGGTGAGATGGGCCATGAATGGGACTGACAGGGAATCAAAGGGCCTGGGATAGAAGCTGTTGGGAGGAAATCAAAGGGGATTGGCCTTGGCCTAGAGGCGAGAGATTCCATCCCTGGCTTCGGGATTGACTTAGAAACGGACGCCTCTTGGAAATCTGCCCCAGCCTTTGCTCTCTCTCAGCAAAGCAGCCGGCGGTCCCAGGCCTGAGGAGCATCAAGAGTGGGAGCCCTTCTTGTAGATTAGAGGTGGCGAGACCTCCAGAGAGAGGCCATGCTCATGTCATGCAGAGAGGCGGCGAAACCCGGGTGTCTAATTCCCAGACTGGCGCTTTCCCCTCCAGAGTGCCTCTCACTGCCTGCCTACCCTGCCAATACCGCACAATCAATGCCTGCTGATGACCCCTTAGTGCCTGACACAGCACTGGGCCTCGAGAAGGGAACCTTTCTCACTTCTAGAAGCTCCTGCCCTGTCCCCAGATGTTATGCGAGCTCTTTTCTGGGGAGATGAGAACAGGAGCCTGCTGGCTCCCGACAGGGCACAGGACAGCAAGACTCCTTCCTGCTCCCACTGTCCTCCCTCTCTGGCCCAGGTGAGTCCTAGGGACTGGTCACTGATGGGAAAGGGAGGCCACTGTCCCACAGTCCAGAGGTGGACTCTACTGTCCTGCACTGATTGGAGACATTAGGTAACGAATACCTCTGGGGTTCTGGCCTCCGGGTGACCCTGAGCCTTTGAAATCGGGGCAATGGATAGATCCAGTTGGCAGAAACTGGAGGCCTGCAGGCCTGCTGAGAACTGGGCAGGAAAAGCCACCTTGAGGACATTTTTTTTTTTCACCTGCCACCTGCTCAGCCCCACCTAGCCATGGAAAATGTGACTCAAAGGAAGCCAGTGTCTGGGGACAGGGGGAGGCTGCGTGGGTGACAACATGTGGGGGGCAACGAGGGAGGGTGGAAGCTGGATCTGGGGTGAGGTCGGGGTGCCGGTTCAGGGTCCTGCCTGTGTCTCTCGGGGAATTTTCACTTCTCAAAGGCTAAGCAAGCTGGCCTGTGAAAGATGTGCCCGAGCCTCCTGGCTATATAGCCAGTTGTTCTTTGCTCAGTGGCTCGAGCAACAAGCATTCATTGTACGTCTGCTGTGTGCGTGAACACAGCTACAGGATAGCCCTTTCCTTCTTTCAGGTATGGACAGGAACCATACCCAGTGGCTAACTCAGACCAACAGGGGCATCTGGAAGCTCAAATACTGATACTGATACAATGAGGAAGCAGGATGCTCTTCCTAGGGCTGCAGTTTGTGTCTTCCCAACCTCCAGTGACCCTGCTGGGGGCAGGCGGGGGGGGGGGACACTACTATCCGATAGGGCTAGGGAAGCCATCTGGACTGGGTACATAGCTCCGTGGTAAAATGGTTGCCCAGAATGCAAGGATGCTAGGTTCAATCCCCAGTAAAGACAAAACAGATAAATGCATACACACAAAGGAAACTGAGCTTAGCTGCTCTCACCTGCACCGCCCAGGGAGGAAGGGAAGGGAACAGGTGTTGGGCAGGAAGGGATTCGAGCGAGCATCAGGCCGGAGGATGACGGGAAGCCAGTGAGTGGAGCTGAAACGGGGAAGGGGCAGGGAAAAGGCAGAGCAGCCAGACCCAGGCGGAGTCCCTCGGAGCGCCACCCTGGACCGGGAACTCAGCGCAACTTCTGTGCATTTGTTCTGGGAGACCCCTGGACCCCGTGACTAGTTGGGAGCCAGATGGGACCCAAGTGACTAGTGATTTTATGTTGATGCTACTATGGTTGGCTTCCTGGGCTGTTGTGACCACAGACAGGGGCCCAAAAGCTGAAGTGTGTTTCTAAAAAACAAACAAATAACACAGTGGGGGGCGGGTGAGGTGGTAGTGCAGCAGCGGAGGCGGTGGCAGCTCCCGCAGCAGCTGCGCACGCCTTTAATCCCAGCAGAGGCAGAGGCAGATGGATCTCTGAGTTTGAGGCCTGCCTGGTCTACAGAGTGAGGTCCTGGGCAGCTAAGGTCCCACAGAGACCTTGTCTCAAAACAACAACAAACCCAAATTATTATTATTTACTTTTTATTTTTAATTGTGGGAAGGGTGCACACAAGCAAAGATGCATGCATGGAGGTCAAAGGACTTTCAGGGATCTATTTCTGCCTCCCTCTATGTGGAACCTGAGGATCGAACTCATATTCAGGCTTGCCAGCAGGTGCCTTTATCGCGCAGACTCAAGGCTGGACTTTCTTCCCTCCCGCTCTGAGGTCTCGGAGATTAAACTGAAGGTGTTTTCAGTGGATGCTGATGGAGCACTCTTTGATGCTTCCAGCTTTTACGGGCAGCCTGGGGATCCCTCAGTCTTCAGCGCCTTCTATCCAAAGTTTTCCTCTGATAATACAAGTCCTTCAACCTGTGTCTCTTTCCTCTTTTTAGGATGAGGACAGCCATATTAGGTTAAGGCCTCACTCCACCCCAGAACAGCTCTCTCTTCTCTTCTCTTCTCTTCTCTTCTCTTCTCTTCTCTTCTCTTCTCTTCTCTTCTCTTCTCTTCTCTTCTTTTTTCTTTTCTTTTCTCTTCTTTCCTTTCCTTTCCTTTTCTCTTCCTTCCTTCCTTTCTTTCCTTTCTTTTTTTCTTTTTTTTTCTTTTTCTTTTTTTACTTGAGACAGGGTCTTATGTAGCCAAAGCTCTCAAAAACACTATGTAGCCAGGGATCACCTTGACTACATACTGACGTTAAAGGGCTCTTATACAAATAAAACTTGGGTCTGAGAAAGTCCATGCGAGTCACGTGTCCCAATTTGAGGATCAGAAAATATGTCCTTGGAGTTTTTGTGCCACCCAGACTCAACCCCCAGAACCAAAAGACAACGCAGCCTTGGTGTGCATTTCTCCTCTGCAAGAGTACTTTGCCCTAGTGGGTACTAAATACATGTTTGAGAAATCCCTGACATGTGGTTCCCTAAGGCCCTTGGATCTTTCTTTGCCGAATCAGAAGAACAGATTAAAGGGCCCTGGAGGAGGAGGTCTAGCTGCCTCTGCCCCAGATTCCAGGCTGGCCACTGCTCAGATGACCTTAACATTCCCTTCTGTTTGGGCGCCAGCCTGGGGACAGAGGGGCAGAAAGATGAGCCTTGGTTTCTCTCCCCACTGGATGAAGGAAACCTACATGGTGTATCCAGTTTGCCCACTTTAATCGTGGGTCTCTTGGCACCATTGCCCAGTTGAGTCCCCTGATGCAGGCTTATCCTAAACATCAGAGCAAGCCTTTCTGGGGCTCCCCATCGCCTTCAGAATAAAATCCATATTCTTGTTCTTTTTTAATTTAAATTTTAAAATTTTTTATTGAGTCTATTTCTTTTCTTTTTTTTTTAAAGATTTATTTATTTATTATATGTAAGTACACTGTAGCTGTCTTCAGACACTCCAGAAGAGGGCATCAGATCTCATTACGGATGGTTGTGAGCCACCATGTGGTTGCTGGGATTTGGAAGAACAATCGGGTGCTCTTACCCACTGAGCCATCTCACCCCCCCCCCGAGTCTATTTATTCTCTCTCTCTCTCTCTCCCCACAGGCAGAATGCCTGTGGAGCTCAGAAGAGGGCATCTGATCCCATGGAAGTGGAGTTACAGATGTCTGTGACCTGCCATGTCAGGGCTGGGAATCGAACCTGGGTCCTCTGGAAGAGCAACTGGTAATCTTAACTGCTGAACCACCTCTCCAACACCAAGGTCTCCTCATCATCATGATCATTATTATATTTATTTAATTTATTTATATGAGTATACTGTAGCTGTCTTCACGCACACCAGAAGAGGGTGTCGGATCCCATTACAGATGGTTGTGAGCCACCACGTGGTTGCTGGGAATTGAACTCAGGACCTCAGGAAGAGTAGTTGGTGCTCTTAACCACTGAGCCACCTCTCTAGCTCCCAAGGTCACGTTCTTAAAATGGCCGTTTCCTTTATGGGTTTGCCCCCAGCTATCTATCTGTGCTTGCTTTTCACTGACCTGCAGCAGTGGAAAGAGATAAGGGGTGACCTGACTGTACAGAGGAAGGGGTGACCTTCATAAGCTACCCTGCAGGTGGGCTGAGCCTTCCATCTTTGCATCTCCATCGTTCTGGATCGCCATTTGTCAGGGTTTCCCTGTGTGACCTTGAGCAAGTCGGTGTCCCCTCTCTGAGCTTGTCTCCTCTCTATGGAGCTGGGTAGGGGGAGAGATCCCTGAAGAGTATGAAGCTAAGTGTGAGCCAGTCTCTTAGTGTCCTTTCTAATTTGCATAGATTTGCATCTGCACTATAATACGTATGTATAGTTCATTCATAGAAAGAATTGATTCCCAGGGATGGAAAGGACTCAGCAGCTCACAGTTCCATGCAAATCTTAGCTGTCTGAGGCTTTTCATTAACAGTACAACCCCCAGCTTTTACATATGGGTGACAGCAGCTCAGAGAGGGAAAGTGACAAACCCAGGGTGGGCACAGCAAGTGAGGAATAGAGAGCTCTGCCCATCCTCCCACTGTTGCCAGAGGCTTGTGTTGCCTCCGGTTTCTCATGAAGGATAGAAGATGCGGGGGGCCGAGAGGCGGGGTGTTGTTTGGTTTATCTCTTGAGGCCCCGTATAACAAAGCTGGCCAGGATGGCAGCCTCCACATCCACAGGAAATCAGGTTGTGGTAGAGGCAGGCGGGAGTGGAAACTCCTCTGAGAGAGGCCAGGGTACTTTCACTGGCCTAAAAATAACTCTCCTCCTTAGAGATCGGCAGATGACGCGGTCGCCGGCAGGTTATTCCGCCAAGAGCAGGATTCTGTGAGGTGTGTGTTGGGGGACACTACAGGCGCTCCACAGAGGGGTCTGGCTGGAACTAAGTAAGCTCAGGGTCCGGCTTTGTTTGAAAACTGGGAGGAAAGAATGCTGACCCAGTTCTCAGACAAGAGTGGTAGCCTGGACTGGGATGTGTCAGGACCAACGGAAAGACTGAGAACTTTCGAGTACGTTCTAGAAATATAACCGCAGGAGCTGCAGATGTATTGGATTGAGACACCCGGGTTTCAGGCCCCAGCACCTGCTGCAGGATGCTGAGCCTGAGGTGAGAATCTTCTTTGGGTCCTTACTGCCAAGTATTTGCCCACTACTCCTTCAGTACTGAGCGAATATGTATCCAGTACCCACCCAGTACCCACCATGCTCAGTCCTCACCCCAGCATCAATCCTCTCAGCACCTATGACAATTAGTCTCCATTAATCAGCAGTCTGAGGAGACCTCATTAGTTAATTAGGTACCGTTCCCTGGGCCGGGATCCCGGAGTGTGTAGAAAGGAAAAAGCAGAGGGATATGCACTGCTGTTTTCATTTCTTGTCTTCTTTCCTGAGACAGGGTCTCACCATGTAACCCTGGATGTCCTGGAACTCGCTCTGTAGACCAGGCTGGCTCGAACTCATAGAGATCTGCCTGCCTCTGCCTCCCGAGTGCTGGAATTAAAAGCATGCGCCACTCTGTGGGTCTGCTGACTTCTGGACACAACGCACGGGCTTCTTCAAGCTCCTGCTGCCGCCGTTTCCCCGACCTGACGGACTCTCCTTAAGTGGCTTATGTCGGCGTATTTTATCACAGAACAGGAAAAGTTACCAGAACTTACTCTCTCAGTTCCCTCCCAGTACCTGCTCAGAACCTGCCCAGACCTAACCTCTTAGTTCCCTACCCAGTACCAGAAGGCTCCAGTGGGACCCGGCCACCTGAGCAGAGTTGGCTCTCTCTGTCCCCCGCCCCCAGCCCTCCAGCCCCCAGCCCCAAGAGTGAGCTCAGAGATGCAAGAACCAGCAAGGCTGGGGGTGGGGGTTGTTTGTTTGTTTTTGTATTTTGTTTTGTTTGTAGCCCCTTGCCCATGGCATTTAAAACCATAGTTTTTAAAAAGCAAAATCTAGACTTGGCCACCTAGCCTCGGCACACCTATTATAGACACAAATAATGGGGAAAGGCAGAGAGGGGACTTAATCGATGCATCCACATGGGAAGGGAAACAGATAAGCCTCCTTTAGGACTCTAGTACTTTTAAGTTTAAATTTAAATAGGGGGTGTACACAGTTAATCCCAGGCAGAGGCAGGTGGGTCTCCATGAGTTCAAGGCCAGCCTGTCTACATAGCAAGTTCCAGGGCAGCTAAGGCTACAGAGTGAAGTCCTGTCTTCAAAACAAACAAACAAACAGACAAACAAATATGGAGAGAATGGGAGGCGGCAAGAGGTATGTGTAACCATGTTCTGGTCAAGGTGAGGCCTTGCCCATCACTGGCTCAGATCTGTGTCTATACCGAGATCAGAGTTCTTGTCACTGCCATTGCTAGAGAAGGTTAGTGTGGCTTGAGGAAGCAAGTGACAACCTCTGCCCCAGGTGCAGCCTTTAGCATAGAGGATGGTCACTCTTTGAGGGACAGTTGAAGGTGGGGAACCTGTCCTGGAAGGTTCTGCTGTTCCTAAAACAGTCGGTAATGTCAGCTTTGGGACAATGACAGATCTCTCTGGCTTCAGCCCCTGTCTGAAGGGGGCTGGTGGGTAAGACAGTCACTTCTTGACTGGTTAGCTTCTCTGTGTGAGACCGAGACCTGGCATCTTCCTGGGGAGAGGGTTGTTGTAGCAGGCTCCCCACTAGTGGATGCTGGAGGCATGATTTGGGTCCTAGACTCCCAGACAGGGTGCTTTCAAAACCAACATGGCCTCTCTCAGCTGCTGGGTAATATATCCATGTCTTTAAGGTGCTTTGAGAAAATTCAGTGTGTGACCTGTGCCCTACCCTCTCCAACCTTCCCACAGGCCACTGGACTGTGCCCAAAATTACAACCAGCTATTAAGGCCTGATTGTCAAAGATCTCCTGGTTCCAAATTTCTGCAGCGTGGGAGGGTCTCCAGTCGCTACCAGGAACACTGCGAGCCCTCAACAGGAAGCTGCTGGCTCACTCACACCACTGAAGATTCAGGTTCTCAGGAAGTAGCGTCCATTGCAATACTAGCCAGACTACCCCATCCCTCCCCTCAGCGACCCCATCAGCATCTACAGCAATAGCTTTGTATATCACAGGTGAACGCAAGTCTTCTCAATGCTCTCTCGAGCAAGTCTGTCATGACGGCCAGGACTTGAAGCAGCCTGTCTAGTCTTTCCATTTGTTTGCTTGTTTTTGAGATAGGATCTCATTCCATAGTCTTGGCTCACCTGGAACTCATAGATATCCACCTGTCTCTGCCTTTCCTCTTATTTTAACTATGTGGATGTGTGTGTCCCTGTGTGACTGTGTGCGCGTGCATGTGGTACTTTCCCTTGGAGGCAGAGGAAGGCTTTGGGTTCCCAGAAGCTGGAGTCTCAGATCGTTGTGAGCTGTCATGTGGGCGCTGGGAACCAAACTTGGGTCCTCGGCAAGAGCAGCAACTAGTGCTTCTAACTGTGGTGCCACATCTCCAGCCCACCCCACCCTTTTATTTTGTCCGGGGCTCTTGCCCACATTCAGGGTGGATCTTCCTACCTCCCTAACCGAATCTGGAAGCTCCTTCACAGATATGCCCAGAGGTTTGTTTAGGGTGATTTTAGATCCTGTCAAATTGACAATATTAAGCATTCAGTTAAAGAACAGTGGGTTTCAGAGCTGGGACACAGACTTAGGCTCCAGAGGCACCGCCTCAGCCCAGCTGTAGCTGATGATGACTTCTCTGCTTGCTTATCAGTCTTTTAAGCAAGAACTTGGGCGTTCAGCTCCTTCCCTTGCTTGGCTGAGAGCAGTGCATATAGTAGGTGCTTAATCAAGCACCTCTAAACAGGTTCCTGTTTACCATCTTCATGCTTTGGAGAGATCAGCCTGAGGGAGGAACATTGCTTTTTGTTTTGTTTTGATTTTGGAGACAGGGTCTCACTGTGTGGAGCAGGCTAGCCTTAAACCCACAGAGCCCCACCTGCATCTTCTTCCTGAGTACTGGCCCACAGCTATTTATTTTATGTGTACATGGGAACAGGCATGCCGTAGCACACACGCAGAGCTCAGAGGATAACTTTCAGGGGTTGGTTCTCTCCTTCCACCGTGTGGGTCCCAGAGACCAAGCTCAGGTTGCCAGGATTGGTGGCAGCTGCTGCCCTTCCCCACTCAGTCCTCAGCCTGGAAAAATTCCTTTTTCTTGGATGCTGTTCTCTGGCCCTCAATCCAACAAGACTAAGTTTGCTTTCACAATTCTGCTTGGGTATGACATCTGTCAAAGGAGCCCTGGAGAGAGGCTAAGCATTGGCCTGACTCACCCCGCTGACAGCTAGAGATGGTAAGCAAGCTCCTTGACACACCATCAACCAGGCCAGGGACGATGTTGAACCCAGATCACAGGAAGCCTGTGTGTTAAAGGTCATTCATCATTGCCACCCGCAAGATGGGGAGCTCTGGGGACAGAGACAGTTCCTATCCTCTGGGATCTAATACTTCTTAGGGACAGGAAACTCTTCCTTGTTACAAAGTTCCAGCCCCCTCCCTCCCCCAGACCACTCCCCTCCTTGCTCCCTGGGGTGTACTGGTGAAAGCCGGGCCTGTCGGGAGTGAGCCTGCAGGGTCCTGGCCAGCAGCTGGAGATGGAGAGGCAGGAAACGGGGACAATGGATGAAAGACCCTCTGTGCCCAGGTGGATGGGGGGAGGGACAGGCAGGAAGCCTGGTCTCTGGAAGCTGGTCCAGCAGTCGCTGAAGGAAGACTGCCCGGGATGCCGGAACCTGGGGGTTGGTTTGGATTCCCCAGGGAGGGAGGGATCCAAGCTGGGGAACGGTTTGCAGGCCTCAGCTGAGCCCTTCTCCGTAGGGTGCCAGGCCTCAGAGTCACTTTCATTCCTTACTGTCCGTCCCCAGGGCCTGGGAGCCCGGCTGCCGGCACAGTAGGGGCCTGATCTGTTGAATGCAGAAATTAATAGGGCATGGCTAATAACCGACGGATTACATATGGACTTGCTTGTTGAAGAAAACAAGGGCTTGCGGGTGGGCGCCCCCCAGGGGTTCCCTGGCTCTGCCCACCGCACCTGCAAGGAAGGTCACCTCCTCACCATCCAGTTGCAGCTCAAGAGAAGCTCTTCAATAGAGGACAGGAAGTTGGGAGGCTGCCCCGACCCCCAGCCAAGGAATATTCCCATTTCCTTACTACTGTGGTTGGGGCTAGAACTTGGGCTGTTAAGAAAGTACTTTGCCATTGAACCACACCCCAGCCACCCTTCTCTCCTCCGCCCCCCTCCAGTTTTTCTAAGGCTCTGTAACCAAACCAGGCTCAAGGTCGGCCTGCCTCTACCTCCCTGATGCTGGGGTTAACGGTGTGCACCACTGCACCTGGCTCATTCCTTTAGTATATGCAAGCATGCATTCTGAGTCTACAAGGTATTGTGAGCTGCGATATAGTAACAGCCAACGGCTGGGGGGGGGGGGGGGCTCAAAGCCTGGGGAGAGAAGAAGGGGGTGGGGAGTATAAGGAGAAAGTGAGGAAGGAAGGAGCTGAGCGAGAGAGTGTTGGGGCTGGCCAGAGAGTATTCCGAGTGGAGGATAAGGCTGAGCGACTGAGAAAGGCCCGTGTGGCTGATCTGATGGTCATACATCAGGGCCTGCTGCTCCTGATGGGAGTCCTATCCAGGAACTAAGTACCTACAAGTGTGTCTCAGCATCACAGGATATAGTCATTAGAGAAGGCTAAAGTTGGGCTGGAGAGATGGCTTAGTGGTTAAGAGCACCACCGATTGTTCTTCCTAAAGGTCCTGAGTTCAAATCCCAGTAAAATCCCAGTAACCACATGGTGGCTCACAACCATCCATAACAAGATTTTTTGTTTCTTTGTTTGTTTTGCGAGACAGGGTTTCTCCATGTAGCCCTGGCTGTCCTGGAACTCACTTTGTAGACCAGGCTGGCCTTGAACTCAGAAATCTGCCTGCCTCTGCCTCCCGAGTGCTGGGATTAAAGGCGTGCGCCACCACGCCCGGCACCTGCCTTTCCTCTTATTTTAACTATGTGGATGTGTGTGTCCCCGTGTGACTGTGTGCGCGTGCATGTGGTACTTTCCCTTGGAGGCAGAGGAAGGCTTTGGGTTCCCAGAAGCTGGAGTCTCAGATCGTTGTGAGCTGTCATGTAGGCGCTGGGAACCAAACTTGGATCCTCTGCAAGAGCAGCAACTAGTGCTTCTAACTGTGGTGAGAGAGAGAGAGAGAGTGGGGGGGGGGGAGAGAGAGAGAGAGAGAGAGGGGGGGGGAGGCTAAAGTCTTCTCCCAGAGGACATTTGCATAAGCATCTCCTGGGTGCTAGGCTTTGTGCTGGGTGCAAGGGTTGTCTCCGTTTGTGCTGCTGTAACAAAATACCAGTGACTGGCTAGATTGTAAGCCAGAGAAGTTTATTCTATCCCAGCTGCAGAGGCTGGATCCTGGCAGACAAAGTATCTAGTGAGGGTCTGGTTTCTGCTTCCTGGGGCCAAACAGTTCCCTCCCTCCCTCTTAATTCATTTTAAAACATCTTTGTGTGCACACACACAGGTGTTGGTGTGTGTGCAGGTGCATGTGTGTAGAGGTCAAAGGTCAGTGCTCAGATGTCCTCCTCAGGAGTGTCATCCACCTTTCAAGAGACGGGGTCTCCCATAAACTGGGACTTCACCCGTTAAGGCTCCATCTCCCCTCTTTTCTCTGGCTATAAACTTATCTGTGCAGGTGGGGTCCCTTGGCATAATCACCTCCTACAGGCCCCGCCTCTTCATACTGTCCTTCAAAGGGTTACAGTTCACAGTAAATTTTGAAAAGTCATAAAGGTTCTAACCACAGGGCCCTGCCCCTAAAAGTCCCCACTACCCATGACAATAGGCCATGGCAGCCTCCAGTCCGAGCCACCACGAGTCTCAAGGAAACCTGTTAGCGGTAGGCTGCCTAGTCGCCAGTCTTCTACTCAGCCACAGGTACAGGCAGGACCAGTCCGGTTGTCTCTAGCTCAAATCTGGGGGCTGCCCCTCCTCTTAGCCTGCTGAATCAAGTTTTAGATGTTTACAATCTCTGATTCCACACAGAGAAGGAACTTTCCAGGCTCTAACTCCCCTGGGGATGCAGCCTTAGCCTGACCTTTCCACACTTGACCTCTCTGGCCTTGGCCAGGCCCTCTAAGCTTTTGGATTGTATAACAATGAGAGTTCTAAAACCCACCTGAAGGGGTCGCTCCCCTGCTCAGCACTCCTCAAAGGGCTCCCTGTTACCCCAGAATCAAGTCCCATCTTCTGGGCTTACTTGCCATCCCCCCCCCCCAAGCCTGAGCTCTTTTTTGGCGTCCTCCCCTCCCCCCTCCACTAACTCTGCCTGGTATGTATGGTTCATGCAAGCGCTAGATCTCTGAACGTGCCGATCGCTTGGTTGGTGGCCCGCTTGCTGTACTCTCCTAAGTAGCAAGGCTTAGATGGTAGCCTCTAGCCTGCTATCTAGCCTGATAACCTTCTAAGGGCATGCTCGGTCCCCCCACCCCCCAATCTGAATCCTCTCCCACCAGCCTCCAGATGGAATGAACTGCTTCTCCATTAGGCTTTGGCGCACTCTGCAATGGTCTCAAAACGGCACTTGACACCTGCACTGTGGGTTTTCTCTTTTCTTTTTAACCTTACTTTTGTTTCATATGTAAGGGTGTTTTGTCTACATGTATGTCTATGCACATGTATGCAGTGCTTGCAGAGGACAGATTAGGGTGTTAGATCCTCTGGAACTAGAGTTACAGACGGCTGTGAGCTGCCATGCGGATGCTGGGAATCGAACCCAAGTCCTCTGGAAAAGCAGCCGCGCTCTTCAAACTGCTGAGCCTGGACACCAGCATCGTGATTATGCACTTCTGCCTGAGCCCTCTCCTCTACACTGCACCCTGCTCTATTGCCTGCTGTCTCCAGAGAAATTCTTAGTCTATTATTCACTTGTTTGTTTTAAAGTTTTTTCCAATAATTAAGTCCTCTGTGTGTGTGTGCGCGCACACGCATGCGAGGACATGTGCTCACGTACATATGCCACATGTGTGGGGATCCCTATGGAGGCCAGAGGCATCAGATCCCATGGAGTTGCAGGTTGTTCTGGGCCCTCTGACTTGGGTGCTGGGGGTCAAGCTTGTTATCTTCTGCAAGAGCAGCTCTTTCCCAGCACTCGGGAGGCAGAGGCAGGTGGATTTCTGAGTTCGAGGCCAGCCTGGTCTACAAAGTGAGTCCAGGACAGCCAGGGCTATACAGAGAAACCCTGTCTCGAAAAACCAAAAAAAAAAAAAAAAAAAGCAGCTCTTTCTCTTACCTGCAGGCTGCAGGCTTTGGTCTCCTGTTTATTTATTCCCTAATGAGGACAAAGCTGTTGCTTTATTTATTTGTCTGGATCCATGATTTCTTGGAACAAATAAAAGGCTACTCAACAAATACGTCTAAGAGAAAAGAACTGAGCATAGGGGTGCACACCGGTAATTCTAGCACTCAGCAAGCTGAGACAGGAGGATTACCCTGAGTTTAAAGCAGTATAACATGTTCCAGGTCACCCTGGACTATGAAATGAAATCATGGAGAGAGAGAGAATATGGAGGGGAAGGGAGGCCATGGGTGACCAGAACCCTCCCTGGAAACTCAGTTAGAGCCAGGGTGCAGGGTAGCCCAGCGGTTGGCTCAGGTAGAAAGGGTCTTCTTGATGGCCCCCAGGTGCAGCAGGAACGGACAGCCTGGGGCCAGAATAATAAAGGCCAGGTCTTACCTCTGCTTCAAGGTTGACTTCTGATGGTAATGCTGAGAAGCCAGAAGCAGAGGTAGCTGGCTAGAAAAGCTGAGGTCTTTGGGGGTCATGGGAGATGAGATGGTGAAGTGGACATGTTTTCTTCCTTCTAAAGCCATCCTGGGAAACTGAGGCACGTGAAGAGAGTTTTGTAGGGAGCTCAGGGGCCAGCGGGCAGAAGGCCATGTGCTGGATGGGGTCTTCATGGGTCGGAATCTCCTCTTCCCTGACTTCTCTGGTCAGGATACTGGGGACATTGATGAACCCCAACTTCCTGGGCCTACTTAGTTGTGTCCTTAAGACCCACTACTTCTGGACTAGTCAGCCTGTAAAACCATTTAGTTGTTTGGTGTCTGTCCATGAGCAGGAAAGAGAGCTGAGGAGAATGTCATAGATCCTGATGTCATCTGAAGGCCACCAGATGTTCTGGGTTCTGAAACATGAAGAGGTTATTGTTAGTCCCTTAGATATGCTACCTGTTACAAGTTTAGAATGCTGAATGGAAGCTGGGGGTGGAATCCCAGAAGTGCAGAGGCAGAGGCAGAGGCAGAGGCAGAGGCTGAGGCAGAGGCAGAGGCAGAGGCAGAGACAGAGGCAGAGGCAGAGGGCTCTCTGAGTTCCAGGCCAGTCTAGTCTGGTCTACAGAGTGAGTTCCAGGACAGCCAGGGCTATACAGAAAAACCCTGTTTCAAACAAACAAAACAACAAAGAATGCTAAGCTGAGGGACAGCAAGTGATCTTGCCAAGAGTGACTTGGAAGGAATGAGCCCAGCTACAGGCTACATGGGAAGATGTCTTCAGGATCCTGGCTGTTTTCTTGCGGAAGACCAGGAGTGGGGGGTAGGGCGGTGTGTGTGCGGGTGTACTTCACAGCGCCCTGAAGGCACACCAGGATGACAGGTGCATACCGTGGCTAGGTAAGACAGCCTAAGGGGAAGCAGGGGCCTGAAATCTGCTGGCTTTTCAGCTGGTGCCTCTAGCATTTTCTCTTTGCCTATCAGAGGCTCCAGGTTCAACCTGAAGCTTGGCTTACTGGGGTGAGGGCAAGCTCCCGATTAACTACTTGAACTGACAGGGGTTCATCTAAGTCACCTCAGGACCATCAGCATCAGGCTGCTCACTAAGGAGCCAGCTCACCAGGGTCTGGTCACAGCCCAGGGGAAGATGAGCCAGGAGGACGATTGAGCCATGTGTCCAAGTTCTTGAGTTCACAGATGGGATGCTGAGCCCAGAGAGGTTGAAGGACTTGTCCAAGGACATACAGCCAGCTGGGAGCAAAGTGACTTCCAGAGCTCAGCCTCTTCCTTCCCTCCCAAGGGGCTTTCTGTTCCACTGGAGTCTTAGTTCTAAGCCTGGATTTTTGTGTGTTACCTGTAGCTAGCTGCCTCTGTGTACCGGATCCCGTGCTGGGTGCTTCTGCCCACAGAAGTATGCCCCTATCACTAAGCTGACCAGGACCACATAGCCCAGCCTTTGCTGCAAACTCATGATGACCTTGAACTTGTGACCCTCCCATCTTCACCTCCCAGGGATGACATCACTGGTGTAGGCTACTGTGCCTGGTTTATATGGTTTGGGGGAACTGAACCCAGGCCTTTGTGAGTTCTAGAGGAGCGCGCTGCCAGCTGAGCGCCATCCTTAGCAAGATTCAAGTCCTTGCCTACCATGTCAAAGCCACTCAACTGTGGCCTTGCCATCTAGGCCTTTGGGTGGGGGAGGGGTGTGGGAACAAGAACTTGTCACGCAATGCTGTGTTGCTGCTTCTGTGGTCTGCTGCAGTGGTCCTCTATGATAGGATCCCGAATCTCAGAGCTGTTAAGGTGCCCCCTGCCCACTTCCTCCTCGACAACAGACTAAAGTTCAAAGAGGCCAAGCCCCCTGTCCAGAGTCACTTAAACCCTACCTTCAAACCTGCATTCTGTGCACAGGAACAAAACCGGTGGTTCTGTACAATTACTGGTCACTGGCCCAGTGCACATTTATTCTAGCCCTACTATGTGCCAGACCCTGTCAGTGTCCTACTAGACAGAAACAGGACAATGCTTTTGCCTCGTCCATAGCCAGCAGCAGAGGTGGGCTTGGGCAATGTGAAAGGCTCGGTTCCCATGACCTCTTGGTGACACTGACAGGGACCAGCTGGCACTGGCCCAGTCCCTCCCCCCAAAGAATGCACACTTGGAAAAGACCAAGGAGGGAGACTGTGATGACATCAGGCCCCCAGGCACAGTCCCCTCAGCCTGGCTCTGACTCATCACCCACACCTGCGCTGGCCTCCGGCACATACGCTGGAAATAGCTGGGGAGGGACCAGAGGCAGCACCTGCACCCTGGCCTGCTGTCCCCACCCTCTCTGCCAGGAAACAGGGATGCTTCCCAGAGTCCACCTCAGCTGAGTCTGCTGGCCTCCTGGAGGCCGAGGGAGTGGAGGCCCTCAGGCCACCAGAAGCTGTCCCAGGAGAGGAGCAGTAGGGACCACAGGAAAAGTCCCTTCCCGTGATGCTGGAGGCGGGTGGGTACTTGTGGCCCTGGCCTAAGTGCCTTTGCTTCTTGTGTTCAGCTCTTTGTGGTTCTTTGCAAATTAGGCTGTGAGTGAGCCCATTTCACAGATGATGAACTGGAAACCCAGAGGAGCCAAGAAGCGTACCTAGGGCTACACAACCACTATGCTAGGCAACATGGTCCTCTCCTATGGACTCCTCACCCAATTCAGTTTGGTCATCTCACCCCCGGTCCCCAATCCCGGCACTGTTCACATCTCCAGCTCCATCTTTATCCAGGCACCACCTCTTGCCCTCCGTGCCCAAGTCCGATCATGTTATCTCTCTAAAACCTCCAGCAACTCCCTGTCATCTTCAGGATAAACGCGGTGCACTGGTGCCTGCCCCATCTCTCAGCACCTGGGCAAGGCAGGACTCCTCCCAGGGCCCATTTTGTAAGTGGGGACCATAGCAGCTCATGCTGATGAGGATGAAGGAGAGGGGGATGAAGGAGACGCATGCACATGATCTAGCCAGCAGAGCGATTGTTTCAGGGTCATGGTGTGGGTACAGTCTCTTCAGGCAGCCAGGCTAGGGCCCAGGTTCCATGATGAGCCAGACCAGGTACTCTCAGCCTGAGTTCATCAAGAATTTTGAAAAGGCCAAGCACAGCTGGGTGTGGTGGCGCACGCCTTTAATCCTAGCACTCGGGAGGTAGAGGCAGGTGGATCTCCAGATTTGAGGCCAGCCTGGTCTAGAAGAGTGAGTTCTAGGACACAGAGAAACCCTGTCTTAAAAAAAACAAAAATCAAAACCTATGGATGCTGAGACAAGTCACCTAGTGAGACCCTATCAGAAAGCGAAGAAGAGGAAGGAAGAAAGAGAAGAAAGAGACGGGGAGAGGGAGAGATAGAGCGAGTTGGGGCTGGAGAGGTGGCTCTGTGGTTAAGAGTGATTCCTGCTCATCCCAAAGGCCTGAGTTCAAGTCCCAGCTCCACACTAGATAACTCTTAACCATCTCTAGCTCCCAGGGGTTTGATGTCTCTGGCTTCCTCAGGCACCTGTGCTCACATGCATGCAGATACACATAAGCAAACATACTAAAAGCAAATCTTTGAAATAGAGGAAAAGAGAAAGGGGGGAAGGCAGGAGAGAGAAAGATGAAGGATAGAAGAAAGAATGAAAGAGAAGCTTGAAATACTTCAAGCAGCAGCTGCAAGAACTCTGGAGAGGAGACGGGGCTATCAAAATTAGCTTTGGGGTAATTTTTCATCTTTTTGTTTTGTTTGTTCAAGACAGGGTCTCTCTGTATAGCCCTGGTTGTTCTGGAACTTGTTCTGAAGACAAGGTTGGCCTCAAACTCACAGAGATCCACTTGCCTCTGCCTCCTGAGTGCTGGGATTAAAGGAGTGCACCACCACCTAGCTGTCAGGTTGTCATTTTCTGTCTTAACTGTAAACTAACGGGTAAATGTACCCATTGTAGAGAAGGAAAACTGAGGTCCATGGATGGATGTCCATCTATATTATCAGGGTGAGGGCCCGCGTGGAAGCATGGTCAGGTTCCAAGGTCCATCCCTCCCTCTTCCTGGGGACTCGGTGTCCCCATGCTTGGAAGATGGAGAGTCCTTGCTTAGGAGGGAAGGTATGGGTACTATTCAAAAGCTCTGGGTAAGAGGGACAGGTGGCTTCTGAGCTGAAAGCAGGTGTGAGGCAGACCTGAGACATGGAGGAGCTGAGTGAGGTCATCCAGGATGAGCAGACACACCTGGCAGTGGTCATCCAATCCCTGCCTCCCACACCCCCGTATCACAGGTCACTATCATGCAAGAGCAGCCAATGCTGGAAGAAGCCTGAGGGGAAGCAGCCAGGCTGGGTAGTACCCCAGCTGTCCTGGGCACCAGGCCCCACTCTTGGCTCAGTCTGGTTGTTGGCCTTCAGGCCTGAGGGCCTCTGTCTGAGGGCTGCTCTGCCAGAGCTGAGCTCTGGGCTCTGGGCTGTGGACCTTGCAGCTGTGACGTCAAAACCCTTCCTTCCCTTGGCACCTGCTAGAAAAGCCACCTATTTTAAACTCTTTCTCGTCCTACCCTGCCCTTCCCCCACAGAGGCCACATGGGCTTCTAACACCAATTACCAGCTCACTTCAGTATCCCAACAGCTTCTCTTTCTGTTGACCCCTGTGTCTGCCCCAACATACTCCCCAAGACTGCATGAACCCCCTCACTCCTCCCTCTACCCCCCCCCCATTTAATACACACTCCAGAGCAGATTCCAGGCTTCCTGGAGCTTGTAGTTCTTCAATGGCAGGCTCTGCCCTGTTGGTCTCTATGAAACCAGAAGCTCTGAAGCTAAGGCAATGGAGCCGATGTGACTCGGTTTTAAAGTGCTTGTTTCAGAAACATGAGGACCAGGGTTCGAATTTCTAGCACAAGTGTTAAAATGCTAGACATATGTTTCCAGCATGGGGGTGGGGAAGGTGGAGACAAGCTCACCTCAGAGGCCAGTCTGGCCTAAGCACTTAGCATCACATTCAGCGAGAGACCCTGTCTTAAGAAATAGAATGGAGGGGCTGGAGACATGGCCGAGTGGTTGAGAGTACTGGCTGCTCTTCCAGAGGACCTGCGACCAACCCCCAGCAACCACATGGCAGCCTTAAGTAACTCAAATTTCAGGGTACCTGACTCCCCCTTCTAGCCTCCATGGGCACAGTACACATGTGACACACAGACACATACGCATGCAATACACCCATGCATATAATTTGTTTTTACTCTTAAAAAAAAAGAAGACAGCCACTGAAGAGGATGACACCTGGTCTCCACACACAAGTGCACATATGTGTACATGTACCACACTCACACACACACACACACACACACACACACACTACAAACGCCAAGAACTTGGTGACTCATGCCTGTAATCTCAGCACTTCGGAGGTTGGAACAGGAGCATTGCTGTGAGTTTAAGGGCAGCCAGAGCTGTATGGTGGGACCCTTTCTCAAGAACAAAACAATAAGGTAATATATACAAAAATAGGTGTAAGGAAATGAGTCTGGAGTCTGTGGGTTTGGTTCAGAAGTAGAGTATTTTCAGGGCGTACAAGGCCTGAGTTTAACCTGCAGTACAGAGAGGGGAGAGAGAGAGAGAGAGAGAACGCAGAGGTGGCTCAGCAGCTGTGACTATTTTCTATATTTTATTTTATTTTCAATTTATTTATTTTTGAGATAGAGTTTCTCAGTGTAACTTTGGCTGTCTTGTAGCCCAGGCTGGCCTTGAACTCACATAGATCTGCCTGCCTCTGCCTCTGCCTCTTAGGAATAAAAAGCCACTATACCTGGCTATGTTTCCTGCTCTTGCTAGTTACCGAACTGAGTTTGGTTTCCAGCACCTACGTGGGGCAACTCTCAACTATGTGTAATTCCAGCTCCAGGGAATCCAATACCCTCTTCTGGCTTTTGAAGACACAGGCACACAACATATGCACATGAACATTTTGTGTGTGTGTGTGTGTGTGTGTGTCTGTGTCTGTGTCTGTCTGTCTGTCTGTCTCTGTGTGTGCATACGTTCTTAAGCAGCCCTGGCTGTCCTAGAACTAGCTCTATACAGCAGGCTGCCCTTGAACTCATAGAATTCCCCTTGCCTCTCTGCCTCCCAAGTCCTGGGATTAAAGGCATGTACCACCATAACCAGCTTATTTTAAAGCTATATTATTAGGGAACGGGCACAGGTGGCCTTGAATACATTGTGTCGTCCAGGCTGGCACCAAACTCACTATGATTCTCCTGCCTAGGCTTCTCCATTGCTGCGGTATAGCTATGGGACAAGGATACTTTGTTCTGTTTTCTTTGACATCTGGGAGGCTGCTGCTCCCTGGACTAGCTGATTCACAGAGCGTTCTTCCACTCACCAAGCCTGACAGCCACAAGTCTTTATCTCCAGCCATGCTCTCTGTCTAACCTTCCTGGGCCATCTTAGCATCTCCCTGGACCATCTTAGCATCTCCCTGCCCTAGTTGGCCCCAGCCAGATACTGAGCACTTAGAGACCCACCTACAGGATTCAAGTGATGGTTATCAGGCCCTAACCTTGGTTGCACTTCTGCCTTCCCTCCCAGGTTCCTTCCCACAGAAACCACTCTCAAAGCTCTGGGCCGCACTCTCCTCTCCTCTTGTTGACCTGCCCTGAGCTTCCCCCACAGAAACATCCAGGGGGTGGGGGTGGGGGTGGGAGTGGTGGTGAGGTGGGGCACTTTGAGTTATAAACTTGTCCACGACCCAGACCTCACTGACATCTCTGTAAATGAATTCCCAGGCACAGTTGAATTACTGAATGACAGGACTGGAGGCAGAGCTCAGCCCTTGCCTGTTACAGGAAGGAGCCTGCACTTGACAGATCTTCAGTATGCCCAAAACGATAACAACGATACAGAGGTTGTTGGTTGTTTCAAGTTTTTTTATGTTTCACTGTTATTGCAAGCAGAACCGAACATCTTTGTATGTGTGTAAATTGTACTCCATTTTCTTTTTTTTCTTTTTTCTTTTGTTTTTTAGAGACAGGGTTTCTCTGTGTGGTCCTGGCTGTCCTGGAACTCACTCTGTAGACAAGGCTGGCCTCGAACTCAGAAATCTGCCTGCCTCTGCCTCCCCAGTGCTGGGATTAAAGGTGTGCGCCACCACAGCCAGGCAAGATTCCATATTTAAAAAAAAAAAAAAAAATTGCCGGCCCTTGTGGCTCACAGCCGTCGGTAACTCCAGTTCCAGAGGCTCTAACACTCTTTTCCAGCCTCTGTAGGCCAGGCCCACAAGTGATGCATAAACGAACAAGCAGGCAAAACACCCAGACACATAAAATAAATCAGATTTAAAAATTAAAAACAGAGCCGGGAGTGGTGGCACACGCCTTTAATCCCAGCACTCGGGAGGCAGAGGCAGGCAGATTTCTGAGTTCAAGGCCAGCCTGGTCTGCAGAGTGAGTTTCAGGACAGCCAGGGCTATACAGAGAAACCCTGTCTCGAAAAACCAAAATAAATAAATAAATAAATATAAAAACAAAATCTGATGCTCTCTTCTGGAGTGGCTGAAGACAGCTACAGTGTACTCACGTATAATAAATAAATATTTAAAAAAAATAAATAAAGATTAAAAACAATAGCCAGGTAATAATGATTTGCCCATCTCCACAGGACAACTAACTCCCCTTTCCAAGTTGAGGCTCTGCTGTTATTGCCAGGGATTTTGGCTGATGCAAGGATTCCCTTCTCCTTTCTAGGTTTGTCCAACCCCAAAGCTGCCAGCAGGAGGTCTCTGGGCTCAGGGTGAACCCATCTTGGGAAATATTTAGTGAGATTGCCCTTGGGAGGAAGGGTTTAGAAGAGAAATCCAAAGAGCTACCTGCCCCAGCTGAGCCTCACACAGAGCAGCTGAGTCACCCACTCCACCTGAACCACCTGCCCAGCCCCCTCTCAGCATACTGACCCACCACGTGCTGAGAGGTGGGGGAGGGGAGAAGGGAGGGGAGGGAAGGGGACACAGTAGAGGTTCCCTAGGGATTGGTAATAGTAATAGCCAGAGCCTGAGTACCTACTGTGTGCTGGATGCCCTCCCGAAACTTTCATTCATTTCTCAAAACTTATTAAGGTTGATATGACGCTTGGTGTTAAGTCTCAATTGGGTGAGGTCTAGAATTATCTAGGAGAGGAAATTCTGGGAGTATCTGTAAGTGAGTTTCTGGATTTGCTTAAAGATGATAGGAAGGCCTACACTAACCATAGGTGGCACCATTCCATGGACTAGCGTCCCATGCAGAATAGTAGGGGTGGGGAGGAAAGTGACTGATCACCAGTGTTCTCTGCACCCTGCATGTGACTGACACGTTGCGGCCTCTGGTCTGGGAGCCAGAGAACCCTTCCTCCCTTAAGTTGCTCTTATCAGTTATTTTCTTACAGAGGAGAAACATGATTAATGCAATCTCCTGTGTCCCGTTACCTTTTGGGATCCCAGATACAGCTCTGAACGAAGCAGGTAAGGGCACTGCCCTCTCAGAGCTGATGTCATATTCACCCAGGAGTTGAGCATCAGCCCCCCACCCACTTCTCCCATTTATTTATTTTGGATTTTGTTTTACTTTGAAGCAGGGTCTCCTCACTCAGCCCAGGCTGGACTGGAAATTGGCAGTCCCCCAGCTGTAGACCATATGTGCTGAGATGACACGGGAACATCTCCATGCTGGTCTCTGTTTAGATAAGGATGCGGAGGACCAGAAACACCCACTGAAGGCACCAGCTGCTGAGCACTGAGACGTGACTTGAATCCAGACCTGCCAGGCTTCCCAGCTAGACTATCATCAGCTCAGGGACTCTTGGTCCTCAGGCACCCCTGAGAGGAGGGTGCCTGGAGCCCACAGGAGGGGTAGCAGGTTCCATCTGTACCCCAGATGCAGGCAGTGACTGGGGCATGGAGTCAGGGGCTGAGGTGGCCGCAGCTGTGGAGGGATGGATACTCTCCGAACGCAGGCTGTTCCTTGCCCTTGTTTGGAATTTCCTCCGTGACGTCAAAGCTGTGAGTCACGGTCTCAACACTTGTCTCGATTGCACAACCCACTGAGATGATTGCAGACACTGTCATGCCTCCCGCCAGCCCGGTTTCAATGGTCACGATTCCCTTTCTCTGTCCCGGACCGGAGGGATTTCGTTTGGAAGGATGACAGAGCAATACAAGAAGAGAAGAGCCTAAGAGCTTGTGTGCCACTCAACCGGGCCTTCAGGCTAATCCTCTGGACCTGCTCGAACAGCTCAGTCAGCACTCCTCCAAAACCCAAGCTGCCATCTTTGCTATAGCATCCCTCATGAGCAGATAGTCTCAGCCAATGGTTAAATCTGTGGCTTATGGATCAACTGAGCATAGGTCAAGCTCTGCTGTGTGATTTCAGAGAGGACAATATACCTCTCTGAACCTCAATTATCTTATCTGTAAAATGATGAATAGTGATAAAAAAGAGAGAAAGAAAGAAAGAAAGAAAGAAAGAAAGAAAGAAAGAAAGAAAGAAAGAAAGGAAATGAAATATAGGGGCTGGTGAGATGGCTCAGTGGGTAAGAGCACCCGACTGCTCTTCCGAAGGTCCGGAGTTCAAATCCCAGCAACCACATGGTGGCTCATAACCATC
>NC_034595.1:87065601-87096924 GCF_900095145.1 Mus pahari
AGAAGAAGAAGAAGAAGAAGAAAGCTTATCGTTGGGCTTTCCGTTTCAATTTATCTTTTTTTGTTTGTTTGTTTTTGTTTTTTTCGAGACAGGGTTTCTCTGCATAGCCCTGGCTGTCCTAGAACTCACTCTGTAGACCAGGCTGGCCTTGAACTCAGAAAACCTCCTGCCTCTGCCTCCCAAGTGCTGGGATTAAAGGCGTGCGCCACCACGCCCGGCTTGTTTTGATTTATCTTATTGCTTACCTATTGGTGCCCTGCAAGTGCTGGTCTCCATGAGAGTGGGAGACTGACTGTCCATCTCTCCTGCTAGTCCCAAAGCCTGGTGGGTTCAGATTTGCTCTTTGCTTTATTATTATTATTATTATTATTATTATTATTATTATTATTCCTGCCTAGCATGTGCAAAGCCTTGGGTTCCATCCACAGAAGCACATAAACTGGGTGTGAGTGTGGTTGTACAGGACAATAACCCCAGCTGTCTGGAGAGACAAGAGGCTCAAAGACTCAAGCTATCTCCTGCTACTTCATGGGTTCAAGGACAGCTTGGATTACTTGTGACCTTGTCTTAAAAAAACAATCGTTTGGGTCAGCACTGTCCTAGCTGGAGGAGAAGGGAAGAGGCCAGACTGGCAGCTTAGGGGAAAGGGATCCCCCAGCTCTTCCAGGCCGGCAGAAAGGAGGCAGCCGCAGCCCCCGAGGGTAAGGCTAAGGCTGGGGACTTTCATACAGATGCCTGCTGCCTGTGACAGCCGTACTTCTCTGCCATCCCCTTATCTTCACAGGGAATCTTGTAACTCTTTTTAAGTCATGTTGGGTTTTGGTCAGCTTCTTGATGGGTCCCGGAACTGATAGAGATAATTTTGTGCTTGTTCTTTCTGTCTCTGTCTCTCTCTCTGTGTCCCTTTTTCTGTCTCTCTCTCTATAACCCTGGCTGTCCTGGAACTCCTCACTCTGTAGACCAAACTGGCTTTCAACTCCTAGATAACCCCCTGAGTGCCTCTGCCTCCTGAGTGCTGGGATCAAAGGCAGGTGCCACTATGCCCAGCCCCAGACGTTTTGCTCTTTAGGAATGCCACGCAGGTGACCACCAGGGTCCTGTTTCCTGTTCTCCTTGGTCACATAGATCGTATCTAGAGATTGTGGCGGTAGATTGTCTGGCAAATCTCCATAAAGGTGGGTAAGGATCACCCACAGCACAGGCAGGCCACACCAGCTTTGGGCTCTCCCGGTTCTCCAGCAGGACATTATTCTTGTCCATGCTCAGAGAGAGGAGTGCCACCTTTCAGTCTGTCTTCGCTTCCTCCCGCATCAAGGACTTGTGGGGTTTTTTTGTTTGTTTGTTTGGTTGGTTGGTTGGTTTGGTTTTTCAAGACAGGGTTTCTCTGTATAGCCCTGACTGTCCTAGAACTCACTTTGTAGACCAGGCTGGCCTTGAACTCAGAAATCTGCCTGCCTCTGCCTCCCCAGTGCTAGGATTAAAGGCATGCACCACCATGCCTGGCTACAAATTGTACTTATTAACATTCATTTATTTTAGTTATTACTGCACATGTGTGTATGGTGTGTGTGGGGGCATGCTCATCACGCACATGGAAGCAGAGTTGTTTCTCCCTTCCATCTGTAAGTGCATTCTGGGATAGAACTCGGACCATCATGCTTTGCTCTGAGTACTTTTACATGCTGAGCCATTGTGATTATTATTATTATTATTGTTATTATTATTATTATTACCTATTCTACACGTGTGAGTGTTTTGCCTGCACACATGCAGCACATGTGTTCCTGGTATCCGTGGTGGAGGTTAGATGAGTGCATCATATCCCCTGGAGTTCTGGATGCCTGTGAGCCACCATGTGGGTGCTGGGAACCAAACCTGGGTGCTCAGAGAGGGTAGCATGTATGTGCTAACTGCTGATTCACCTCTCCAGCCTCTTATTTTATACTAACGGGATTTAATTTGTATGCCATGGAAGATCAGAGGTTTCAGAATGTTCTTCGGTCGCAGAATGTGTTGTTTCCGTGCTCGGTTTCATAGGAAGATCCAGTACCTCGACAAGATGAAAGCAGAGGGCCGTGGATGCTGGAGGGAGCGTCTCGGAAGGTGCCTGCTCAAGGGACCCTGTTGTTCTCCTCAGCTCCAGGCTCTGCAGCTTCACCAGTCCCAAGTCCTTCCACAGATCCCCAGGACTTGGAAGAACTCAGCTTAAAAATCGCTGGACAAGAGCCATTCTCTATGGTTCCTCCCAGAGTACAGGAGCCACGGGGCATGGGGAGAGGCCGTTGTTCCCAACTTACAGATGAGGGCTCTTCATTGAGTCAGAGTCCAGCTGCCTCCAGAGGTCATGAGAAAGAAGGCGAGGGCAGGCACGGGGCACAGGAAGTGGAGCCGGCCAGCTGGGAGGCAGCAGCAGACGCGGGTACTGTGGCCTCCTGGATGGGCCAGTGACATCACAACCCCAGGAAACAGCTGCCCACGAGTCCCTCACTGTCCCTCATTCCTCCGCTGGGAAAACCAGCCACCAGCTGTCTCTGTGCTGTTCCTACTCTGGCTTTTCCTAGATTGTCTCCGAGCAATCCATCAATCCTCAGGAGTGGTGTCCACTTGCTCTCTGATGACCTACTACGTGCCAGACCTCGTTTCCCTGTGCAGCACAGCTCACAATTATGTGTGTTCTCCAATGTCATTGCAAAGCGGGAGGGGGGCAGTACTGTCTCCATTTCTCAATGATGGAGGGTTTAGAACAGTGATTCTCACCCTGTGGGTCATGACCCCCTTGGGGGATGGGTCACATATCAGATATTTACATTACAATTCGTAACAGTAGCAAAATTATAATTATGAAGTAGCAATGAAATAATTTTATGGTTGAGGGTCACCACAACTGTATTAAAGGGCAGTTGAGAACCTCTGGTTTTAGGGACCAGGCACATCACACAGGTTCATCTAGTTTAGTTCCGTCTGACTGCAGGATTTCTTCTCATTTCATAAGCTAGCGTGTTTGATTCGATGCAAAGTGGCTTCTTCATGCATGGCAGGCAACATGGGGCTGTGAATTGCAAAGCAGTGTCTTCATTGATAGCGACCCCAGGCCTGCCATCCACTCTGTCTTGGGCGTCGGTAAAGGCCAAAAGGATAACACTGAGGCTCAGGGAAACAACGGCAAGAACTAAAGATTTGGTATAGGCAGGTACTGAGACCCGACTGCAGAGCCTCCAGAACTAACAAACACAAACTTGCAAAGAAGAACAAGTCATGAAGCCTGGGATGGGGTGGCATATCAATCAATCAATCAATGAATCAGTCAGTCAGTCAATCAATGAATCAGTCAGTCAGTCAGTCATCAATTGCTACTAGCTAACCACTCACTATGTACAAGTCCCTTTAGGAGAAAATGCATATTTGTCAACAGGAAGGATCCGGGAGATGGCTCAGTTAGTAACATGCCTGCTAGCTACAGAGGCAAGAAGAACCAAGCTCAGCCGGGCGTGGTGGCGCACGCCTTTAATCCCAGCACTCGGGAGGCAGAGGCAGGCAGATTTCTGAGTTCGAGGCCAGCCTGGTCTACAAAGTGAGTTCCAGGACAGCCAGGGCTGTACAGAGAAACCCTGCCTCGAAAAACCAAAAAAAAAAAAAAAAAAAGAAGAACCAAGCTCAGCTCACCATCTCCCATGTAAAAGCCTGGCACAGGAAGTGCATCTGTAATCCCCATTTGGTGTGGGAGAGAAGGGTGTGGAAGCAGGTGGGTCCTAAGCCCTTGACAGACAGCCAGTCTAGCCAATGAACTCCCAAGTTCAGCAGGCCCCTGTATCAAAATACAAAGCAGAGAGTGACTTACAAAGGTACCCAGTGTCAAAATCTGGCTTCTAACACTCATGTGCACACACATGAACATGCACCTAAATATATGTGCACACATGAACACACACATATACATACATACATATATACATACATACATACAAACATACATACATACCAGAAAAGCCTGACCCCCTAGCTTTCCATCCAGAAAGAGCTCACATGTAATCTGCCTGTCGGTGCCTCAGTTTCCCCATCTGTAACGTGGCAGAGTTGATAATATTCACCTCCCAGAGGTGCTGTTGTACATGAAGTTACTTAAGCCTTCACCCAGAAAGCACTTGGATTTTTCCTATGAACAGGAGCCATGATCTGTAATAAGAAGGTAGCAAGATGTCAGGTATTGAAAAAAGCACCAAATGGCATCCCAAGCCCTGTCCCTTTCCCCTGTCCCTTGATTTGTAAGTTGGGTAACTGGTAACAGGCAGACATATATATATATATGCAAGGTCACAGGGCAGGGTGGGCTCAAGGCCTGGAGCTGTGACTCCAGAAAGTAGGGAGGGTGTGGCCATGCCAGTCTGTGCATGTTTCCTACAGGAAGCAGGGTATGAATCAGTCCCCGGAGGACCCCTAAAAAGAGCATCGAACATGGTGGTTCACACCTGCAGTCTCAGCACCGAGAGGGCTGAGGCAGGAGGATTTCCCTGAGCTTGAGGCTAGCTAAGCTAGCTAGCAAGACTGCCTCCAAACAAAACAAAGGAAGAAAGAAAATCTACTTGGGCCAGACGATGACCTTGTCAGAAGGATCCTGGGGTTCTGCAGGGCAAATGAGCAGATGTAAAAGTGACAGGCTTCCTCAGTCTAAAAAGAAAAGAGGAGAAAAAGCCCCAGGGGTAAGTACACAGGAGGGCGTACTTAACTGTGTCGCCAACATTTGCATTTCTTTCAATTTTGCTCCGATGTTTTATGCAGGGAATTTCCTATATATTCATTTATATCATGTAATTAATTTTTGAGGTAGGGTCTCACAATATAGTCCTGTCTAACTTAGAACTCACTATGTAGATCAGGCTGGCCTCAAACTTACAGGAATCCTCCTGCCTCTGCCTACTGAGTGTTGGGATTGTAGGTGTGCATCATCACCATGCCTTAGGCTTATATATTTCTAGCATATGTAGAATTATGTATATAGTAGGCATTCAGTGAGTATTTTGTTGAATGACTATCATCACCATTATCATCATCATCACCATCACCATCATCATCATCACCCCACCACCACCACCATCATCAGGCAGTGCTAGGACTGGAACCCAGGGCTACTCATCTGCTGGGCTAGCATGCTCCCCTTAAACTACACCCTCAGTTCATAATTTACTTTTATATTTATTTCTATTTTACATAAACCATGACGTCTTAAGTGGTATGCTAACATTCATGTTTCCTTCCCGGGACAGGAGGAACATGTAAAGGCAGACCTGGGCACACCTGGAAACAGCGGTCAGAACGCCCTGTCTCAGCGCTGTTAGGATAAAGCCACACAAAGCCTCAGGAACCTGAACCTGAGGCAGCAGAGGCCATAAATGGCCAGGCTGTGTGGCTCTGAACTTGGTCAGCCGAGGGGAGTGGGTGCGAAGCCTCTCTCTAGGCAAGCCTGCAGTTGGAAGCCGGACACTAGAGGGAACGGGGCTTCTTCACACCTCGTCCTCTGCTCCGGGCCCTTGAGGTCTGTGCACACAGCTTTTGCCCTGAGATAGGGAACGGGACCGTCTCTTGAAGGTTTGTTTTGTTTCTGGAGCTGCTGCAAGATCCAGTGGGTGGAGTGTGTCTTGAAATAGAAGCATCTCAAAGGCCTGGGAGTCATCCCTCCAAGCTGGTTTGCCTGAGAAGTTTCAGATCCTGTTCTCAGCTGTACCTTGAGCAAGGGGTGTGGAGTGTGGGATGTGGTGTGTGTGTGTGTGTGTGTGTGTGTGTTGTGTATGTGTGTTGTATATGTGGTGTGTGTGGTATGTGTGTGGTGTGTGTGTATGTGTATATATGTGGTGTGTGTATGTCTGTGGTGAGTGGAGGGGCTGTGGGGGTGTGGGTGTGTGTGTCTGGGTGTGTTGTTTTCAAGCCCATTTGCTTAGGATTTGGTTTTGAAACTTTTACTTTCTTTTAATAGCTTTTTTTTTTTTTTTTTTTTTTTTTTTCTAGCTGGAAGAAGTTTTCAATTTTTTCTTTTTTCTTTTTCTTTTTTTTTTTTTTTTCCGAGAAAGTTCAAACCCTAGAGTGACTAAGGCACTGGGAGGAATTTGGAGTTGTGAGGGGAATTTGTATCTGACGTGAGTCATCCTGTCCCTGAGCTCAGCAGAGAGAGGACCTTTAGAAAGGCTTCCGGGCTAGCCCCTCATTATGCAAATGGAGAAACTGAGGCCTGGGGAGGGAAAGGAGCCCTTGACCCATCACTGGGGACAGCACAGGCATTAGGACTGACTCCCGGGGAGGATTTGGTTTGCCGGGAGCTCCTGGCATCCTGTATCTATTTAGTGGCACATTTTCAAAATGAGTAGAGACATAGGAAGACCCATGCTAGGAACACACATTTGAAGGGGTGAGTGCAGAGGAACGGTAGGACACTTGCAGCTGTGGCCCCCACAGTAGGCCACTGAACTCCCCAGGGTCCTGATAGGCCATGATTTTCAAACAGGGGACATTTGACAAAGCCTGAAGGGATTCTGGTTTGTCACAGCTTGGATGGGGTTGCTGCTGGCATCTGCTAGGGGGTGCCCAGAATGCCATTAAACACCCTAACTAACGTGCACAGGATAGACAGAGAGAGTTGCGTTACTTGCTCCAGAGGTCCATAGCACCAGGGCCGAGGAGAGTTCTGTGTGGAGGCCCTTACTCTCACAGCACCTCAGCTTCCTTTTGTATAAAGGATGGAACAATACCTCCGTTGATAATCATTATAAAGATTTAGTAAACTAATGTATATAAATCACTTAGAACAATACCTAGCATATAGTAAATATTGAATGAATCGTTAAACACACACACACACACACACACACACACACACACACAGAGAGAGAGAGAGAGAGAGAGAGAGAGAGAGAGAGAGAGAGAGAGAGAGAGAGATTGAGAGAGAGAAAAGGAGCCAGGGAGCCAGACTGTGGTGGCTCACGCTTTAATCCCAGCCCTAAGTAGGCTAAAGCAGGATCTCTGTGAGTTCGAGGCCAGCCTGGTCTAATAGAATGAGTCCCAGGACAGCCAGGGCTATACAGAGAAACCCTGTCTCACAAAACCAACCAACCAACACACTGAAAAAGTACCAGGTGCACCCCTGTAATCCCAGAACTCAGGAGGCAGAGGCAGTAGGATCTCCAAAAATCTGAAGCCGTTCTGGGCTACACCATAAAAGGTTCAACCCAACCAGGGCTGCAGGGAAGACTGTCCCAAACGAGACACACAGAGCCAACTAACAATAATGAGACCAAACTTTGCCCTGATTCATAGAAAATGGAAGGATTATAATTAAAGCTCATACTTCCTTTAATTTCTTTTGGGGGGGAGTGGGTATTGTTATTTTAAGGTCACGATAGATAAAAGACTAGAGCTCTGCTAGGCAGTGGGGGCCCTGTCAGCAATGGAGGTACATCTATATTGCATCCTAGGGCCCCCGAGTTTTTGCCTTTTCAGACAGTCCGTCTGAAATTTCACTTCATGTTTTATGATAAAGTGACATGAACTTCCTCAGCAGGTTGAATTCTGGTCTTTCATAACAGCTCATGATGAACTCATTTTTTTCAGTCCTCTCCTGACACGTAGGCAATAATGAGATCAGAAATAGACGACCCCTGGCAAGTCTAGCTGGTGTTCAGAAACAGGCAAAAGGCGATTCGGACCGGCATGCGGCTGCCAGACCATCTGTCCTCGTCAGGGTCACTGTCACTGTGATGAAACACCATGAGAAAAAGCAACTTGGGGTGTGTATAGGGAGGGGTTTATTTGGCTCCCACACTTCCACATCAAGGTTCATCATTAGAAGTCAGGATAGGAACTCAGTCAGGGCAGGAACCTGGAGGCAGGAGCTGATGCAGAGGCCGTGGAGGAGTGCTGCTTACTGGATTGTTCCCCACCGCTTGCTCAGCTTGCTTTCTTAAAAAAACCCAGGACCGAAAGCCAGGCATGGTGGCACACACCTTTAATCCCAGCATTTGGGAGGTAGAGGCAGGCGGATTTCTGAGTTCAAGGCCAGCCTGATCTACAAAGTGAGTTCCAGGACTGCCAGGGCTACACAGAGAAACCCTGTCTCGAAAAACCAAAAAAAAAAAAAAAAAAAAAAGAACCCAGGACCACCAGCCCAGGAATGGCCCCACCCACAATGGGCGGAGTCCTCCTCCATCCATCACTAATTAAGAAGATGCCATACAGGCTTGTCTACAGCCCAATCTTCAATCTTACTGAGGCATTTTCTTTTTCTTTTTTCCTTTTCTTTCTTTTTTTTTTTTTTTCGTTTTTTTTGAGACAGGGTTTCTCTGTGTAGCTTTGGCTGTCCTAGAACTCACTCTGTAGACCAGGCTGGTCTCAAACTCAGAAATCCACCTGCCTCTGCCTCCCAAATGCTGGGATTAAAGGCGTGCACCACCACGCCCAGCTCACTGAGGCATTTTCTTGAGGTCCCCTCCTCTCAGATGACTTTAACTTGTGTCAAGTTGACACAAAACTACCCAGTTCACCACCAGTCATTCCCTCAGCAAGATAGCAAGGCCTGAGAGAGGCCTTCAGTCTGGGACGACGGCCCTGGGGCCTTGCACCTCCCTCGGGGCCCTCATCTGATCCTCCTATCTTGAGCTTCGATGCCCTTTTACCCAGTCTGGGCATGTTCCTCGCTGTCCACGTTAACCCTCTGATCCTCTTCTCAGCCAGAGGTGAAATTCCTGTGCTGGCCACTGACTCGGGCCAGCTTGCTGGAACATTCCTGTGTGCAGCCCCGGGTCTCTCTAGACATCCCTAGAACATCTCAGCATGTCTCTGCTCTGCCCGGGACCCCCTTTCCCAGCTTTCGTTGAAATCTTGGATGGTTAAATGGCTAAAGCACTTGCTACACAACAGTGAGGACCAGATTTCAGATCCCTAGAATCTGGGTAAAGGCTAAGAGAGCATGCTGACCAGCTTGTATTCAGGTATTCTGGGGTTGGAAACAGAAGATCCCAGGAGCAAGCTGGCTTCCCTAGCTACATCTGTGAGCTCTGAGTTCTGTTGAGAGAGCCTACTTCAGGGAACAAGGCAGAGGACTCCCAACAGTCAACTCTGAGCCTCCACAAGCCTGTGCACACTTACACATGAATGTGCACCCATACTTAGGCCAACACACACACTCACATGCAAAACAAACAAAAACAACAAAAATGAGGTATTGCTTCCCAAGCATTGGAAGTCAGGCGGTTACACACAATATCTCCTGAACATTATCTGTTGTATTGCCTTTCCATTGCTGTTCTAACAAACAACTCCAGCCAGATGGCTTGAGATAACACTATGTTACAGCCCTGTCCATTAGAGCATGGACCTGACCCCACTGGACCAGAATAACTGACAGCAGGACCACACTCCTTTTCCAGAGCTTCAAGTTAAAACCTACTTCCTGGCTTGTCTGGCTTCTAAGTTGGCCCCTACGCCTTGGCTGGTGACTCTGTCATCAAGAGCAAAAATGTGGCGTCCCCTCCTCTTTCCAAAGCCCCATTTCTCTCCCTGACTCACTTCCACTCCTTGTTTATATTAAAGACACTGGCGAATTGTGTAAAATGCCCCATCCTTGATAAACTGATGACTGGCCTTATTCTTAGGGTTTTTTTGTTTGTTTAGTTTGTTTGTTTGGTTTGGTTTGGTATTGGTTTTTCTCTCTGCCTGTCTCTGTCTCTCCAGTGCTGGGATTGAAGGCATGCACCACCACTGGCTGAATGGCCTTGATTCTATCTGCAAACTAATGCCTGCTTGCTGTGTAAAGCATGGACCTGTGTTTCATGGCAGGGCGTCTGTAGGCTTCTATGAAGGGTTACTCTTTAGCCCACTACATTAACCGTGCCAACACAGAGAGCCCATGTTCTCCTAAAGGGAGCAATGCTATTCACTTACTATGATGTCACTGGGTACAACGGCAGGCTTGGTGCGACCAGGTGTGCCGGTATTTCGGGTAAATATAGAAAATTAGATTCTTAGGTGAAACATTCTAATTCTGAAATCACTGTGAAGATAAGAAAAGAAAAAAGAGGGGGGGGAAACCCACATCAAACCAACTCAGGGGCTACATCTGATCCTCGGCCACTCAGGTATATTCTAGGGGCCTCTTTTGTCTCCTCTGCCTGGGTCAGAAGATAAGAAATCACCCAACACATGCCCTGGGGATAAGGCACCACCTGAGCCTGGAGATAAGAGGGGAAATGGTCGTAGCACAGTGGGCACCTGTGGCGATGCCTCAGGGGA
The DNA here is from genome assembly GCF_900095145.1 of Mus pahari. Taxonomy (NCBI): domain Eukaryota; kingdom Metazoa; phylum Chordata; class Mammalia; order Rodentia; family Muridae; genus Mus; species Mus pahari. Next base: position 87,075,874 of record NC_034595.1, read on the forward strand.
AGGCTCTGAGGGAGAAGGGACCGACCATCTCCCCGAGGGACCAGCCATCACCTGCTGCAGGAAGCAGCAGAGCATCAAAGAGTACAGGAACTCAGGCTGAGGTCAAGCTGCAGAAATCCTGCAGTACAAGGAGGCTTCGTGCCTGGTGGCTTCAGAACACCCGGGACAGAAGCGATCTCCCATTGACACACTGGATTCTTTCCTTCCCTGGAACCTTCGCTGCCCTACAGCTGGGGGATGGCAGGCATGGGCGAGAGAAGGACGCTTTCCACCCTGCTTATTCCTTTTTGTGCTTGTTTGCATCTGTATGTGGATAGAGGCAGCAGGAGGTCAAGGTTGGGGTATTCTTCTTAACTACTCTCTACCTTATCTTTTGAGAAAAGGTCTCTCACTCAACCTGGAGCTCATTTTGCTAGACTAGCTGGCCAGCCAAGCCCAGGGACCCTCGTGTCTCCACCTCTGTGGCACAGGGATGATACACATCTGTTTTTTTTTCTCGTGAGTTCTGGGGTTCTGAACTCAGGTATTCATACTTGAATGACTCGTACTTTAGCAACTGAGCCATTGCCCCCGCCCCCACTTCAATTCTGCTTAGTTATATTTAGTACTGGTGATCAAACCTTAGACAGGATAAGCCAGGGCTGTGCCATTGAGCACACCCCCAGCCCAACCTTTCAATATTTTGTTTATTTGGTTTGGTTTTTTATTTATCATTTGTTTGTTATTTTTGAGATAGGGTTTCTCTGTGTAACTCTGGCTGTCCTGGAACTCACTCTGTAGACCAGGCTAGCCTGGAACTCAGAGATTTACCTGCCTCTGCCTCCCGAGTGCTGGGATTAAAGGAATGCACCACCACCTGCCAGCTCTTTTCATATTTTCAAAAATTTGAATCCAACAACATTATCACATACTTAAACATTCACAAGAATCCCTTTGTTCATTAAAAATATTATTTATGCTTGGCAGTGGTGGCACATGCCTTTAATCCCAGCACTTGGGAGGCAAAGGCAGGCAGATTTCTGAGTTCGAGGCCAGCCTGGTTTACAGAGTGAGTTCCAGGACAACCAGGGCTACACAGAGAAACCCTGTCTCGAAAAACCCAAAACAAACAACAACAACAACAACTTTTTTTCTTTCTTCCTGTCTTTCTTCCTGTCTTCCTTCCTTCCTTCCTTCCTTTCTTTCTTTCTTTCTTTCTTTCTTTCTTTCTTTCTTTCTTTCTTTCTTTCTTTCTTTCTTCCTTTCGTTCTTTATTTATTTGAGACAGGGTCTTACTATGTAGCACTGGCTAGACTGGAACACATTATGTAAACCAGGCTGGCTTTGAATTTCCAGAGATCTACCTGCCTCTTCCTCTTTAGTGCTGGGATTAAAGGCATGTGACACAACTATATATGACCCCAAAATATTTTAAATGCCATACTTTACATTAGAAATAAAAGCAAGATTGATGTTCAAATGATGACTGCTAGCTTTCCTTTTATGAAGGTGGGATGTGTGGTCTCTCACTGCAGGGTGACCTAGGAAGGGGAATCTGCCCATAGGCCAATCACCTGTCACCCATAGACCAATCAATCACCTGTCACCCATAGACCAATCACCCGTCACCTAAACCATGGCTGCTCTTTCTTCATCCTCATCTTCCAAGACCTAGTGACGCAGGTTCATGCCTCCAGAGATCTGTTCTCCTGCATTCTGACTGGAGGGGAGCTAAGACCCTAGAAGAGTCAGCTGGCTTGATCCTTCCAGGCTGGAAGTCACTCACTTAACCTCTTCAAGCCAGTTTCCTTATCTGTAATACAGGAGGGGAAGTACAGCCTATTCCTCAATGAAGATGAATGGGTCAATGTGTATAAAGCGCTCGAAATGGTTCTAAGATCAGAACCCATAAACACTGACTTTGTGTGCTGGCCACTCTTCTGTAGTCAGGCAGGACAAAAACAACCACAGGGAGAAAGGATTGAATCGGGTTCGCAGTTCTAGAGGGACCCAGTCCATCCTGGCAAAGATGATATGGCTGGATCAAATGCACATGAGGGTAGGGATGTCGGGGCAGAAAGGGGGGGCAACATGGGGTTTGAATTAGGTTTCCAGGACTCTTGACTTGGGGGTGTCCTACTGAACCGAAGCCAGAGGAGGGTCTGTCGCTTGGTTTGAGGTCAGACCTCTGCCTTCGTGGGCCCAGATCCAGGAGGCTCCAGGGTGGGGGTCAGGTCAGGGCTCTGGATCAGATTCTGGGCTCAGTTTTGGAACCAAGTTTCTCCCTCCCTTGGGAAAGGAGAGAGCTGGGGAGAGGGTGTCAGAGGAGGGAGCTTGCCTCACATGACTGGACCAGCCGCTTCCAAAGTGTTCTCACCCGGAGGGAGGCTTTCCCAGTAACTTGGACATACCCTAGGACTTCCTGGATCTTCAGCATCTAAGCAACAGGGGTACAACTTGATAACCTCGCTCTTGCCAGAGCTATGGGTTCTACTCTGAGCACCAAACGAACCGGGTGTGGTACCAGACACACTTGCAAATCCAGCACATGAGAGATCAAGGCAGGGGGATCAGAAATTCAAGGAACATGAGACCAGCCAGGGCTATGTGACATCTTGTCTTAAAAAAAAAAAAAAAAAAAAAAAAAAAAGTAATTAAAAACGTTTAAATGAGCCAAGCATTAAAGGTGCACACCTTTAATCCTAGCACTCAGTAGAGACAGCCTGGTCTATATTGTGAGTTCCAAGACAACCAAGGCTATATAGAGATACCCTGCCTCAAAAAAAATTAATTGATTGATTAATTAATTAATTAAACATGTGGGTTAAAGGGCCCAGAGGACTAGAGGACAAGGATGTAAGATACAATGCAGCTTGTGACAGGATAACAGGCATTCTTCCCTTTCTGAGATGTAACAAATTATGGTTAAGGTTAATAAAGTTCTAACTGCCAAAAGGTATTGGGAAAATTCTCCCCCTCCTCTCCTTCCTCTTCCTCTTCCTCTTCCTCTTCCTCTTCCTTCTCTTCTTCCTCTTCCTCCTCCCTTTTCCCCCCAGGGTCAAGATTTCAGCCAGTCTGGGTGTGACCGTATAAATGGAGGTGATCCTCCTGCCTCTGTCTCCCTCTTGGACAATAAGACTGTATTACTATGAGTGGCTTTTTCTTTTATTTCCTATGAGTTTTATTGAGCTGTAGTTTACATAAGATTCATCTGCTTTAAGTACATGGTAATTTTTTTCGCATCCGCTTTAAGTACACAGTAAATTTTTTGCATATTTACAGAGTAGAGCGACTGTGTCTACATCAGTTTGAGAATATTTCCTCATCCCCCACAAACCCGGTTCCCATTAGGATTCACCCCACCCCCCCACCCCAGGCCCAGACAACCACCAGTCTATTCTGTGTCTCTCTAGATTTGCCTTTTATGGAATTTCACATAAGTGGAACCATACATTAGTGTGACCTTGAGGGTACTGTTTTACTCAGCATAGTTTTGGAGGTCCGTCCACGAGGCTGCATGTTTCAGGAGTTTTTAATGGCTGAATAATATTCCATTGTGTGTCTCTATCATACTTAGGTGATGTAGTCACTCATTATGAACATTTGAGTCATTCCTGCTTCTTGGTGGTTATGGAGCTGTGACCATGAGCGTCCTTACATGTCCTTGAGTGGACGTGCTTCTGTTTCTCCGGGTATCCCAAAGCTGGGAGGAGCTTGCTCAGTCACGAGGTAAACTTGGGTTTTCTTTAAAAACAAACACTGGGGGCTGGAGAGATGGCTCAGCGGTTAAGAGCACTGACTGCTCTTCTAAAGGTCCTGAGTTCAAATTCCAGCAATCACATGGTGGCTCACAACCATCTGTAATGAGATTTGACACCCTCTTCTGGTGTGTCTGAAGACAGCTAAAGTGTAGTTACATATAATAAATAAATAAATCTTTAAAACAAACAAACACTGTCGGCCTTTTCAAAAAGTGTTTGTGTGCATTCACGTGCACGAGTTCATGTGTGCCACATGTGTGCAGGAGCTGCAGTCACAGGCAGTTGTGAGCTGTCTCCTAGGGATGCTGGGAATAGGATCAATAGGATCGAGTCCTCTGGGAGAGCAGTGAGCGCCCTTAGCCCCTGAGCCATTTCCAGCACCTTGCCAATGTTTTGTTTGCTTTAATATGTTCTGTTGAGCAATGTGTGAGAGTTTGCTGAGGATATTAATACAAAGAGCTTAGGATGGTGTCTGATTATAGGAGCGGTTTAAAATGGGCAGCTAATACTAATAAGCTTTCCTTTTCTTTTCTTTTTGATTCTTTATCCCTCCCCCAGTTTTAAGTCCTAAACCCAGGAATTCCAGCAGGCCTAGGTGAGACTCAGCTCCAGCCCTAGGAGAGGACCCAATGGGAACAAGAGTTAAAGTACCCAGGGTACTGTTGCATCCCTACCTGAATAAAGCAGCTCTCTAACTTCCCCTCCCCCTCCCCCTCCTCCTCCCTGCCCTTCCTCCTCCTCCCCTCCCTCCTCCCTCACCCTCCTCTCCTCCCCTTTTCCCTGTCCTCCTCTCTCCTCTTCCACTCCATTCCTTGTCTCTCTTCTTCCTCATTCTCTGCTTCCTTTTTCTACTGTTGAGGATTAAATCCAAGGTCCCATGCAAGAGCTACCACTGAGCTACATCCCCAGCCCAATAAAGTGCAACCCATCCAGAGAGTCACCCTGACCTGTTAGGACCCCTTTTCTTTATCTGTTTAGATGCCCTTTAGCCTGGCTCCCGAAGGTCTCCAGATGCCCCACCCCCATCTACCTACCAAGTCTTGGCTAGTCTGTTCTCCCCTTGACCCCTGTCCATTCTGTCTCATGAAGTCGCACTCAGATCATCCTGTGTCTATCTTCCTTCTCTTCGTGTGTCAAGATACCAGCCATCCTCAAGGCTCAGTGATTCTTTTTTTTTTTTTTTTTTAAGATTTATTATTATATCTAAGTACCCTGTAGCTGTCTTCAGATGCACCAGAAGAGGGAGTCAGATCGAATTACAGATGGTTGTGAGCCACCATGTGGTTGCTGGGATTTGAACTCAGGACCTTCAGAAGAGCAGTTGGTGCTCTTAACCACTGAGCCATCTCTCCAGTCCCAAGACTCAGTGATTCTTAATGTCCACCAGCATTGTCCATTCAGTAGCCAGGGTCCTGAATTTTTTTTTCTTTTTATGGTTTTCCGAGACAGGGTTTCTCTGTATAGCCCTGGCTGTCCTGAAACTCACTTTGTAGACCAGGCTGGCCTCGAACTCAGAAATCCACCTGCCTCTGCCTCCTAAGTGCTGGGGTTAAAGGCATGCGCCACCACTGCCCGGCAAACACCTAAATTTTTGATCCTCCTGCCTCTACCTCCCACGTGCTAGGATTACAAGCTTGTGTCACCCTGCCATGATGCCTTCTTTAAACGGCAACAAAAATTCCTTATTAATCTTTGATTTGCTAAGAACAGAACATGGGACATTCTGCAAGTTCTCTACATTTAAGGACAGGTCCCCTCCCACCCCCAACACCGGCCTCCTGTATGTTTTTTTAAATGTGTTTACTGGACAATGAAAAGTTACATATGGGGCTCACATTTGTGCTTCATATGTGGACTTATGTTTCCTGTGCACTTGCAGAGCTCAGAGGACAACCTTTAGGAATCCTTTCTCTTCCGCCACGGTGTGGTTCCTGGAAAGCCATCTCGCCAGCCGTATTTCTTACATTTTAATGTCTGTTGCCTTGAGTGCTTGTATCTGGCACTAGGCTCACCACACTCCCGTGGGGTGGATGTTGTGACTATCTTTTCTTTACAGAGAAGGAAATCCAAGGGAGAGGGTGACCTGGCCGAGGTCACAGATTCCAGTTTCAAGCCTAAGCTGCCTGACTCCAAAGCCTATCTTCTCCCTTGCGGCCCAGGTTACTATCCTGGGGTCTAGCTGGAGTGGACTTGCCCTTTAGATTAGACTAGCTAAGAGTGATAATGAGTCTTGTTAATCAGAGCCCAAAGGGAATGCCTGTCTTTCATACAGACAAAATGAGAAAACAGATTAGTGTAACAACGCATTTGCTATCTATTGACTCTTGGGATATGTAAAATAACAAGCTGAGCCCCGCCCCCCCCCAATCTGAGCGAGCATCCCATATTAAGTGTGGGGACTGATGCCCAGGGAGGAGGGTGGCTTTCCCAAGGACTCTGCTACGCTGGCAGTCCTGGGCGTTCTGTTTGCAGAATTCCGGGCTGAGATTCCTTGGGGACATCAGTCTTTACTGGAAATGTTTCTGCCCTCAACCACCTAGAAGCCCTTGTCTTGAGCCAGTCCCCTTCCTCTCTCCTTAAGGACTAGAATGAGGAAGGGCACAAACCCACTTCCCACCAGGGTCCCAAAGCCACCATCCCGTGCTGGGCCAGGAATTCCTTCCAGAGATTTAATGACAGCCAGAGAGAGATAAAGCCTTGGCGGTCTCCAAGGGCCCTCTGCTCCGGTTCTCTCTCGACTTAGCGGACGCAGTCTCCCTAAGTGTCTTTCCCGAGGTAGTCCTAACCTTCCCAGCTCTGCCCCGATCTGCTCTCACTCATGGTGAGGAGGTGTTGAAACAACCACCCAACTCCCTCTGTGCCCTCTTCCCAGCCGTGGCAGGAGAAACCGCAACAGAGACACGCTGAATCCATCAAACCCCCGAACCCAGGAAACCACAGCCAGAGGCCGAGAAGGCGCCACTGAAATAGAGGCGCGGAAACAAAGGCTCAGAAAGAATGTCCCGGACAAAGAGGGAGGGAAAACAAAAATGGATGTACAGACTCGGGAAAAGGCCTGGAGAGAGCGACGAATTGGGGCCAGAAATGAGGGAATCTAGAGATGAGAGAACCAGAAGAGAGAGTAGAAGGGAAGATGGAAAAGTCAGAGTTTGAGAAAAGGGGCGGACGATGGAGACGAATTGGGACCAGAAATGAGGGAATCTAGAGATGAGAGAACCAGAAGAGAGAGTAGAAGGGAAGATGGAAAAGTCAGTTTGAGAAAAGGGGCGGACGATGGAGACAGCGCTGGCAGGAGACCCAGGCGCGCGGGGCCGGGCGCGGGTCCCAGGTCCCCGGGGGCGGACCCTGCTGGCGGCGCCTGGCCCCGCTGTGGCCGTCGGAGCAGCCACATTCCTCCGGGTTTCCCACACATTCGCCATCAAAGCGTCCCCAAAGCCCCAGCTTTTCCCGCGCCCCTCCCCCGCCACTGGCTGGAGAAGCTATTTTTCACCCCCTCCTGGTCTTTAATCTGTTGTGGGAAAAGAAAGCGGCTTTTGTTGAACGAGGGGCTGCGCGGGGGGCGGGGAGGAGGCGCGGGCGATTGTGTGTCCCGCAGCTGCGCGCCAACGCTGGGGTGGGGGCTGCCGGGGTGCAGGCCGAGTTAGGGTGCCGGGGAAGGTGGTCCAGGGCGGTAGGGACAGCCTGGCCGCGAGGTACAGGCCAAGTTGGGGCTGCCCATGAAGGTGTGCTAGGGCTATAGCTAGGGTTGTAGGAACAGTCAGGGCGCGGTGTACGCTCAGGGAGGGTAGCAGTGGGGGAAGGAATGGAAGAAAAGGCTACCAGAGTGCCATTGGCCAAGAGACTGCAAGAAGGCGACTCACATTGAGTTGGTCACATAAAGGTCTGCCCAGGCTGGGGCTGCAGCCCTGCAGAGGACTGGGCGCCATTAATTTGTTTGGTGTTTATGGTCCTGGGGATAGCGCTCAGGGTCGCTTGTGTGCTGGACAAGCATTCCAACCTCAACCAACATCTTGCATCTAATCCGGCGAGTGTGCAATCCTCACCTGTAGCCCAGACACACAACTAACACTCAGGAGGTCTCACACCAGAGAATGCTTGACCCCAAACGTTCTGTGTTCTGTGAGGCTTCAAAGGGGGCTTCCTTTAGAATTCCATGCCCACAGCGTGTAACTTCGCAACCCTCAGCGTTTGGACTCCGGACAGACAGCTGTACGGTTCCCTCACCTCTTGGAGCCTCAGTCAATGTGAGGATCGATCTCAGTTAGGTTTGGAGGGACACGGCCTATAGGCAGAGCACTTACAAGGCTGGGGCTGGAGGATGGAAAACTTAAGGACAGCCTGGGCTACATAGCAAGACTCTGTCTTATAAAACATAGAGAAACAAATGAGCTGTCAGCTCATGGCTGGCACTCAGCAGAAGCCTTCACCACAGAAGTCAGCTTGGTGGCGCACTATTATAGTGGAGCAGTGTGGCCTGCAGGAGGCTTCCTGTGAGCTGAGGCTCAGCCTCTGCCTTTTGGCACCCCAGTCTTCCCAGACCTCTGCAGAGCTGGGTTGGGGGTCAGGGGGAGGATTGGGGATGGGGTTGGCGGGGTTGGGGGTGGAGGAGCTCTCTTTCCTCTCTGGCAGGGTTAACCCTGTCACCAGGCCCATTCCTCCCTCCCCTCCCATCTCCTTCCCCTGGCAGCTTTTGAACTGGTGCTGGGCCTCAGGCCAAAGCAGGACAATGTCTGGGCAGGGTGGACACGGCTCTTCAAGGTCTTCTTTGTCTCTGTCCTTCCTTGCCGTGGACTCTGGACCTCACCTTCCTTCTGGGACCTTTCCTGAATTCCCAAACTCAGCTATCTATCTGCGGTAGGGCTGGAAGTCACAGAGCCAAAGGACAAGCTGAATTTGAGTGTTTACATTTTTATTTTAACTAGAGTGCATCAAACCCCACAGCCACTCTGCTGCTGTACTATATTCTCTCTGCCCAACCCCCACCTCCCAGGCCTTGCATTTCTAATTTAACCCCTCAGGCCAGGACCTGGTGGGTTTACATACAATCTCAGCACTCAGGGAGCAGAAGCAGGAGGATCTCCACAAGTTATAGGCTAGGCTGGTCTGCATATGAGTTCCAAGCCAGCGTGGGGCGGGGGAGGGGCGGCACAAAGAAAGGCCTGACTCTAAAGAACAAATCCTATCTCTAAGAGGTGGTATATCCCAAAGGTGTGGGTGGTTACTGGGATTGAATTGAACTCAGTTGTCATTTGTGTGTGTGTGTGTGTTTCCATGTGTGTGTATGTGTATTCCCATGTGTGTGTGTCCCCATGTGTGTATGTGTGTTCACATGTGTGTGTGTGTATATATGTGTGTGTGTTCGGTTTGGTAGCACATAGACTAAATAAAGTTGGAACAATACAGAGAAGACAGACTTGGCCTCTGAGCAAGACCCTCAAGTTATTAAATTTAAAATTAAAATTAAAATTTCTTTTCTGTTGTCATGTGTATATGTGATATATATAAGGATATACATGTCACGGCACGAGTGTGGCGCTCAGAGGGCAACTTTGTAGAATTGATTTTTCTCTTCTTCTTCTTTTTTTTTTTCTCTGTGTAGCCCTGGCTGTCCTGGAACTCACTTTGTAAACCAGGCTGGCCTTGAACTCAGAAATGCGCCTGCCTCTGCCTCCCGAGTGCTGGGATTAAAGGCGTGCACCACTATGCCTGGCTAGAATTGATTTTCTTATTGCAGCTTCACATGGGTTCCAGATTGAACTTGCATCATCGGGTTTGCTTGGCAAGCGCCTTTATCCATGGAAGGGTTTCACCACACTCCCTTGTCGGACATCCTCCTGTCTCTGCCTCCTGAGTGCTGAGACCGTTAAGTGTAGGCCACCTGGCCCTGGCCTGAAAGACTTCAAGCTGCCAGTACTTATAAGGGACATCGATGAATGTAAGGCCACACTGGGCTACAGAGTTAGATTCCAACTCAAAAGCAGCTACAGCTTCCCCTCAACAAAACAAATATCTCACACATCAAATATTGATGATCTGAAAATACCTCCTGCTGGCTTACCCGATGCCAAAAGCAGAGGCAGCCCTGGGGCATCCCATGACTCATTGTTTGGTGACATAAGGGTAAGGGGTTAACTTTAGGGTAGTATTGCCTGACTCAGTGTGGCCAAAAGATGAAGAAGATAGTCAACTCTAAAACTGACCCCTAAACTTAACAGTAGTCACTGTGTAACTTCTGAGGAAGTATTATCACTCTGGAAGGATGGATGGAATGGTAATAGAGGTGGAGATTTGGGGTGTGTATGTGTGTATTCTGTTCCTAGCACCTAAATAAACACACCTTATCTGTTACCCTACCTAATGGGTCCAATTTGCTTTTCTCTATCTGATGGAACACAACCTTCTCAGGGGCTGGTGAAATGGCTCATCAAGCAAAGTTGCTTGTCACCAAGCCTGAGGACCTGGGTTCGGTTCCCCTGGAGTCACACAGTGGAGGAAGAGTCCACCACACATTCACCAGGATGTGCACGAATACACATACATGAATACGCGCAATAACAATAATTCCCAAGAGTTCCTTTGGGAAGGTGGAAGAAAATGAATACACACAGAAGGGTGAATGCTTTGGAGACAGGATAGAAACCCTTGGTTTACCACCTAGTAGCTACGAGGCCTGCACACAAGCACACTCGCTTCTCTGAGCCTCTCTCTATTCAATCAGAAAATGGGACAACGAAATCAGGCATGGTGGAGCACATTTATAATCTCAGCACTGAGAGGCTGAGAACCGGCTGAAGTTTGAGGACCGCTTAGGCTACACCATGAGACTCTGTCTCAGAACAAACAGTCACAGAGAGAATGCAGGGCTGGGGCTAAGGTTGAGAGTGGAGGGGCTTGCCTCTCACTCACAAGGCCACGAGTTCCATCCCTAGCACTGTAAAAACAAACTAGACCAAACAAACAAACAAAACAAAACCAACAAAGATTAGGTAAATAGTCCTTGGCAAACAGGATTCAGCAGTGAGGTGGTGACAGCTCGGAGTGTTTCTGAAGTGTTTAAGGGGCCACTTAACACCCCCCCAATCTCCACCTCTATTAAGAACTTAGGTCCCCCATTCACCTATTGTTCCTTATACTGTCTTTCTTAGTAATGCCTACATTTCTGGCAACTACTTCCAGAGGAAGACTAACTTCCATGGTACCTTGGATCCCACTGAATACATCACATTACAGAAAGGTTTCTACTTCCCATCTTTTGTCCCCTGTGGTCCTCTCAGCTGTCAGGTGGTAAATATCATTTTCTTCCCAATTTTATAGAGCTAATAAGTAAGGAGGAGTATCCTGGGTAAGACACGGTTATGAGTGAGGGTGGAGTGTCTGGCCAACGCCAGGATCTCGTGTGCCTTCCTTGAATCCTTTGGTTCTTAGGTTGTATTTTGGGGTTCAAATTTGCTGAGGGGAGCAGGGACAGGTTCCCAGTGTACGGCTGGAAAGCTTCCAGAACATCTTTAAGGCTGCTCTCCGAACAAATGGGTAGATGTCAGAAAACACATGGGCTGGCAAGATGGCTCAGTTTAAAGGTGCTCACCCTAAAACCCTGAAGGTCTGCACTTGATCCCTGGACCCAGAGTAGAAGGAAAGAATCGGATTTCCAAAAGTCATATTCTGACGTTCTCAAATATTCTGTGGCATGTACACATTGTGGCACATGTGTGATCACACTTACACATATATCACTTACACTTTTTTTTTTTTTAAATACAGCTTCTGAGAACCTTGAACTCACATAGAGCATTAACATTTATGAGCACTAGGGCCAGAGCGGTCAGTCAGGGAGTGAGGGGAGCAGAAGGGCTGGATCTCAGCCACAGGACAGTCACAGACATTCGACATGACCTTGGACGAGGATCTAAGGTCACCTGGATCCCTGCGTCTACACATGGAAGAAAGATACCAGCTAGGTTGACAGAAACCCAGTTTAAGCAAGACATCTGCAATCCTCATCATCATGACATTGACTTTGAAATTCACAGCGGAGAGACCCCACTACCACCACATCTTAAATTTCTAAAGACAAAACAGTAATGGCTTACAGTTCTGCCAGCTCCTCAAAAAAAAAAAAAAAAAAAATCAGAGAACACAACATTGGCTTTTTTTTTTTTTTCGCCTTTTTATAATTTTGGCAGAGGAGGATGCAGTTCCTGGAAATGCTTACAAAATGATTCCTGACACTAGGAGGAGATAGTTAAAAGAGGGGAAAAGGAAAGAGAAAAGTTATCTGTGTTCAGATAGAAAGGAGGAAGGTGGAAAGAAAAGAGAGAAACAAAAGAAGTAAAAGAGAAAGGGGGGCTTTAAAGGGCCCCAATTCAGGGGACGTTATCAAGGTCTCAGCATCTGCTATTCACAAGCCGCTCGCCGGCTGGGGTGGCGCAGGCCCCGCCCCTATCTCGGGTGTCCGGCGCTCATTGGTGGGAGAGGCAGTCGCCGGCCGGTGACTGCCCGAGGAAAGGTTGCCTGGGACACGCATCCCTGTGTGAACGCATGACGTCCCACCCTGGCGCCAGGCTGTCTGGGGCTGAGTCTTAGATCAACACAGCTGTGGGACCCGGACCCACAGCTGGGCAAAGGAGCGGATTCCTCAACAAAAAATAGGATTGTGGGAAAAGTTCTGAAACAAAAACAGCGCAGACAAAAGCCTTAATGACATCCTTTCATAAAAATAAAAAATGCAAGAGGGGGGAAAAAGCTGGTAAAAGGAGCAGAACTGGGAACAGAAAGTTCAGAGGCGTTTGGAGTATAAGAGGCTGAGGCCCCGCCACCGCTAAACAAGTTGCAGAAGGCCGGGGAGAGCCGGCCAGTCTGCTGTGCAGGCAAGAGAGAGTCTTTGGGGTTTAAACTCTATTCACAGATCCCAACCCGACTAAAACCCACTCCTTTCAGACTTAGACTCTTAGGTCAGAAAAGACCCTTAAAGGTCATTTACTCCTCCCCTCCCCCTCCCCCAAAGTAAGATCCTGGAAGACAGGATTTGTGCCCTAAAGGTAACTTATCTGCACGGAAAGGACAGAATGCGGGTTGATAACCCCACGACACCCTTTTGCCCTATCCCACACAGCCTATGGCCATTTCAGCCTGGAAACATCACGAGGAAATAATAAATGCTGCGAAGGTACTTTGCAAATTGTAAAACCAGAGAATCCCGCTATCCAACCCTGAGGCAACAGAGGCAGTAGTGGAGGTGGAGGACGGGAGAAGAGAGAGCGGACCTGGGTGGGCGAAGCACCTACCGCACATCTGGCCCCATGATGGACTAATGCAGACGAGGGAGTGTGCCCCTCTCAGAGAAGAGGTGTTTAAGATTCTTTCCTTTTTTGAGAAGGTGTCTCACTAGTCATCCCCCTGGCTGTCCTGAAACTCACTATGTAGACCAGGCTGACCAGGAACTCAAGCTATCTGCCTGCTTCTGCCTTCTGAATGCTGGGAGCAAAGGCTTTTTTTTTTTTTTTTTTTTTTTTTAAGATAAATTAGATCAGAGCCTGATGTTGTGGTGTACCTCTTAATTACCAGCACTAGGGAGGCAGACCATCTCAGAGTTCGAGGCCAGCCTGATCTACACAGAGTTCATAGAGAAACCCTGTCTCAAAAATAAATAAATAAACAAATAAATAAATTTAAGGTAAATAAATAAGCGAGGTCAGTTTTCATTAGCTCCATTTAACAGGCCTGAAAATTGAGGCTCAGAAAATAATTTATTCCAAATTCACACCGTTAGTGAAATAAAACAAGTTAACTTTTGAATATAGGTCTGCCAGGCACTGAAGGCCATGATTTTTCTAGAAGCTCCTGCCTTGACTATTTTGCACACACATACAGACGTCTTCACGGGAGCCAAAGAAAGGGTCCTCTGTTCAGTTTTCAGGAGATTTCTCTTCCCGTGACCAAATAGCTGGCATTTCACTTCTTCAGCATAGAGACTGCCTTGTGCCTTCTCAGGTTAGACCTCTGTCTTCTACTGAAATAGCTGTCCTTGAGAACTTGAATATCCCCAGAAGAAAGCTATTCAGAGACTCCTTTCTTGAGTCCCCGAGACTGACTTACCTGTGATGTGATACATGACCCATTTTATATGCCCTGTCCCCAGCCCTGTGCCGGTCCACACTCCTTGTCCAACTGTCACACAAGCACCTGAAGTTCTGAGTCAGAAAGTATTTATAACAATCCCTCAGTGCCCTCTCTCTCTGTGTGTATCTCTGTCTCTGTCTCTCTGTCTTTCTCTCTCTCTCTCTCTCCTCATACAGCTAATCAAAGCCATGGTATCTGGGTTTGCTCAAGATTACCTGTAGATAACTAGTAAATAGCAGAGCTGTCCGATTGAACCCACGGCTTTGGCTCCCTCGACTGATGACCTTCCAATTACTTGAACTGTCCCAGCTCAGAGGTCCCATTGTCCTGTTGATCACTGCCACACACTACTGAACACTTAATTGTTTCCTGTGTTAATCTTGTCCCCAGACGCTGTGAGATTCTTGAGAGCAGGAGCCTCTGTGTCATGTGAAGCAACTCCATAAATATTTACCAGGCTGATTGATTAAGAAAAAAAATCTCGTGGCTGCAAAACCCCACCTGTTCTCTCCCAAGATGGAAACCAGAATTTTGGAACTGCAGAGGCTTCAGGGCCTGGGAAGCCGAGACAGGCAAAGAATAGAGTGCACTGTCCTTCTGCAATATGGGATTGCCTGCCTGCTGGCTGTTCTTCTGCTCTCTCAGATGGTGGCTGGGGCTACTTCAGCAGGACTAGAAATAATCATGTCCAGGTGGCTGCCCTTCCACAGCAGAAAGGGACAGACAACGAGGCGGCGATGAAATAGCTATTGCTTTCTACAAAGTGTGCAAAGTGTGCAAAGGGAGGGAGGTTGTGCAAAATGAGAAAGCAAATGACAGCTGACCCATTTGGTTCCATGTATGCCCGTGGAGGGGACCTTCTAAAAGGGTTTATGCAGCAAGCATCCCCATATTTGAAATGTTGTCCAAAATTCTAATCAAATTCACTTCCAAAGCACAATTGGGCATACATTTAGTTCCTTAAGGAGTTCACAGTGGAAACGGTGGTCCATGCATTTTCTTTCTCCATGGAAAAGGACCGGATCCAAACTGCTTTCTCCTCTCTCTTACCCCCTTTCCCTTGGTGCTCAAATAAATAGTATTCTTTGCTTAGACCTCCCCTTTCCTCCTCCTTCTGCAATCTCAGCGCCTAGCCCAAATCTGTTTTCTTCATTGTAACCTCAGCTTCACCGCAATTAATTTTTCCCCCTCTGGTCACAAGATAATTCCTGACGCCAGCGAGTCTGGAGGTCAGACGAGCAGCAAATTGGGGAACAAGGCGGCACTAATTCCTTACAAGTTTCCCTTGAAAATTCTTGAGAGAGAGAGAGAGAGAGAGAGAGAGAGAGAGAGAGAGAGAGATCTTTAGTTGTTCAAGGGATTTATGACCTCAGAGCTGTGGGTTCGAACCAGTATTGGGGGGGGGCGGGGGAACCTCAGAGAACTTGGGCGCCTCCAGAAAAGGCAAATTCTTAAAAGTTAATGGTTTTAAGTGAAATCTTTTTTTTTTTTTTTCAAATCTGTGCTGGGCTCAAGAGCCCCGCCTCTCCTCGGTATCAGCGCTTCCTCATTCCTCGCATCCGAAGCTCCGCGGTCCTCGGCGTCAGACCAGCGGAGGAAGCCTGTTAGCAATTTAAACCCAGTGTGAACGCCCAGGGCCGGGAGGGCGGTGCCCAGGGCGGGCGGGGGTGGACCCTTGGCGGTCTGTTTTGAATAAGGGGGTGTGTCCTAGAGCGGACTCTATAAGAGCCGGCCGCTGCAGGCGTGCGCGCACTGTTTGCTGCTTTAGGTGTCTTTTCTTTCCCTCTCTCTAGCTTTACTCTCCAACATGAAGGCGCTGAGCCCGGTGCGCGGCTGCTACGAGGCGGTGTGCTGTCTGTCGGAACGTAGCCTGGCCATTGCGCGAGGCCGCGGTAAGAGCCCGTCGGCCGAGGAGCCTCTTAGCCTCTTGGACGACATGAACCACTGCTACTCGCGCCTGCGGGAACTGGTGCCGGGAGTCCCGCGAGGCACTCAGCTTAGCCAGGTGGAAATCCTGCAGCGTGTCATAGACTACATCCTCGACCTTCAAGTGGTCCTGGCAGAGCCGGCGCCTGGACCCCCGGACGGTCCGCATCTCCCGATCCAGGTGCGAGAGGGAGCCAGACCAAGCTGCTCTCAGCGTGCGGGCAGGGATGCTGCGGGTCTTCCCCATCGCGTTCCCGAGTACCTTGGCTAACTCGTCTCCTATCCTTCTTTCACAGACAGCTGAGCTCACTCCAGAACTTGTGATCTCCAAGGACAAGAGGAGCTTTTGCCACTGACCCGGTCGTCCTGGCACCTCCCGGTGAGTTTTCTCCTGGCGCGGGCGAGGAGGGAGGCTTGCATGGGAAATACTGCCTTTGACAACATTGTAAGGTTTAGGGTTCAGTAGGTTTAGGGAGAGCCAAGCCACCGAGAGGCAAAAGACTTATCTATGATCAGTTAGAATAAACGACAGAACCTAGGTCAGTATCACGTGCATTCCTAAGACACGCTGTCCCTTGCTCATCCCGGGTGGCTAGAGCCCAGGGCAAGTGGGCGCGCGGGTCGCACCAAATGAGTCTTTCAGTCAAGGGAGCCCTCCCCCCTTTCCACTAGTGTTATTTCTAGGCGGGAGGGGGAGTGGTGACTCCGCCTGTGGTCCTTTGGCGCCAACTGGGTGGAGGCAGTGTGGGGAGCGGAGTTATCAGCTGGAGGTAGAGACCGAGTTTCCTCCCTGGCGCCGGCCAGTCTGCAGCATCCTCCGCCTGGGCGCGCTCGGCGGAAACTGACGGCTCCCTCGCTCCTCTCTCCTCCCCCGCCCAGAACGCAGGTGCTGGCGTCCGTTCCGCTTGGGACCCTGAGACTCTGGGACCCTCTCTACAGCCGGAAGCCTGAGGGCATGGATGAGCTTCGATCTTAACCCAGCCGTCTTCACTTACCCTGAACTCAACGCCTCGAGGCTGGACCTGGAGCCCGAGAGCGAAGGACTGAACTTGGGTGGCCTGAAGAGCTAGCTAGCACTCGCTGGTCAGCAGCTGGGCAACGTCACTCTGTCCCCACCCTGACTCAAGTCTAAAAGACTGGTTTTTCCGAGAAATGGGGTGTCGAGAGGGTGTGGGGGGATGCGAGTGGCTGCCCTGCGCACTCTGCCAAGGCAGCATAAGAGCTGGTCTTCTGGTTTCCTTGGAGAAAAGCTCTGCTGCCCTGATTATGATGAACTCTATAATAGAGTATATAGCTTTTGTACCTTTTTTACAGGAAGGTGACTTTCTGTAATCATGTGATTGTATATTAAACTTTTTATAAAAGTTAGCATTTTGCATAATAAACCTTTTTTGAACACTTTGTGTATGACATCTTGCGCCATCTTCTAGGAGCTTGGGACGGGCAGATTTGCATACCCTTTTAGGGACGAGAAAGTTCCCAGTTGAAGCTGAGGGGGCTAGGGCGACTTGGTTCATGGGAAGGGCTGGGG
Source organism: Mus pahari (assembly GCF_900095145.1). NCBI lineage: Eukaryota > Metazoa > Chordata > Mammalia > Rodentia > Muridae > Mus > Mus pahari. The sequence goes on from NC_034595.1 coordinate 87,093,190, forward strand.
TTAGGAATTCCCAAAACATTGGAGGTCGAAAGCAAGGATCTATGATCCTACTCTCAATTGCAGGAGCCTCTCCTACAGCCAGCAAGTCTGAGGCCGAATCTTTATTTCTTCAGTTCCTTGAAACTTTGCAGCAGCTCTTAGATGGATGCTGCAAATGATTGGGCGAACCTTACTGGCGGCTCGGGGTCAAGTGTGGGGATGAACCATTCCGTATTTAAATAAACTGCCTACATTAACTTCATGCTTTCTGGTCTGGCTTTCTCCCAGACTTCCAAACTTGGAGAAAGGAACCCTGTGTGTGTGTGTTGGGGGGGGGGGAGTATAGTGATGTACTTTAATCCCAGCACTTGTGAGGCAGAGGCACACAATCTCTTGAGTTGAAAACCAGGCTATATATAGTGAGTTCCAGGATGGTCAGAGCTATGGGGGAAGACCCTGTATAGGAAAACCAAACCCAGGGTCTTGTCTCAGGTCTGCAGCCATCTTTCAGGGTGTAGGCTTGCTAGGAAACACTCAAGTTCCCTAAAGTTCAGTAAACTGACCTGGGGTTTGAGAATAATGAGTATAGTATTTCGGTCGGCAGGGATAGGGCTTTAGACTGGCCATTTTGGGGGTCAGGCCTGGGAGTTGGGCAAAAGGCAAGGTTGTAACCCATGCCCCATCTCTCTACCCCCAACATGGTTTCTTCCCAGGTGGACTGCATCAGGCCCTCATCTTCACAGGATTCCTATTTATATGATCTCATCTGTCGGCCTTGGCATGTGCTACTTGTATTTCATAACATTTCATTACCCTTTGTTTGTGCATTAACCCTACTGAGCTTTCTGGGGTGAAACAGGGTCGTGGGGGGAGGGGGAAGCAACCTCCCTGCCAGTTGTCCTTCCAGTCTGATTAATGGTTTTTAACCTGTTCTGGTTTCTTCTGATGAGCCAGTGGGAGATGTGAGCATCCTTCAGAAATCACACATGAAATTTCGCAGGATAATGGCAGACCTCCCACCTCTGGAGGTCCTGTTTCTACGTAAGAAAACTTTGCCTTAAATTTAAGACTCTAGTGGCATCTTGGACTGTGTGTTAAGGTATGCTCTGTTCCACGAGGACAACGTGACAGTCCTGGATGGCTGGAATACTGCAGGCTACAGGCTACGTACGCCTCCAGCGAGCCTGTTCCCACTTGACAGTTCTGAGGGGGGTCTGCCTTCTGTTCACTTAGAGGTTATGACCAAGGAAGGATTGAAAGCTTCAGTAGAGCAAGCCACTTCTCTCCAAGCCCAGCTGCCTCCAAGGACCGAAGATAATGATGGGAAACTTCTTTGAAATGCATCACACACCTACGAGGCATTATTAAGCTAATTCCAAGGAAATTGCTTGTCAGGGCTCCCAGGGCTGAGCAGTTCAGGTGGCCGGGACAAAAGCTCAGACCTTCTCGCCAATCCATTAGTCATTAGAAACTGAAAGCACTTTAGCCCTAGGTCAGAAACCTCCGAGTTAGTCTGCTGTTGTAATCATCTATGGGCGTGCCTACCAGGTGCCCCGGTCCATTTCATTACATCCTAATCTTTTTTTCTAATCAGCAAGGTGTGTATCTTGAATAGGTTGATCAAGGTCACAGCAAGGAAGTGGGAGATGGTATTTAGGAAAGTCAACTTCCTGTAGAATCTAAGTCTCTACTTTAGACAGCTCTTTCCCTAGTCAACTGCTTCGTGAGTGGGGCACAAATTAGGAGCCCAGTAAGAGCTTGTTGGAAAACAAAACAAAACACGAAGGTTATCTTATTTCTGCATGAAATGGGATGATGGTACATCCCTTAAAATTGTATAGTTCGGATGTAAAAGACCACACATTTTCCTGGCTCTCCTTGAACTATGCAATTTAGAGGCCCGAGCTGATCTCGCAGCTCTGAAGCACACACACGCATGCACGCACACACATATATGTTAACACATGGCCACACGGATTCCTAAGTGACAAAGCTGGGATTCAAATTCATGTCTGCGACACTTGGCAATGGTGGCCTTCCAAGAAGGCAGTGCACCACCTTAGTGCACAGAACGGGACGCTCCTCCTCAATTTTAAGTCTTCCGAGTAGTTACGGTAGTCCGTGGGGTTACCACTCTTTCCCAGGCGCCCCGGGCTGCACCCTTAAAACTTCTCTCTCTTGCTTTCCCGCAAAAACTGCAGCTCTACCCACTAGCCCGCCTCCAGGCAAGAAGCGGCTCGGCGGCGCCAGGGCCGGGCCCAGTGTCGGCCCACGTGGCCCAGGGGCTGGGAGGGCGGGGCTCCGGGCCCCGCCTCCCGGCTCGGCCCCGCCCCCGGCCGGCTGCCCGCGCTCCCCCGCCCCCCGCGGGCCCTGGGGGCCGCTCGCAGGTGTTCGCTGGCGCCCGGATGTCTGAGCTCTGGCTCCGCTCTGGCTCCGGCTCCCTCCGCAGCCTGCGGGCGGGGCTCGCAGCCCATCCGGAGCCTCGCGGCGCCCCCGCTGCTCTGCCAGCAGCAAGGGCTTGCAGCTTCCAGCTCGGCCTGGGGGAGCCCACCTCCACACACACACACACACACACACACACACACACACACACACACACACACACACACACACACGCACGCACGCGGCCGAGTCACTGACCCCACTGCTCCCGTGCTGCCCCCATCGGCGCTCAGGCCGCTGCAGCATCAGCCGCACCCCCCACTCGGGTTTCCTGACTCGGCCCGGAGGCGGCCTGCATCGCACCCTGCTCCTTCCTTCCTTCATTCTTTCAGGCAGCGCACATTCCTCGGGCGCCTGCGACGTGCCCTGCGCGAGGCTTTGCCGACCTTCCGAGAGTGGCCTCTGGGCCACCAGGCTTCCCTGTCCTCCCTCCCCCAACCCCACCCGAAGCTGGCTGTGACATCCTCCTTCACGCCGGATCATTTTTCCCTCCAGTTAGGATTCGGTCCGAGCCAGGGCTAAGGGGTCGCTGTTGTAATTAAGATGGGGGTCAGTGTGCAAGCCCACTGATGGGTCAGAGGGTGGGCTGAAACTGGGGTTCCAACTGGCTTTGGTAATAGTTTGTGGTCTGACCTCATGGACTAGGTGTGGGGTCAGAGTAAGGGCACCCGGAGACCAAGATTTGGGGGTTGCCTGTGACAAGCTACAGTAAGGAGAGGCAGCATTTTGTAAGTTCTTCCCCTAGCTCAGACTAACATCCCTCCCTGGTGGGGCTCACCATCACCTTAGCCACCCTTACCTTCCTGCTGGAGACACCTCTCTCCTCACAGGCATTTTGCTATTCTGAACCAGATGTCACAGGCTGAAACCTCCTTGGGCTTGAAGCCTTTTTGTCAGTAGAAACCCATGTACCACACGAGAGCCGTGTGTGTTTAGCAGCAAGCTGCTGTCCCTCCCAATACCTTATCCTACTTGTTCACAAGTCTAAAGCCTGTCAGGAAAGAAAGACTCCCCGAATCGACATAGGTGGCCTGCTCAGAGACATCCAGAAAGTTAGAGGGAAAGACAAGACTCTTACATTGTGGTGTCATGGGCTGGAGAGATGGTTCAGAGGTTAAGAGGCAGGGAGGCAGAGGCAGGCTGATTTCTGAGTTCGAGGCCAGCCTGGTCTACAAAGTGAGTTCCATGAAAGCCAGGGCTATACAGAGAAACCCTGTCTCGAAAAAAATAAAACAAGACAAAAATAAATAAATAAAATAAAATAAAGATAAGCCGGGCAGTGGTGGCGCACGCCTTTAATCCCAGCACTTGGGA
>NC_034595.1:87097156-87102794 GCF_900095145.1 Mus pahari
AAAAAAAAAAAAAAAAAAAAAAAAAAAAGGACCATCCTGGTTGTCCAGAAATCCAGTTTGGTTCCCAGCACATACTGCCGTTCCAGAGGATCCAGCGCCCTCTAGTGGTCACCATGGGCATGAGCACACATATTACACACAGAGATAATGAAAATAAACCTCTAAAATAAACAGGTAAGTGGAGTCAGCTGTGGCGGTGAATACCTGTTAGGCCTATACTTGCAAGGCAGAGGTAGAAAGATCAAGAATTCAAGGCTGAGGGCTGGAGAGATGGCTCAGCAGTCAAGAGCACTGATTGTTCTTCCAGAGGTCCTGAGTTCAATTCCCAGCACCCATGTGGCAGCTCACAACTGTCCATAAGTCCAGTTCCAGGAGATCCAACACTCTCACCCAGACATACACCCAGGCAGAACACCCATGCACATAAAACAAACAAATTATTTTAAAACAAGAACAACAAGAACAGCAGACAGGAAAAACTGAATGGTCTAAGTATAAAGGACAAAGTCTGACTGCAAGGGAGGCAGGAAGATCTCTGAGTTCGAGAACAGCCTGGCCCACCGAGTGTCCTGGCCCACCCAGGACAGCCAGGGCTACACAGAGAAACCCTGTCTCAAAAAGCCAAAAGAAGAAAAAGAAAACGCTTAGCCTAGACCTTCTAGATTCGGTTCTTCTCCTCCTAGGTCTTTCCAACCACAGAGGTGTCCCTCAGCCAGCAGGTGTCGTTATTATTCCTGCTTTGGGGATGGGGTGGGCTGGAGTCTTGCCAAGCCAAGGACTTCACCCACAGCTCTTATAGAGCAACTGCCAGGGCCCGCTGGAGGGCGCAGTCCTTCAGCGCCTCTGGAAGAGGGTAGTCAGGAGGGCGCTGTCCTCTGTCCCTGGCCAGCCCCTCCCTGCCTCCCTTGCCTGGAACAAGCAGAGAAAGGGAGACCACATAGGACCTCGGAGCTGGGAAGGAGAAAGGCTGTGAGAACGCTCGCTCAGGCAGCTGAGCCGAGTTCTTATAGACACATATGGAACTCATTACCCTACATCAAGGTGGTCGCTGGCCAGCTGGCAGTGGATGGGTTTGAGGCTAGAAGTGTGTATTGTGTGGCAAGAGAGTGCTTATGGCCCAGCTGAGTCCCCAGGGTCACGCAGCCACTCTTCGACCTGATTCTTACTGAGCCTTGTTAAGTTTGTAACCTGTGCTCTTTCTTTCTAGCATCCCAACCAACGGCCTCTGAATCCCGTGCCAAGCCCCTGTAGGTTAGGTGGGAGACTTGGGGGGGGCACCAATACAGACAAATACACTCTCCCCCATCTCGCACTCCGATCCGATCCTCCTCATCATAGGGGTCTGCGAGCGCATCCAGATGTGTGACAGGCTGCACTCCTCCAGATCTCTTGGTTTTCTCTGGGGACTTATCCTAGTGGGGGGTCCTACAACCTGCCAATCACCTCCTTCATTGCAGATGCATCTGCACAGACCAGAACAGCAGGATAGTGTTCAAAAGAGCCCAGCACCTGATAGTCCACAGGGCAATACGTGTCTCCCTCCCATCCCGCTCCATGAGGTTGCATCGGGACCCTAAGTAAGCTATTAGGGTTCACTTGGAGTGACCAGTGTGTTTGCCATCTGTAGTGCTTTGGAATTTTCTGCACAGCTTGGGGACCCAGATGAGCAGTAGCCGGTTGACCCTTAACACCATCCCCAGCATCTTCACGTAAGAAGAGAAGGAGCTTTGACTTAAAACTTAGAGACTGGGAAGAAGGCTCAGTTAGGAAAGAGCCCTTTATGCAGGCTTTGAGGGCCCGAGTTCGGATCTCCAAGGCTCACATAGAAAGCTGGTACAGTAGCTTGTTCCTGTAATCTTAGTGGCAGGGAAGGGAGACAGGAAGGCCCCGGGGGTTTACTGGTAGCCATTCCAGACCATAGAGAGCTCCAGGTTCACAGAGAGGTTCTGTCTCAAAATATAAGTTGGTCATCAATGGAAGAGATGCCTGATTCCGACCTCTGGCTTCTGCACATACCTGTCCTTATACACACACCCCTGCACATACACATACACACACAACTCCCACAAAAGTCCATACCAGGCTGGGCAGTGGTGGCGCACACCTTTGATCCTAGCACTTGGGAGGCAGAGGCAGGTGGATTTCTGAGTTCGAGGTCAGCCTGGTCTACAAAGTGAGATCCAGGACAGCCAGGGTTGCACAGAGAAACCGTCTGGAAGAAAAAACAAAAACAAAAAAAGAAGGAGGAGGAGGAGGAGGAGGAGGAGAAGGAGAAGAAGAAGAAGAAGAAGAAGAAGAAGAAGAAGAAGAACAACAACAACAACAACAACGATAAGTCCATCCCGGTCCACACAGCACACAAATGGTCCCGGTGGCAGTGGCTCTTCTGGTGCCTGGGAAGCAGACACCCCTGGCTGGATTCCCGGCTTTGCCATGTATCTGCATCGCCACCACAGGTAAGTCATTTTTCCTCCCAGAGCCTAGCTGGATTGATGCGCTGATTATATTTGATGACACATGTAAAGCTCCTGGCACTTGATGGGCCCTGGGTGTCCCCCACCAGGGAGTCTGTGGGGTGTCATGTCACGTTCCCTGACAGCCCCCCGCCCCCAGCTTCTTCGGTATGGCTGTTAGCAGAACTCAGCATCTTAGGACCACCTACCCAGCGTGTGTGTTCTCCACAGCTCCACCACCCATCCAGGTGAGGAGACTGGTACTTAAGGAACGAACGGCGCAGGGGAGCCATGGGCTGGACTCCACTCGAGCTCTGCCGCCTTGGACAAACTACTTAACCTCTCTATGTCTGAGGTGCCTGTCTGCCGTCCCTTGAGAAGAAACAGAGTTCCAGGATAGATGACGACTTAGGCAAGGACATATGGAAGAGAGATAGGTTCAGACCTGGAACTAAACTGCTGGCCTCTAGGGTCAGGGATGAGAAGGCCTGGTTCAGTGACCTGGTCACTGTGAGCAGCCTCTATCCTAGCCAGAAGTCCAGGAGAGCCTGCTTCTCCTCCTCCCTGCTCTGTCCTACCCTTCCTCCTGTCCTTTCTACCCTGCCCTCCTCTTCTTCTTTCCATGCTCCTCTCCAACTCTCTATATAGCCAAAAATGACCTTGAACTTTTTATTTTTAAAGATGTGTTTATTTTTACTCTAAGTGTGTGTAAGTGTTCTGCCAGCAGTGTGCCTGTGCAACACATGCATGCAGTACCCAAGGAGGCCACAAGAGGGCATCAGATTCCCTGGAACTGGAGTTACAGATAGCTGTGAGCTGCCATGTGGGTGCAGGGGATCGAATCTGTGTCCTCTGGAATAGCAGCCAGTGCTCTTAACAGCTGAGCCATCTCTCCAGTCCTGACCTTGAACTTCTGGCTCCTGCCTCCTCCTCCTAAGTGCTAAATCACAAACATGCACCATCGTACCCAACTTTTTCTCCTCCTCCTCCTCCTTTTTAAAGATGTATTTATCTCACGTATGTGAGTACACTGTCACAGTTCTCAGACACACCAGAAGAGGGCATCTGATCCCATTACAGATGGTCGTGAGCCACCGTGTGGTTGTTGAGAATTGAACTCAGGACCTCAGGAAGAGCAGTCGGTGCTCTTAACCGCTGAGCCATCTCTCCAGCCCATTTTTCTTTCTTTCTTTCTTTCTTTCTTTCTTTCTTTCTTTCTTTCTTTCTTTCTTTCTTTCTTTCTTTCTTTCTTTCTTTCTTTCTTTCTTTCTCTTTNTTTCTTTCTTTCTTTCTTTCTTTCTTTCTTTCTTTCTTTCTCTTTCTTTCTTTCTTTCTTTCTTTCTTTCTTTCTTTCTCTTTCTTTCCTTCTTCTTCTTCTTCTTCTTCTTCTTCTTCTTCTTCTTCTTCTTCTTCTTCTTCTTCTTCTTCTTCTTCCTCCTCCTCCTCCTTCTCTTTTCCTTTTCTTCCTTCTCCTCCTCTTTTTTCCCTCTCCCTCCTCCTCTTCCTCCTCCTCTTCTTCACCATCCACCATCACCATCACCACCACCACCACCATCATCATCATCATAGGTTCGGGCCTGTGTGTGTGCACGTGTAGGCCACAGCCTGTGAATAGATGTCAGAGAACAACTTGCAGGAGTCAGTTCTCTACTTCCACCAAGTGAGTCCCAGGGAATGAACTCAAGTCATTGGGCTTGGTGGCAGACACCTTTACCTGGTGAGCCATCCTATGGGCCCATGCCTGGTATGCATGCTGGCCTTTTGCTAGGTCAGCACTTTAGCACGAGTCCCACCCTAACCTGCTTATCACCCTCATATGTGATTCTGTTAGAACTCCTTTTAGAACACGTGGTGCTTAAACAGATGATACTCAGGTTTGTTTATTTGTCTGTTTTTTGAGACAGGGTTTCTCTGTGTAGCCCTGGCTGTCCTGGAACTCACTGTGTAGACCAGGCTGGCCTCNAACTCAGAAATTTGCTGGCCTCTGCCTCTCAAGTGCTGGGATTAAAGGTGTGAGCCACCACTGCCTGGTGATACTTTGTTGGTTTGGTTTGTCTGTTGTTTTTTGAGACTGCGTTTCTTTGTGCGTCCCTGGGAGTCCTGGACTTTACTCAGTAGACCAGGCTGGCCTTGAACTCACAGAGACCTGCCTTCCTTCCTATGCCTCAAAAGTGCTGGGATCAAAGTCATGCACCACTGTGGCCTGGCCAGATATTCTAATATTTGTGTATTAAATACTTGTGTGGGGGCTGGAGAGATGGCTCAGCAGTTAAGAGCACTGACTGCACTTCTGAAGGTCCTGAGTTCAAATCCCAGCAACCACATGGTGGCTCACAACCATCTGCACAGCTACAGTGTACTCATATACATAAAATAAATAAATAAATAAATCTTTTAAATAAAATACCTGTGCATTGTAGGCTTTCCCTTTTACTGGCTATGTGCATTTGGACGAATGACTTAACTATTTCCGTCCTCAGTATCTACATCTTTACAATGGGAGCAATAGTAGTTCCTCTCACTGAGAGCTGTGAGGACCAGTTAGCATATGGTACTTAAGAACTGTCCTCCCTCCCTCCCTCCCTGCCTCCCTCCCTTCACCTGGCTGTCATCCACTATCTCAGACACCAGGAGAGGTCTCTGTTCTCAAACATTCTGGTAGCCATCTGTGTTGTGTCTTCGTGTAAAAAATGTGGCCTCTCTTTTCTCTTTAAGTTAAATTGACATCTCAGGAAGATAGACCAGATTTTTATCACATGGTTTTCGTGAGACCCGGCACCAGGCCAGCTTCACACGGCCACACATGCGCCTGCATGACACAGCCCTGCGGACACACATGCTCTGAGAAGTCTGAGCCAGGCTGAGCGCCTTTCCAAATGGGCTGGAACAGGCCATGACAGAACTTCAGGCAGGCTGAGCAGGCAAGCCGCCACACCCAGCCCTGCCTCTGTCCCTCCTTGCTGTGCAATCTGTGCAGCGTGTCATCTCTCTTAGATTTAGCTTCCTCATCTCACCTAGAAAAAGTTCATGGTCTCTACATTTGGGGTCCTTTTTTTTGTTTGGTTTGGTTTTTTTTTCGAGACAGGGTTTCTCTGTGTAGCCCTGGCTGTCCTGGAACTCACTTTGTAGACCAGGCTGGCCTCGAACTCAGAAATCTGCCGGCCGAGGCAACTCTTAATCAGGAC
>NC_034595.1:87103105-87111691 GCF_900095145.1 Mus pahari
AAAAAAAAAAAAAAAATTGTTTGAAGAAAATGGGGCTAAGGTCTGTGTGCCTCACACGAGTGTGTCACCCTTATCAGCTTACCTCTCAGCATCCCAGTTAAACCAGTGAAAGGCCTTCCCCATAAACGTATCTTACCTCATCCTCAATTATGAGTAAGAGATTAAATATGTCTGGGCAAGAGAAGAAAGACCAGCGAGGCAGACTTTTTACTCTAAAATGGACATTTCTTCTGAGGTATAGCATGTGTGTGTGTGTGTGTGTGTGTGTGTGTGTGTGCAAATAGCTAATAACTTTTTCTATCAATTGGGGTTGTTGTTATTGTTGTCCATGGTAATGGGAATTGAACCTAGGGACTCTGGTATGCCAGGCAAACCCTCTAACCACTAGGCTATCACCCTTGTGCCCTGCTACCCAGTAACTCTGAACCCCGGCACAGAAGTGTGCTCCTGTAGTCCTGGCACTCAGGGGGCAGAGGCAAGAGCATCGATGGGCAAAAGGTACAGCCTGGGCTACCGAGCGAGGCTCTGTCTCAGCAGACCAGAGAAACGCAAAACCAAGATCATTTTGAGAACTCCCTGAGGTGGTGACACTGAGAGACCTGTGAGACCTGGGAGAGACCTGGTTCTGGATTCTGCTGCTGCCTTCCCCACCACCCCTCCCCCCAGGTGACATTCTCAGAGACTGGACACATTCGTGCCTCTGGACTGGCAGTGCAGCAATAAACTCAACAATGCTAATGAGGACAACATTCATTATTGGACACTTGATGTGCATGAGGCTCCACGCTACCCCCTCAGAGGGGCTGACATGGTAAAGCCTCCTGCTGTGCCAGCCTGGTGACCTGAGTTGGGTCCCACAGTAACTGGACAGAAGTGACCCCTACAACCCATCCTCTGATCTACATGCGTGTCTTGGTGTGACAGCACACACACACAATTATGCATGTTATAGAATACTGGTGCAGAGTGAATGCTGAAAGCATTTAAGTTTTCTTTGCTGATTCCATATTTAAAATGTTTTTGCTTTTTGAAACCGGTTCTTACTCTAGTCTAAGCTAGCCTGGAACTTCCTATGTAGCCCAGGCTAGCCCCATACTCACAACAATCCTGCCCAGCCTCTCAAATGCTGGGGTTATGAGTGTGAGCTGCCACCACGTTCCACTTGCTGCTGTCTTTTTTGTTTTTTTGTTCGTTTGTTTTGAGGTGGAGGCTCCCGTAGCTTTCTCTGCCTTTGAGCTCAGTATGTATTCAAAGATAACATTGACTGTCTAATCCTCCTGCCTGTGCTGAGCTGACAGGGGTGAAACCCCACAGCTGGTTTATACAGTGCTGGAGATGGAGCCCAGGGCTTTGCTCATGCAAGGTACGCACTCCACCACCAGAGCTACGCCGGAAGATGTTTGAATTTGTTTTACATGCAAAGAAACTGTTTTACTTTCTCCTTGTATGTTTTCCGTATGCAGATGGGTTTTTTTTTCTTGAGATTTACAGGTTTGGGGTCCAATCAGTCGGGGGGTTCAGGGTGTTGCTGGAGTGAGTTTGTCTACTGTAGGAGGCCTCAGGCTCCATCACCAGCCCTGTCTCAGGTATATCTGGACATCCTCACTTCCTTAACATTAATATGGAGTTAGTGATCAACTGGCCTTGAGCAAGAAGCCCTAGGAGTGGGATACAGTGATGATAGCTCCCTAACGCCTTCTCTCCCTCCTCTCTTGTGCACAGCCTCCTTCAGTGAGGGCTATAGCCAACCAGGTGACAAAGCCCTTCAGAGGTTCTGTTTCTCCCTTACACGGTGTGACCCCTGCTGCAGTCAATGATTCCCCTGTTCTGAGGCCCCGAGCCGGATGCTCAAGTCCCATCGTCTTCAGAAAAGCTCCTGGAACTCCCTTGTCACCAAAGTCACCACAGTCTTGACATCACAGACCCCCCCCCCCTTGGCACCCTGGATATTCCAATGCCACGCAAAGGATGTTAGTACCAAGCAGGCAAGAGAGAGAGAGAGAGAGAGACAGACAGACAGACAGAGAGACAGAGAGACACAGAGAGAACAGATAAACAGATAGACAGAGACAAAGAAAGAAAGACAAGAGAAACAGAAACTTGGAGAGATGGCTCAGTGGTCAAGAGCACTATACTGTTCTTTTTTTTTTTTTTTTAATTAATTAATTAATTTATTTTGGTTTTTTTGAGACAGGGTTTCTCTGTGTAGCCCTGGCTGTCCTGTAACTCACTTTGTAGACCAGGCTGGCCTCGAACTCAGAAATCCACCTGTCTCTGCCTCCCAAGTGCTGGGATTAAAGGTGTGCGCCACTATGCCCGGCTTATTTATTATTTTATCTAAGTATACTGTAGCTGTCTTCAGACACACCAGAAGAGGGTCTCATTAAGGATGGTTGTGAGTCACCATGTGGTTGCTAGGATTTGAACTCAGGACCTTCTGAAGAGCAGTCAGTGCTCTTAACCTCTGAGCCATCTCTCCAGCCCCCAAATAGCTTTTTCTTTTCTTTTCTTTTCTTTTCTTTTCTTTTCTTTCTTTCTTTTTTTTATTTTATTATTATTATTTTTTTAAAGATTAATAGTATCTAAGCACATTGTTGCTGTCTTCAGATACACCAGAAGGGGTCATCAGATCTCATTACAGATAGCTGTGAGCCACCATGTGGTTGCTGGGATTTGAACTTATGACCTCTGGAAAAGCAGTCAGTGCTCTTAACCGCTGAACCATCTCACCAGCCTATGCTGTTCTTGTAGGGAAATCCAAGTTCAGTTTCCAGCACAAACAGGCAGCTAACAACTATAACTCAATAGACTAACTCTGGCCTCTGTGGGCGTACACATACACATAATTGAAAACAATCACACACACACACACACACACACACACACACACACACACATTTTTAGAGAACAGGGCATGGTGCACTTGCCTTTAATCCCAGCACTCAGGAACCAGGGGTGGATGGATCTTTGTGAGTGGGAAACCAACCTGGTCTTCAGAGGGAGCTTCAGGTCAGTCAGGACATACAGTGATAACCTGTTTAAAGAAACTAAAGCAAAGAGCACGGATTTGGACTGGCAAAGTGGCTCACTTGGAAAGGCGTCTGCTGAGATAACACAGGGACCTGAGTTCGATACCCAGCACCCACGCGAAATGCCAGAGCAGGGGACTAGAGAGATGGCTCAGCAGTGCAAAGCACTGACTGCTCTTCCAAAGGGCCCGGGCGTAATTCCCAGCAACCTCGTGGCAGCTCACAACCATCTGTAGCTCTAGGATCCAACAACCTCACACAGACATACATGCAGACAAAATATCAATGCATCAATGCACATAAAATAAAGATAGATAGATAGATAGATAGATAGATAGATAGATAGATAGATAGATAGATAGATAGAAGCTGGGTAGTTACCAGGGCAGCACCCTTGTGGTCTCAGCTCTGGGGTCCTGGAGATAGAAAGATCCTTGAAGCTTGCTGGTCACGTGGGCTGGAGATGGCTCCGCGGTTAAATGCATTTGCCCTTGCAGAGATTCTCTTCCCAGTGCCTAGATGGTGGCTCCCAACAAGCTCAAGTTCCAGGGGACCCAATGCTCTCTTCTGATCTGACCTCTGCCGGCAACAGGTATTCATGTTGTGCACATGCGTTCAGAAAGGCAAAACACTCATACAAGTCAGATCAATGTTAAAAAGCTGAAAGTTGGGGCTGGAGAGATGGCTCAGCGGTCCTGAGTTCAATTCCCAGCAACCACATGGTGGCCCACAATGAGATCTGGTGCCCTCTTCCGGTGTGTCTGAAGACAGCGACAGTGTACTCATATATATAAAATAAATTAATTAATCACACACAAAAAGGGTGCATGGTAACTGAGAAAAACTCTCAATGTCGACCACTGACCCAACCCCAAACACACATGCATACACATATACACACATGCACATACCCATACACGTATACACATGCACATACACATACATGTATGTATATGTACATACAGACATGCACACATACACATGCACATACACACAAATACACATACGAATACATACACAGATGGATGGATAGACAGACACAGGGACACACACAGAGAAAAAAAAGTTATTGCTATTAATCTGATGCCTGGTATCAAAGTAAGATCCTGTGTGTTCTAGGCAATGGCTCTAAGACTAAACTACACCCTCGGCCTTCTAAGAACTTTGTATAAGCTCATCCATAGGTTTCACCCCTTAAAGCTTTCTAAGTCCCCAAGTCACAGATGGGCACCAGAGAGAGGGTTCTTAGCCAGTGCTCTGTCCCAAGGCATACCTCAATCTCTCTGAACTCCTGGACTCACTCTGAGCTCCTTCCTGTCTGTAGGCTTTGGCCTGACATCTTCTACAGCAGTTTAATAATAAAATGGGTGTCCTCATGTGTTGGGGTGCTGAGACTTGGGTAGGTAAAATAAGTCACCCAGTCACACTGTGAGGGAGGGAACAGCATGTGAGCTTACCAAAGCTAGCCCCTGCCCCTCCAGTGCATGCCTTTTATTTAGTCCCTGGAGGCCTCTAGGACTTACTGTTAGGGACCCTTAGGTCTAACTCCCATGGCCCTATGAACTGACTGAGTCCCTGGTACAGCAGTGTGGGACCCCAAGGCAAGACTGACTACAAAGACTGCCCCCTTACCCACCTCCTTCAACCACAGCAGCTAGGGGTCAGGGGGCTCACAGAGAGGGCACACAAGGCCAGGCTGCAGCTATGATCTATACATACAGCCCAGCAACCCCCAAGGCCCATTGTCTCCCCCGGAGACAATATAGATAAAGGACCGAGCCTAGTGGGCTGCTTCCATCAATCTGTAGCCATGGAAACCCCTAGGGAGACAATTCCAAAGCCCTCCCAATCACCCCCCTACACCCTGCAGCTGTGTCCCAGCCCCCTGCGGGAGGGGAACTGTGGGTAATTGCCAACCCCCCTCCCCACTGCCACCTCCAAATGGGACACAGCTGGATCCCCCTCCAGTCCCCTCCCCCAGCAGAGCTGATACTGCTGAAGGGTCCTTGGGCCTTAAGTTCTCTAAGCCTTCTGGGTCAACTTAAGGTTCCAAGGTGATGAGAAACGCCCTTGATCCCAGGGTCAACTACCAGAGAAAAGGCTCAATAGAATCCGCCAACATATTAACTGTGATAGCCTAGGTTTCCGGTGTGTGACTGCCCTCTTGTGGCGTGTTGGTGCAACTGTCAGCTGCCGCACTGGAGAGAGAAATGGTTTCCTGTTATGTAACTACTGTTTCTGATGCCCGTGCTATTAGATCTTAGGCTCACCCTGTGGGGTGGGAATTCTTATCCTACTTATGAAAGCTTAAGCCGAGGCTTCCAGAGAATATTCCAAGAGGAAAAAAACCAGGCAGTTAAGAGGGTCAACCTAAACAGCATTAACTCAGTGACCGGCCTGGAGTAGGAGGGGAAGTGGGTTAGAGGGAGAAGCTAAGGTTCTTTCTCCAGGGGCCTTGGAGAAGGAAATGCAGGAGAATGTCAACCTCCGAGGTGATGCATGACCCTTCCAGGGCCCCAACTCAGTATTTCCCCCCAGACACGACGCTCCAGAGACTGTGTCAGTGGCCTGAGACTATTTCTAGGAAGGGGCTAACATCTACTTCTCCTTCACCTTGTGAAGACGAAGCCTGACAGGAGGCGTGGAGCTAGACAAGGAGCACCTTTAATCTTTTTTTTTTTTTTTTTTTTTTTAAAGATTTATTTATTTATTATATGTAAGTACACTGTAGCTGTCTTCAGACACTCCAGAAGAGGGCGTCAGATCTTGTTACGGATGGTTATGAGCCACCATGTGGTTGCTGGGATTTGAACTCCAGACTTTTGGAAGAGCAGTCGGGTGCTCTTACCCACTGAGCCATCTCACCAGCCCCCGGAGCACCTTTAATCTACCGAGGCGGGCAGAGCGTGTAAACAGCCACACTATGGAACTGGTGTCGGGCGAAGGGACAACAGGATGGTGTGAGCCGGGGTCATAGTCAGCGTCTGGGGATGGGGCCTGAGCCATCACCACTCAACACCGGTGAGATCCCAAAGGGCTGTCCGTCTGTCCTGGAACTCACAGAGAACTTGCCTCCCCACGGCTGGGAGTGAATCTGTGTACCATCACACCTGTTTTTTCTATGCGCACGGACACCTACATGCCAGAAGAGGGCATCAGATCTAGATCATGCTGTAGATGTTTGTGAGCCACCATGTGGTTGCTGGGGATTGAAATCAGGACCTCTGGAAGAGGAGTGGCCCTGAGCCATCTCTCCAGCTCCCACACCCTGATTCTTTCTGAGCCCTTTACCTAAAGTCAATGGCAACTGGGCCCACCTTGGTTTTGTTGGACATTGAACTCAAGGATCTGCTCAGACTCGGCCAGCACTATACTTGACGCTTCTCCAGGGCGTTGTGCGTGCCAGGCTGGGACGCTACCACACACCTTGATCTGGACTCCAGATTTACTCCAAAGTCTTACTTCTATTGCTCTGAAACATTGAGGCACAGCTGTGTTTTATTTATTTGTTCTGTTTTGTTTTAAAGATTTATATATTTTATGTATATAAGTACACTGTAGCTGTCTTCAGACACACCAGAAGAGGGTGAAAGATCTCATTACAGATGGTCGTGAGCCACCATGTGGTTGCTGGGAATTGAACTCAGGACCTCTGGAAGAGCAACCAGTGCTCTTAACCGCTGAGCCATCTCTCCAGCCCCACGTTTCTTGTTTTGTTTTGTTTTGTTGTTGTTTTTAATCAAGAATACTTTGAATCAGGAATGAACACAGAATACATGACGTTCTCAATGATGTAACAGTTAAAAGGAAGGCAAGGGGCCTGGCGATGCTCATCTGTGGTCTCGCTTTCCTACTGCTCAAGGCAGGGGGGTTTCGAGTTGGGGGTTAGCCTGAGCTATACAGTGAGAGGCCTTATCCAAGAATCAAGAAACCATGTTTGTTGATACACATCTGTAATTCCAGCGCTCAGGAGGTCGAATCAAATGACTCAGGAGCACAAAGCTATCCTTGGCTACAAAGAATGTGGGAAGCCAGTCTGGGCTACCTGATAATCCCATCTCAAAAACATCTGCAAAAAAAAGATGAGAGAGAGAGAAAGACAGAGACAGAAAGACAGAAACAGAGACAGAGAGAGCTAGCGGGCACAGGATGTTTTCCCTGGGGTTGGGGGGTGAAGAAAGATGTTTTAAGCAGAACCCAGTGAGTCCCCGAGATGCAGCGGTGGCAGAAGCAGAGGCAGTTGGGAGAAAAGTGTGTTCATTAGAACTCAGGGCTAAAATGTGAAGAGGCTGGAGGTCAAAGGTGCCGGGGGGGTGTGGGGGGGCATGGTGGGGAGCTGCTTGTTAGAGCATAAGCCAGAAAGAGACAAAGAATAGGAGGGGGAAACAGATTGAGCATGCACTCCCCCAGACTGCTCTAGACACCTCTATTGGTTCTCTGTTTGACTCTAGACTGGCCTTGAGCTACTGGCAATCCTCCTGCCTCATTCTCCCAAGTGCTGGGATTGTGTGTATGAGCCACTAAATCTAGAGAAAAAAAACAAATTGAATTAGACCAGAATAAAAAAAAAAAAATTAAAAGCCGGGCAGTGGTGGCCCACGCCTTTAATCCCAGCAGGCAGGCAGATTTCTGAGTTTGAGGTCAGCCTGATCTACAGAGTGAGTTCCAGGACAGCCAGGGCTACACAGAGAAACCGTGTCTCAACACCCCCGCCCCTAGCTAATGTTTAAATTAAATTTATTATTTGAAAATTTCATGCATGCATGTAATGCGTTCTGATTACTCTTATTCCCACTCTTTTCTCTACCTCCCCCTCCCTCCCCTCCCCCCAAGAGCAGCATTTTTTTTTCCTTCTGGAGATTGTAGTAAACAAACGCCTCCTCAAGAGCTCTGTCCGTGAGCTGTATGTGCAGATGGATGGTCCCCTTTCATGTGGGGTCACCTCCGCAGGTCCTAACATCTGTGAAAAACATTGTCTGGGAACATCTGGAAAGAATCTGCCCTAACTGGAAGCCCGGGCTTTCCCACCAGGGCCTCGGCCGGCTCTCCGCTGTCTACGCATGCGCCAGGTGCGGCAGCTGCCCTCTAGGTGGCAGCCTTCGCCGTGCGTCCCAGCCCTTCATTCAAAGGCACCGAGGAGCAGGAAACCAGGCAAGCCAGAGAGAGGGCTTGCAGAGCCCACTGCGTGCAAGAATGCAGGCTGGCAGATAGGTGGGAACAGGGCCTGCTAGGGGCTCTCCTTCCCTCCCCAGCAAACACTGGCTCGGTCTCTGCCTCTACGTAGACTGCCCCTTCCTGGACTTGTCTTGGCGGTTCACACAAACTAGATCCTATAATACGTGGCCTTTGGCACTTTTCCACTTGGTAAAATGTTTCGAAGGCTCATTCATGTTGGGGTATAAATGGTCCTTCTTTTCTTTTCATGGCTCTCTCATACATTCTCATATATATATATATATATATATATATATATATATATATATATAGAGAGAGAGAGAGAGAGAGAGAGACTATAATCTCTGCACTCAGGAGGCAGAGGCAGGCGGATTTCTGAGTT
>NC_034595.1:87111954-87114538 GCF_900095145.1 Mus pahari
CAGGGCTACACAGAGAAACCCTGTCTTGAAAAACCAACCAACCAACCAAACAAACAAACAACCAAACAAACAAAAAACCAGAGTGGCTACGAATACTTGTGACCACACTTGCTTGTTTGACAGGGTCTCCTTTGTGTAGCCATGGCTGGCTTAGAACTCACAACACACCTGCCTCTGCCTCTGTTAGAACCAAAGGTACATGCCACAATGCCTAGTTTGTGTACACACTTTTATGCAGAGAAGGGTTTTCTTCTTCTCCTTTGTTTTGTTTTGTTTCTCAAAACAGGGTTTCTCTGTGTTTCCTGGCTAGTTTGGAATTAGCTCTGTAGACCAGGCTGGCCTCAAACTCACAGAGATCCGCCTGCCTCTGCCTCCCGAGTGCTGGAACTAAAAGTGTGCACCACAAATGCCAGGCTGGGTTTTCAATTCTTTTAAGTTTAAATCCAGGATTACTATTGCTAGAGCACACTAGAGTTGTTTGCCTTTATGTGTTTGAGACAAAGTCTCACCTTGTAGCCAAGGATGGCCTTGAACTCATAGAGATCTGCCAGCCTCCCACAGGCTGTGACTAAAGGTGCATGTCCTGCCCAGACTTTAAGTTTTTTTCGTTTATTTATATATTGATTTAACGGGAGAAGGGGACTGTTGAGACATGGCCACAGTGCATGAGTCCCGAGATCACAGGCCTGCTCTGTCTGTGTGTGGGTTTTTGAGAAGCCGCCAAGTTGTTTATGAAGCAGCTGCACTAATTCACCGCTCCCAGCCATGCACGAGGCTCGGATTTCTCCACATCCGGGCCAACACTTGCTGGTGTCCATCTTTCTCGTGCTGGCCATGCCAGTGAGTGGGCAGGAGATGCTCATGGTGGTTTTAAAGCCACCTCCCAAGTGACCGAGAATGTTAACTGTGTGCTACATCTTCCTTGGAGAAGCGTCCTTCTAAATTTCCAGGCTGCTTCATAAATGTTCGTGCACCCGCATTGAATCCCCAGGACCCACATGGAAGAAGGAGAAAACCAATTCCTGCACATCGTCCTCTGGCCTCCATGCATAAACACACTAGTCATGGCACATGAAACACACACAGGCACACACACACACACACCAGCCCTCAGCCCTCCTCCTCCAGGCACACACACACACACCAAGCACACATGCACACACACACACACACACACACACACACACACACCAGCCCCCTCAGTCCTCCCCCACCAGACACACACACACATACCAAGCACATTCATTTTTTTTTTAAAAAAAACATTTTTTTTTTTTAAGATTTTATTTACTTATTATATGTAAGTACACTGTAGCTGTTTTCAGACACTCCAGAAGAGGGCGTCAGATCTCATTAAGGATGGTTTGAGCCACCATGTGGTTGCTGGGATTTGAACTCTGCACCTTTGGAAGGTCACTCGGGTGCTCTTACCCGCTGAGCCATCTCACCAGCCCCATATCCCCATCTCTGATTCACTTCAATACACTAACCCGTGAGACAGCCACATTCAGCCTCATTTTTCAGGGGGAGAACGGAGGCACAGGGTGGGGCAGTGGTCTGCCCAAGAGCACCTGACTTGGTCTGGAGAGATGACTCAGTGATTAAGAGCACTGGCTGAGGTCCTGAGTTCAATTCCCAGCAACCACATGGTGGCTCCCAACCATCTGTAATGGGATCCGATGCCCTCAGAGTGACAGCATACTCATATATATTAAATAAATAAATAATTCTTAAAAAAAGAAAAGAAAAGAAAAGAAAAGAAAAGAAAAGAAAAGAAAAGAAAAGAAAAGAAAAAAGAGCACAGGACTTGAGGATGAAGTACCGGACTCTATGAACTTAACTCTCCACATTGAGTGGATGTGCCAAGCAGGAAGGCCGGGGCCCAGGCTTTAAGCAGTGCCTCCCCTCCCGCAGCAATGGTGTCCTCCTTTGGTGTAGCCTCACTGACAGTAACATCTTCCTCCCTCATACCCTCCCTGCTGGATCAAACCCAGGGCCTTATACTTTTTAGACCAATGCTACACTATCAGGTGTATGACTGCTCCAGCTCTTTAATGCCTGTCCCTCACCCCTACCCCCCCAGCCCCACCCCTAGTCCCCAACCCCACCCCTAGCCCCCAATCCCCGGCTCCCACCACTGAAACAGCAGGTTTGATAGAAAGCACAAAGATGAGGGCTGAGAGGAGATTTTTCTCCCTTGTATACCTGCCTGACTTCTATCCGTTTGGACAAGTGACATGACACGTGGTGGCAGGGGGCTGGAACAGGAGGACTAGGTCTTTGGGATGCCTGACACTTTTTTTTTGTCTTTTGTTTCTGTTTTGTTGTTTGTTTGTTTGTTTTAAGATTCTAAAATTTGGGGCTGGAGAGCTGGCTCAGCAGTTAAGAGCACTGTTGCTCTCTTCCAGAGGACCTGGGTTCAATTCCCAACCTGGCAGCTCAGAACTGTCTTGTAACTCCAAGATCCAACACCTTCACACAGACATACATGCAGGCAAAACACCAATGCACATAAAATCAGTAAATTTTAAAACTAGAAAAGAGATTCTAAGCTGGGCGTGGTGGTGCATGCCTTTAATCCCAG
>NC_034595.1:87115268-87144654 GCF_900095145.1 Mus pahari
CACATCTGTGTGAGTATGTGTGCACATCGGTGTGATTGTGTGTACACATCTGTGTGATTGTGTGTGCACATCTGTGTGTGTGTGCACATCTGGGTGACTGTATGTGCACATCTGGGTGATTGTGTATACCATGTGCATGCAGGATGCCCTAGAATTAGGATTGCAGGCAGTTGAAAGCCATGATGTAGATGTGGGGACACTATGTAGTTGCTGGGACACTATGTAGATGCAGGGATACTATATAGATGCGGGGAGAACCAAACCTGAGTCCCATCCTTGGCAAGGACACTAAGTGCTCTTAATTGGTGAGCCATCTCTCTGGTTTCATGAATGCTCTCTAGCCCTGAGACAGACAGACAGAGAAAGAGAGAGAGAGAGAGAGAGAGAGAGAGAGAGAGAGAGAGAGAGAGAGACTTGTTCTCTAAGCCTAACCCTAGCAGGTTTGGTATTTGCTATGTAGCCTAGGGTGACCAGACTCAAGGCAATCCTCCTGGTGTAGTTTGCCAGGTGCCGGGGTTTCAGGTATGAATCACCACATCTTCTCTCTGAGAAGCCTGAGCCAAGTATTTCAGGCTTTGATAAACAGGATTTTTTTTTCTAATTTGTTTATCAAGACAGAATTTCTCTGTGTAGACCTGGTTACCCTGGAACTTGCTATCTCACTCTGTGGACCGGGCTGGCCTCGAACCTGGCAATCCACCTACCTCTGCCTCCTGAGTGCTGGGATTAAAGGTGTGTGCCATCATGACCTGACTGCTAAACAGGATTTTGAGCAGAGGCATCTGAGATATTTTTTCAGGAGATACACCAGTTTATGACCCACATGGAGAATGGCAGTTTGCATCAGCTTGGGGACTTTTCCAAGACTCTTTGTGCCTGGCTTAGACAAGGATTTTGGTATCAGCTCTGAGCCTCAGGCAGGTCCTTAATATCCTGAGTCACCATTTCATTGTCTGGTGAATGGTTTGAAACATCTATAATGCACCCAGTTGTGAGCAGTATGTATATTGTATGTATGTATGTATGATGTATGTATACAGAGTCTCATATAGTCCAGACTATCCTAAGACTATGTAGTTGAGGCTGACCTTGAACTGATGCCTTCGCCTCCAGCTTCCAAGTTCTGGGATTGCACATCCCTCTGCGGCCCAGGTACCCCTGGATCACTGCAAGGCATGGATTTCTGAGACTGGTGCCTTGTTCAGCGTTCTTAGTATATGGCCCCATAGAGGTGGCTCAGCTGTTAAGAGCACTTGTTGCTCTTGCGAAGGACTCGGGTTCAATTCCCAGCACCCACATGGAGGCTTACAACCGTCGGCAACTCCCCCCAACACCAGGCACGCACGCGGCACCAATACGCAAGCAAAGCAATCGTACACATAAAATCCTTTTTATGTGTACATCTTTTTTTTTTTTTTAAAAAAAAGACCTCAGTGTCTTGGGAGACAGAGACCCGAGTTTGGTCTTAATGTCATCATTCCTATGCAACCTTTTGCCAAATCCCTTTACAGCAGAGGATCTCAACCCGTGGGTCGGGTCGTGACTCCTTTGGGGAGAGGTCCGTCGAATGACCCTTTCACAGGGGTTGCCTAAGACCATGAAACAACACAGAGATTTAAACCACAATGCATATCAGTAACAAAAGCACAGTTATGAAGTTGCAATGAAATTGATTTATGAGGAGCTGTAATATAGGGTCTCCATCAGCACAAGGGAGATTGAGAACCACTGCTTCTATGACTCATGCTTAGTTTCTTCACGTGCTCAGAGGCGGCAACAAAATAAGCACGGTGGTACATGCTTTGATTTTTTTTTTTATTAGATATTTTCTTTATTTACATTTCAAATGTTATCCCCTTTCCTGGTTTCCCCTCCGAAAACTCCCTATCCCCTATCCCCTCCCCCGATTTTTGATTTTTGAAACAGGCTCTCATTATGTAGCCCTGGCTGTTTTGGAACTCACTATGTAGATCAAGTTGGACTTGAACTCAGAGATCTGCCTGCCTTTGCCTCCCAACCGCTGAGGTTAAAAGGTCACCATGCCTGGTTGATGACATAAAATTTTAATCCCAATACTTGGGAGGCAGAGGCGGGTGGATCTCTATGAGTTTGAGGCTAGCCTGGTCTACAGAGAGAGGCCAGCCATAGCTTCATAGTGAGACCCCGTTTCAGAAGCACCACAAATACTACCAAACAATAAAAATAAGCATATAAGTGTGCAGCTGGGTGTTTGCATCAAACACCTAGGATGCACTTGCACTTGGGACCCTTCCATGGATTCCGTGGGGCGTCCCAGAAAACCCATGGAAAGGCCACTTTGCCATCCAACTTCAAAGGTGTAAGAATCAAAGCTTCAAGGTCCAGCACTCGGACTGACATCACAGCGTGAAGCACGGACGGAAGGAGCAAGAACTCAGGCCGCAGGGCTCCTGCTTGATCCATGCCCACACCTCTCACAGGAATCCATCCGTTCCCAGGCAGTGAAACTCCCAAGCCAACCCCAACCACCCGAAACTCAACCACAGAGGACTGGCTCTCAGCCCCCTCACTGGCTGCTGGCTCTCTTCTTCTCTCCCGGCCCCGCCCTGCCACCTCCATTCCCTCCCTGGCCCTGGGGCCCTGCTTCGGCTCCAAACCTGCTCAGCCACAATTCTTTCCAGGTTCCCTCATCTGTAGAATGGGGCTAATAACAGTGTGGTGTGGTGTGGTGTGGTGTGGTGTGGTGTGGTGTGGTGTGGTGTGGTGATCAGGAGGTGCCAGGGTGAAGTGCATGTGGTGGGGTCTTGCTATAGACCAGTGGCCATCATTTCCACCTTCCTGTGAGTGATGCCTCTGAAGACCATGGCCCTAAGCTGAGTAGCAGTTTTCTCTGTATTGGGTGGCCGAGGGAATGGAGGTTCAGAGAGGTGGCCCCACAGCTGACCTGCCCAGGGTTGTTCAGCTAAGAAGTAGGGGGCAGGACTTTGTGAGGGATCCCTAGACTTTCTGATTTCAGATCTCACTCACTATTGCCTCTCTTTGCCGGACACAGAAGCAAGTCATAATACTTATCATCCACCTTCTGCATGCCAAGCCAGGCCTCATTCAGAGAGAGACTTGACCAAGAGCATTGGAAAAAAAAAAACTTAGATAGAAAGCAATGATTGACGAGGGAAGAAAGCCAAGTCTCGCTTGAGGCAAATCACAATAAACGTTCAAAGAGTAAAGGCCTTCAGGGTGAGAGAGGGCAAACAGGCAGGGAAGGCTTCTGGGAGGAGGAGAGGTTTAAGCTGGACTGGAAGAACCAGTGAAATAGCAGACTGGTTTTTTGTTTGTTTGTTTGCTGTTGTTGTTTATTTGTTTATTGCTTTTTCTTTTTTCTTTTTGTTTTTTTTTGAGACAGGGTTTCCTCTGTGTAGCCCTGGCTGTCCTGGAACTCACTCTGTAGACCAGGCTGGCCTCGAACTCAGAAATGCGCCTGCCTCTGCCTCCCGAGTGCTGGGATGAAAGGCGTGTGCCACCACGCCCGGCTGTTTATTGGTTTTTCAAGACAGTCTTGTCCTGGCTGTCCTGGAACTCACTCAGTAGAGCTGGCCTTGAACTCAGAGATCTGCCTGCCTCTGCCTCTCAAGTGCTGGGATTAAAGTCCTGTGTCCCCACCTCTTGGTGGTCTACTGTAGACTAAAGAGGCCTGTGTATTCCAGATCAAGTCTGGTATAGCAACAGCTGCCGATTCTCATGGACCAGGCTCTGTGCTGAAAGCTTTGTATATACTATGCCATGAGATTTCTCTGTGACCCATAAGAGGTGATGTAAGGAATGAGAGAGAAAGAAAAAAAAAAAAAGAAAAAAAAAAAAAAAAAAGACCCAGAGAATGGAGAAGAAATCTTGTCAAACAGCTTTCGCAAAAGGGTTAGGGGACTGGATGTGAATTGCGAATGTTGAAGAGAAAGCCTGGGCTAACTGGTTTGTGATGATCTGATGAGGTCTTAACCAGGGGACTCACTCTGGAGGGCTTTGCACGCCAAGGGCCAAACTTAAAAATACAAAACAAAAGCCACACAGCAGCCTAGAGTAGGCCAGCATCTGCTGATGCCCCATCTTTCCCTGCCTGGCACTCCTCAAGTCTCTCCGAACTTGAGAGAGTGAATGGTAAGTGGATGATCAAAAAGGGAACTTTGGGCTGATGAGATGGCTCAGTGGGTAAGAGCACCCGACTGCTCTTCCGAAGGTCCGGAGTTCAAATCCCAGCAACCACATGGTGGCTCATAACCATCCATAACAAGATCTGACGCCCTCTTCTGGAGTGTACTTACATATAATAAATAAATAAATCTTTAAAAAACAAAAAGGGAACTTTATGAATGAGGGAGACTGTTGTGCTAAAATAATTGTTTAGAAGAAACCTGTAATGCTCACAGTCAGCTATTGGATGGAACACAAGGTCCCCAGTAGAGGAGCTAGAGAAAGTACCCAAGGAGCTGAAGGGGTCTGCAACCCTATAGGTGGAACAATATGAACTAACCAGCACCCTCAGAGCTCATGTCTCTAGCTGCATATGTAGCAGAAGATGGCCTATTCGGCCATCATTGGGAAGAAGGGGAGCAGGGGTTGGGGGGGAGGGTACAGGGAACTTTCGGGATAGCATTTGAAATGTAAATAAAGAAAATATCTAATTAAAAGAAGAAGAAGAAGAAGAAGAAGAAGAAGAAGAAGAAGAAGAAGAAGAAGAAGAAGAAGAAGAAGAAGATGATGATGAAGGAGAAACTTGGAGGTGTTTGACTCAGGAAGAGTGCTGGGTCCTGCTGGGGGAACTGTGACCTGACAAACTCTGGCCCCTCACCCATGCTGTGCCTGTTCAAGGGAGGGGCAGAGTTTGGGAGAGTGGGGAGGAGCTCTTTACTAAAACAAAGATTCCCAACCTGGACTGTCCTACATTTGACTGCCAATTCTCAGATCAGTAAATCTGTGAATGACCCCAGGCACATTATCCCGCCCCTCCAACTCTCTGGTCTTACCCATCCCACTTCTCCGGATTGATGGGATAAATTAAACAAGAGAACATATGTAATGGTCTAATCTTGGTGTACTGTACTGGCATACAGTAGGCGCTCAATAGAGGTTAGTTTTTTCCTGAAGAAAAACATAAGAGGCGCCACCTTTCCCTGCTCCTCTGCCAATTAAAGCCCGGAGGAACAGGTTCCTGGGTTGCATTTGAAGAGAAAGGGGACATATTGGTTATATTAATTAATATATTAATAAACAATTTAATCTAACTAAGCAACAAAGCGAACAAACAAAAGGTTTTGTGGCCAAGGAAATGCACTTGAGGGCCAAGGCTCAGGTCCCGACTCTGACTCTCTTTCAATGTTTGGCCCCACCCCCAAGTAAAAGAGGTCCCCTCCTCAGCGCTCTTCGCTGTACTGTTGGTCGTTATGCTGGGTGTTCCAGATGCACCTCCTGCCTCAGTTTCGCCGACAGTTACAAGAGGACGCCGAAGTCAGCAGATGTCGCGGCGCCTTTAAGCCACTAAGCTCCTGTCGTAATCGTTGTTTCTTAGACTAAGCCTTTCCGGGGGTGGGAGGGTGGGAGGAGCCTATATATGTTGTAGCAGCCAATCGAGGCGCGGCATTTTCCGCGGGAGATCCAAATTTGGCGGCACATAGTTTGGCGCTAAAAAAAAAAAAAAAAAAAAAAAAAAGACCCAGAGAATGGAGAAGAAATCTTGTCAAACAGCTTTCGCAAAAGGGTTAGGGGACTGGATGTGAATTGCGAATGTTGAAGAGAAAGCCTGGGCTAACTGGTTTGTGATGATCTGATGAGGTCTTAACCAGGGGACTCACTCTGGAGGGCTTTGCACGCCAAGGGCCAAACTTAAAAATACAAAACAAAAGCCACACAGCAGCCTAGAGTAGGCCAGCATCTGCTGATGCCCCATCTTTCCCTGCCTGGCACTCCTCTAGTCTCTCCAAACTTGAGAGAG
This sequence comes from Mus pahari, assembly GCF_900095145.1. Classification (NCBI taxonomy): domain Eukaryota; kingdom Metazoa; phylum Chordata; class Mammalia; order Rodentia; family Muridae; genus Mus; species Mus pahari. Next base: position 87,121,231 of record NC_034595.1, read on the forward strand.
TGAATGGTAAGTGGATGATCAAAAAGGGAACTTTGGGCTGATGAGATGGCTCAGTGGGTAAGAGCACCCGACTGCTCTTCNTAGCAGCCAATCGAGGCGCGGCATTTTCCGCGGGAGATCCAAATTTGGCGGCACATAGTTTGGCGCTAAAAAAAAAAAAAAAAAAAAAAAAAAAAGAAAAAAAAGAAAGAAAGAAAGAAAAAGAAAGAAAAAGAAGAAAGAAAAGAAAAAGGAGTCCAAGCAAGGGACGGGAACTAGAGGGGTGAACGCGGAGCTCAGCAGGGCGCACAGGACACCCTTCGCGGGTCAGAGCACACGAGTGTCCGCGGGGTCCGTGGGCATCCCGGAACGCTTTCACGCACGGGCGGGACTCCGGACGCCCAGACATTCGGGACGCGAGCCGGACCGGGCCAGCCCCTGGCAGTGCCACCTGTGCCACGCGATCTCCGAGTGGCGATCTCCGAGCTCGGCAGCGCTGGGCGGCGGGCCAGGAGGGGAGGGTCCGGCCTTGCCCGGCGGGCGTCCATTGGCGGCTGCTCCCGGCGTCCGCGGTGCAGCCGGCTGCAAAGCCCGCAGGTGCCCCGCGCGCGCGCGCCAGACCCGAGTGGGTAGGGGGCGCAGCACTCGCCATGCTGCGCGCGCCGCGGACCCTGGCTCCGGCCACGGTGCAACCTACAAAGAGCTTGCCGGCGCTGAACCCCACCGAGCTGTGGCCTTCGGGTCTGAGCAGCCCCCAGCTCTGCCCGGCCACCACCGCCACCACCTACTACACTTCGCTTTACACGCAGACGGTGCCTTCCTCTGCGGCGCTGGGCACCTGCCTCGACGCCACTCCCCACGGACCCGAGGGCCAAATTGTGCGATGTGTACCCGCAGGCCGGCTGCCGGTAATGCTGGGGACCCCCTGTACTTCCCGTATACGTGTCTGGGTGGGGAAAAGGGAGAGAGGGTGCTTGGGACGCCGAACAGCTTGATTACAGCTGGTTGAGGTGGGGAAGCGGGACTGGCAGCAGAGAGAACCCCTTCATTTTCCGACTCCGTGAAGTAATCTCGCCTGCTGTCGCGGAGTGCAATGAGCACTGGACAGGGGAGCCTGGAGACCCAGCCCAGTGCCCCTAGCGCCTGCGTGACCTTGAGGGAGCTTCCAAGGCATCGACTATGCTTCATTCAGTTCATTCATTCTCTTATTGTTTACGCCAGAACCAACACCTGCTTTTTCAGGCCAGGGGCTTGGCCTGTGGGATTTCCTGGTGACTTTAAATCCGCATAGGTCTCCCAGGTCTCTGGTCCAGACTGGTATCTGGAATAGAGTTGTCTAGCCAGCTCCTTCTCAAGTGTTGTCCTCAGGTCCTCCCCACAGCCTGGTCATCCTCGGAAATGGCCAGTAGCGAATGCAAATATAGTCAGTCTCTTGGGTTTCCTGTTCCGATGGACTGTGTCCTCCCTCGTGAGAGATGTGATGTCAGGGAAGGCCTGGTGTGGGGGCGTTTGGGCTGAAGTACAGGGTCTGTGGGAATGGATAGGAAAGGGCCTGAGGGTGTTAGAGGGAGGGTTGGGGGGGCTGGTTTCAGCTCTGGTCTTCACTGTATATTTGGATGTCAGGGCCTCTGTTTCCTTTTTTTTTTTTTTTTAAAGGTTTTAAAATTACATTTATGTGGGGGATGGGGCCATTTGTGCCACACTGTGTTTGGACATCAGAGCACGACTTTTCAGAGTTGGTTTTCTTTTTCTGAGTGGGTCCTGAGGATCAAACTCAAGCTGTTCAGCTTGGTGGCAAACTCCTCTACCCACTGAGCCATCTTGCCAGCCCCCCAACTTTCCTCTTCCAGAAAATATACCTTCCTTGGCTTGTCTCCTCTGTTAGTTCCAGGTTTGGAAGCAGGTGCCAAGGAGGGGAGATGGTATTTGTAGGGTATGGTAAGTCTAGGGACAGGGATAAGACCACCCTGTGTCTCCAGGGCAGTTTGTCCGACCTGTGGAGCTGTCTGTTCTTCCTCCTCCCCCGGGGCAGACTCCGTGATCGCCTCTCTGGCTCCAGGCAGAGCCAGGTTCATTTTCTGCCTCTGGAGTCAAGCTTTCGTTTTACCTCCCATGATCCCTTTCCTGGGAGCGCAGGAAGTGGCACGGCTGTGTTGTCATTGCCCATTTTACAGGGCAAGAAACTGAGGCCAGCTGTTCTGCTGCTGTGTGAAGTAAACTGAACAGGAAGGAGCTTCGTGTTGTTGAAGCGGAAAGCTGAGGGTCAAAGGTCATCCAGCAAAGTGACCCACAAGGCAGCTCTCTATGCGGCTGGGCTTTACCCCAGAACTGCCCATTCTAGGAGCTAGGTGCCCCTGGGAAAGGGGACTCTGGAGGGCTAATCTCGCCTTTGACCACCTGCTTTTGGATGTAGAGTGTCAGTAACAGCTGGGGTTTTGAACTTCCCCACCAACTCTGCATCTGTCCTGTTCTCCCAGGGCGGGCTCAGGGATCTTAGCCAGAGTGGCTCTTGCATGCCAGACACCGCTTGGCACTCTGCACCAGTTATCTTGGTTAGAGGATGAGGCTCTCTATAGGTGAGGAAACCCAGCCGAGGTGAAGTCACTTGCTCAACTCACAAGGCCAAGAAGTGGTGGGTGGGGTGGGGAGGGGTGGGGTGTCATCCTTGCATCAGACTCCCTAAAAGCCTGCCAGGCCCAGAGACCATCTCGAGTCCATCTCCAGATGCCGGGGGCCCCAGTGCCCCGTGGGCAGGCCTAACCCCCTGCTTACTCATTTTACAAGGGTGTGACCTGGAGCTGCTCCAAGCCCAGCCCTGGGTGTGGCCTTCTGCTTTGTGGCTGCAAAGTGTGGGGTGAGCAGGATTTGTTGGGGAGCTGGCCGCTGAAGGGGTGACAACCGTGGCTCTGTAGAAGTCAGGCCAGGACTTAGGTCTCCTCGCCTCCTGCCCACTGGTTCTGCTGTCAACCAGCAAAGGACTCCCAAACTTTCCTGTTGAGTCTCACCTCTGGCCAGGCTTATGATGTTTCTCTGGGTCCTACAGCCAGGATCTGTGAGGACAGTGGGGGCTCTTCTGGGTTTCTCTTTGCCTCTTAATTTGTGCTATCCACATGGCGGTCCAGGAACTCACTATGCAGACCAGGCTGGCCTTGAACTCAGAGATTCACCCGCTTCTGCCTCCCGAGTGCTGGGATTAAAGGCGTGCGTCACACACCTGGCTGTTGTTATTGAGCTAGGGGTCTTTGTTCAAGCTGGTCCTGAATGCCTAGGCGCAAGTGATCCAGCTAAGCTGGGCATACATACACTCCTGGGGAAACTGAGGCAGGAAGACTGTTGAAAGTTCCAGATCCACCTTAGGGTGGTGGCCCAGATCTTTACTCCCAGCACTCTGGAGGCAGAGGCATGTGAATCTGTGAGTTGGAGGCCAGCCTGGTCTGCAGAGAGAGTTCTAGTATAGCCAGGGCTGCATAATGAGACCCCGTCTTAAAACAAAAGGATTCTGCCTCAGCCTCTCCAATGGCTTAGACTGTAAGACAAACATAATTTTTGTTTAAAACTCTACCCACACCAGGCCAGGAGATGACGAATAGGTTCAGGGTTAGGGTGACATGTCCCAGGCTGTCCTTTGGAGCTAACAGCAAAGTGGTCCCTACATTTTTTCACCCCAGTGCCTGCCCTAGATTGAAAAGGAGACCCAGGTCCCTGCCTGTGTGACCTTGGGTTGCCCTTCTCTGATCCCCGTGCTCCCTGTGTTTCCACGCCAGCTCCTCTGTTCCTCTGGGGCTCCTGAGCAGGGGGTGTGGTCTACACTTAAGGGCTTGGCAAATAGAGTAAGTCCTAACCAGGGGGTCCAGATGAGAACCGCACTGACCCCTGGGTGTGCTCACAGACCTTTGCTCTCCTTAGCCCCTGCTGTCTTGTCCAAGTTCACCCTTGAACGTCACTCGCAGGGATACCCTTGCCTGAGTGGCTGTGGCCACCGCACCGGCCTGCCGAATTGCCTCACTGTCTCCTCAGCACGAGCAGACTGGCCCAACTGTGTAAGTGGGTCAAGGTTGTCTGACCAACCAGCTCACCTAGCAAAGGAGGGAGAAGAGAGGTCCAGCTTTGACCCCGTCTGACCCCAAGGCCTGTGCTCAGGAGAGGTGCCACTCGGCCTTTGCAAGCTCAAGCCAGCCACGTGCTGACTTCTTTCTGCGTGCAGCACCCAAAGATGTTAGGCTGGTGTCCTTAGGTGGGGGACACACTGCTACTTAGGGACCCTGGGGTTGCAATGAGTGTGCATCTAGTGAGGGACGGTGGGAGAGGAGGAGGCAGCGTGTGAACACGTGAGGTGTGGGGAGCAGATGGCATAGGGGGACCTTGGCCCATGTTCTAGCAGTTCCTGGGGGGAGTGTGAAAGGACCGTTCTTGTAGCCTGACACATGGCTTCGGCTTCGGAGTTGGACAGACCTGGGTCCACATCCTGGCTCTGCTCTTTTGTCTGTGTGACTTAACCTCCCTGTCCCCACTTGTCTCTCAAGACAGAGTGTCAGTGCTACTACACTTCAGGACTGTGGGAGAGTGTGACGGGCTGGTCCACGCCCCTTCCTTTGCAGGTGGCCAGAGAGGTTCTGACTGGAGGTCAGGAGTATAGGATGAGCTAGAGCTAGGCTTGACCAGTCCTCTTGTCAACTTGCCCTTGTATGGTGGGAGGGAGCTTGAATGAACCATTTTGTTCAAGACAGAGTCTGTAAGACAGTCTGTCCGAGTCCACCTGGCCTTGATTACAACAGCCACGCTATGGGTACTGATGGGGATGGAGGCTTAGAGCTGAGGGTTGGAACTTAACTTGGATTATATGGGGGGGGGGGGGGTTCAGCGGGCCCTGTTGGGGGGGGGGGCTTTCTCTGGTGACAGGATGGGGCTAGCCTCCCTAGAGTCTAGGACTTGGTCTGTTTCGAGGTAGGTGAAGAATACTGAGGACTCTTTCAGACGGATGAGCAGGGAGGTGTTTGGATGAGCAGAATTCTTGTGCCAGGCCAGGGAGACTTCCTGGAGGGGGCAGGCGACAGGGAGGGGAGCTGACACCTGTCAGGCCAGCTGTGCTCGGCAGCAGTTAGAAGGCTGAGCCCTGCGGAGCGTGACCTCGTCAAGTGTTAAAACAGATCTCTCAGGCCGCTGGCTGAGGTAGCTAGGGGTCAGCGAAGGAAGGAAACAGGCTCTGAGGCCCCAGAGGGTGTGTCCAGGAAGATGCTGGGATCGCCTTTGGGGAATAGACTGTGCATTTCCTGAGCCCCTAATGTGTGTCCCCTACTGAGAACGTCCCTAGAGTCCTTGCCGCTGTCCTCCAGGTCATGATGTTCTGCCCATTTTACTGAGCAGGAAACTGAGGCCCTTAGCAATGGTGGCACATGTCCCTAGGTCACACACTGAGACTTCAGACTTGCTGGAGATTCCAGCTGGCCCTTTGCCCAGTGTCCCAGTGCCCCAGTGTCTCTGCCCCACCCCTGCCCAGCCCTAAGCCATCAGGGAGGCCCTTTCCGGGCAATGCAGCTAGAAGCCTCATTGTGGCCCTGTGGTGGTGGTGGTGGTGGTGGTGGTGGGTGGTGTCTGGGTAGAGTGGAGCAGATGTGCTGTGGTTTGGTTTCCCCAGCAGGTGTTTCCCAAGCTTGGCGGGAACGGGGAGGGGCAGCAGGGCCTCAGCTGCTTGTCCTTAAGACACTGGGGAAGGACTCATTGTGTCTCAGTAAAGAAAGAATGACAAGCAGTCCATTCAGGAGGCCCTGGAACCTCAAGCTGGAGCCCAAACTGGGAGGGGGGGTGGGGTGAGGGGGAGTGTTTGCACCGTTTCCCAATTGTGGGCACCTCCCTGGGGTGTGGCACTGAGCCAGGAAGTCCCCTGGGCCTGGGCGGATGCTGGCCCCACCCTGATAAGGGCCAGCTGTGGAGCTGTGATGGGCACCAGGTCTGTCTGAACCAGCTGCTTCGGAAAGGGACAGGTCCCCAGCCTGATTATTTGTCCCTCACTTCAGTGGGCACTGACATTTCCTCACCAAGTTCAGCCGGCCACGCCACACACCAAAGTGAGGGCTGGTGGCAAGCACACAGGAGATGGCTGGCTGTTGCTGGCCTGTTTGGCCTTGCTGCAGCTCATAAAAAAGGCCAAGGAAGGCCTGATTCTCTAACTCTTCCTCTTCCCCCCTCTCTGTCTGTCAAAGGCCAAAAGGAAGTTGGACCTGGAGGGCATTGGGAGGCCTACGGTCCCTGAATTCCGGACCCCCAAGGGGAAGTGCATCCGCGTGGATGGTTTGCCAAGCCCCAAAAGTAAGAGCTTCCGATGGGCACCTACGGTGGGGCAGCACGAGGCAGGAGCCCCCACCCTGTCACCTAAGGGCGCCTAACGGACAATTTGCTTTTCCAAGGTTTCTTGTGTATTCTCAAGATTGATTCTGTTCAGTAGATAAGGTTATGGCAACTCAGGACTCCACACAGCTAGACTAACACCTTGAATGGCTTCCTGTACTTTAGGCACCTGCCCTTCCCCGTCCCCCCTCCCCCCAGCTAACCACGATGACTAGTGTTTATTTGGCTTTTTTTTTTTTTTTTAAAGTTTTCCATATTTGGGTTTATCAGACCTTTTTCTAAAAGAGAAAGCTCTGAGAGGATTAGTAGCTAAGCAGGGTCTGCCTCCCACATACAGACTGCTAAGTGATTCAAAGGAAGCGAACCTAGAATAATCCAGTCTGTACCACCCGAAGGTCTCCAGGCTGTCTCATGGGGGTCCACCGGGCTCACCTAGGACCACCAGAAAACACAGATATCTACCTTATGATTCATAACAGTAGCAAGATTACAGGTACGAAGTAGCAAAAAGAATTTTATGGTTGTGGGTCACCACAGCAGGAGGAACTGTGTTAAAGGACTGTAGCATTTGGAAGGCTGAGAACCACAGGGCTAGAACCTTTCAAAAGCGAAGGTGGAGGGGATTCCTACCTCAGAGATGTTTCCGGTTAACCTGGGAGTTTAAGCCAGTACATCTAGGAGATAAATGGATTTGACCTAACTAGGGCATAGGTTTAGGTAGAATGCATAGATGTCAGGAATTAGGGATGGGGGTAAGGGCGCCCACCCGACATCGATTATTAATGTCTGCCATGAACACAAAACTGGAGTAAGCAGTATGTGTGTCAAATGCTTGGCCTCTGTGTGTGAAGGGATTCTCAAGTCCCCTTCTTGAGGGATCTGAGACTAAAACTTAGTTCCCGTGACTAGTTTGGATGCCAACTTCTATGAGACTTAAAGTCATTTGATTGCAAAAGGCCCCTTGTGGTTTTAATTCGCTTCAGCTGAGAAGTGGTGTCGCAAGGGCAGCCCTGTTGAGAAAGGGACCTTTTCCATGGACCTGGCCCCTATTTGATGTTTGACGGTACATGATTCCCCTCAGATAATTATCGGGCTACACATGGGAAGAAAAGGCAAGTGTGGATCTATAAAAATGCTCTCAAATCCAGGCTTGTCCTTTCCTTTCAACCATAACTCCTAATTCCTGGTATAATTGTTGGGAGATGATAATGGTTTAGCAGGAAAACTGGAGCCTGCCTGGATTTGAATCCTACTTTGCCATCTGCTGAGTGAACCGAACAGATGACTTAACCAGTCTGTGCTTTCTGTACAGCCCTGTAGGGTATTCCCTTAAGGAAAGTGCCCAGAGCAGTGACTCTCCCAACACTAGGCGGTTGTTGGAGCTGTTGCTGTCTGCTCTGAGCTATGGTAGAAAGGTACCTGAAGTCCACAACCCTTGGCTTCCGGTCTCGACAGCGCACCCTAGCGGAGAGACCTGGAGCAAGTCTCCTTCCCCCGAGGTTACAGGGCTTTGTGGCAGTGGAGAACCCCCTGCCTGGGTGCTCTGCGCGCTTGGACAGCTCTCGGTGAAGGGTGGGGGATAAGGTGTTTCTGAATGGATCTGAACTCGTGGAGAGACCCCAGGCTGGCTACCCCAGAGCAGTGTGTGAGTGGGGCCTTTTCCTCCTCAGCCCCCAAGTCTCCTGGGGAGAAGACACGCTACGACACGTCGCTGGGGCTGCTGACCAAGAAGTTCATTTACCTCCTGAGCGAGTCGGAGGATGGAGTCCTGGACCTGAACTGGGCAGCGGAGGTGCTGGATGTGCAGAAGCGGCGCATCTATGACATCACCAACGTGCTGGAGGGTATCCAGCTCATCCGCAAGAAGTCCAAAAACAACATCCAGTGGGTGTGAGTGCCTGGGCCCGGCCAGGGCACCATCCAATGGGTGCATGTGTTAGGGGCGGGGCCGGGAACAGTAGCCAATAGGTGTGAGATTTAGGGTGCCCTCCCCAGCAACAGGCAATTCGCACAAGTACAGGATGGGGGTGGAAGTAGGTGGCCAATGGGGCATAGCCTGTGTGTTTGAATGGGGTGGAACAGGTGTTCAATGCTGGCATAGTAGCGAGAGAGAGGGAGCCAAGGAACTGGTCAGAGCGGAGGATTCTAGGGGTTGCACAGGTCCGAGAGGACCCTAGCTCCTTGTATTAGGGGCCCCAGGATCCTCCTCTTGACTTAGGAAAGCCTTTGGGAATAGCTCAGGTATGGGTCGGGCTCCAGGGTCTGAAAGCATCCTGGCATGAACCCTTAAGGAAACCCAGGAACGGAGCCAAGGCTAAAGTCAACAGCTGATGGAGGCTGGGGCCTAAGGATTGGACGCTGGGGTTCAGGCTTCTTATCTCTAACCTACCCCGCAAGCTTCAAGTGCTTAGGCCATGATAGTTCCCAGGGAGCTGGGCATCCCCACTGATTTGCCTAACTTGGGAGGGGGGCACCGCTGGTGACTAGCCCTGGCTTGGAGTTTCACCACCAGCTGCCCTCTGCGGTTATGCGGGGGGGGGGGTGTAGCCCTGAGATGGAGACCATGACGTTGGGGATTGCTCTGTTCCCAGAGGCAGGGGACTACTTGAAGACCCCACCCGACCCTCCAGGCAGCAGCAGTTAGGGCAGGAGCTGAAGGAGCTGATGAATGCGGAGCAGACCTTGGACCAGCTCATTCAGAGTTGCTCGCTGAGCTTCAAGCACCTGACCGAAGATAATGCCAACAAGAAATATCCTTTCTGCGGGCAGGGGGGGGAGGAGCAGAGAGCAGGACTGCTGGCTATCGAAATGTACACTCCGTTGATTTTTTTTTTTTTTTTTTTAAACCTCCGTACAGGGACTAGCTCCCTCTAGAGGACAGTCACATTTGTATCTCCCTCTCAAGCTTAGCGAAGTTTGGGGGTTGCTTTGGGTCTTTTGTGAGATCCTGCCGAAGAGATTTAGGTTCTGTGCTTGGTACCTACTGTAAATGTTGATAAGACCTACAGTGCGTGTTTGGATCCAGTCTGGACTTCCCTTAATTTATTTTTTAGTTATGCTTTTTTTTCTCATTGTGTGTGGAGGAGTGCGCTGTGCTGTGGCATGTGTATGGAGGCCAGGGGACAGCTTATGAAAGTTGGTTCTCTCCTTCTACCACGGAGGTCCCAAGGATCAAATTGCCGGCTTGTAGCTGAGTGTCTTCATTCCCTGCGGGCTCATTCCCACACCAGGAGAGAACACCAAATCCTATTACAGATGGTTGTGAGCAACCATGGGTTGCTGGGACTTGAACTCAGGACCTCTGCAAGAGCAGCCAGTGCTCTTAGCTGCTGAGCCATCTCTCCAGACCTGCCAGCCTTTATTTCTAAAAACATGTTCTTAACTGAGGTTGACCGTCTCATCTCCCACCATCTCTTTTCCCCCACCCTTATTTGTAACCCACCCCTAGAATTCCCTTTTTGGCTCCCCAAAGAGTCCAGCATAGGGTAGGGCCTTGTGTGTGACAGTTGAGGGCTCTGCCCCTGATCTCCAGCCCCTGGTTACAAGGTCATTAAATCTTGTAGCCCCCAATAAAGCAAAAGAGCTGGCACTCTGAACTATTTTCTTAGACTGGGTCATCCCAAACTGAGTTTAAAATTACCTTCAATACATGGCTTATTGCATTATATATTCATCGCTCCTTAGGAGGAGACAAACAGTAACCTACAAAGCTTTCCGAGGTTTGGGGGCCACTTGGCAGCAAGAGCCCAGCCTCTAAGGTCTCCCAGGCAGCTGCCATTCCCTGGCCAGTCCATGGGAAGCAATTTTACTTGCTTCTTACCCTTTACTCTCCTGCTTCTTGTAACCTACCCCCGGGTTCCCCCTTCGGCTTCCATATTCCATATTACTTGTGCTCTACTGCCCCTCCCACGCCCTTCCCTTAAAGCTTCCCCCCACCTTCTCTTTCTGACCTCTACCCTCCCTCACATACACACATGTATACACATGAAAATTAGCAGTTAGGAGCCACGTAAGAGAGAACAATGACTAGAACAGTGACTTTCTTCCTTTTTGAAAGAGGATTGGTTTATCTTTATTACTATATTTTGTTTTGTTTTGTTTTAAAGTTTTTTATTTATTGTTGTATGTAAGTACACTGTAGCTGTCTTCAGACACACCAAAAGGTGTCAGATCTCATTACAGTGAGCTACCACGTAGTTGCTGGGATTTGAACTCAGGACCTTTGGAAGAGCAGTCAGTGCTCTTACCCGCTGAGCCACCTCTCCAGCCCTTTTTTTTTTTTTTGAGACAAGGTTTCTCTGTGTAGCCCTGACTGTTCTAGAACTCCCTCCGTAGACCAGGCTGGTTTCAAGCTCCAAGCTCCGCCTGCTTCAGCCTCCCGAGTGCTGATATTAATGGCATGCGCCACCATCACTACCAGGCCAGTGTTTGTTTTTCTAAGCCTGGGTTACCTTGCTCCTGTAACATTTTCCTGTATGTTTTCTGTTTCATTTTTCTTTATGCTGGTATCATCTGTTGAGAACATACTATATTTTCAGCATCCATTCATTTGTTGATGGGCATTTAAGCCAACCCCACTTCCTTGAGGTTGCAAACAGCCACACTAACCCTGGATATGCAGTCTGTTTGCTTCCCAGGGATGGAAGGCTTGTGCTACTCAAAGAACAGTCTATGGTCATTTGCAGTTTGTCTGAGCTGCATGGTGTGTGAGGGTGTGACAGGCTTAGGAGGGGAGAGGAAAGCCCCACAGGCTGGGTGTATACATTGACAAGGTTGCTTTTCTTAACTTTTCTGCCCCTACACTGGCCTATGTGACCTACCAGGATATCCGTGCCGTAGGCAACTTCAAGGAGCAGACCGTGATTGCCGTCAAGGCTCCACCACAGACAAGATTGGAAGTGCCGGACAGGGCGGAGGTTAGAAGTGTGGAGGTCAGGGCGGGAAGGCCCCGAGTTGCTCTTTGGAGTCTGAGGCTGAAGTGTCCAAAACTGGAAGGAACAAGAGAGACTAAGTTCTGGCCTGAGGGCATCTCTGGTTTTACAGGGGTTTTCTCTTTGCAGTTAGGGCTAGAAAGGGTCCTCAGTCGCTGAAGGTGAGGACCGAAGCCTTCAAGGCTGGGGATGGAGCCCTAGCACGGTCTCCACAACTGAGCTGTACCTGGACCCTTGGCTTTTTAAAGACAGGGCCTGTCTGTGTGGGTCAGTCTGGCTTTAAACACACTGTGTGGCCCAGCCCAACCCCCAATTCGTGGTCTTCCTCTGCCTCTTAAATATTGGTGTTAAAGGCAGATACCACCATTCCTGGCACAAGATCAAATTATTATTATTTTTTTAGAATTTTACTTATCTAGTCACTGTGTGTGTGTGTGTGTCAGAGACAAGTGGGAGAACTCTATCACAACACCAAACTTCTTTTTTATTTATTTTTATTAATTTTTGGATATTTATTTGGGTTTTTATGTGTATGTTTGGGTGGTTTGCCTGCATATGTTGTCTGTGTGCCATGTGCATGCTGTGACTGGAGATCGGAAGAGGGCATTGGGTCTCCTTGTAGCTGGAGTTTTGGGCTCTTGTTAATTGCCATGTGGGCACTCTGGGTCCCCTGAAAGAGCAGGGGACACCCTTAACACTGAGCCATCTCTCCAGCTCCAGCCCGAATTCTTTAATACTCGGGTAAAGCCCGTGTGACTCTGAGCCCAGAGGATTCCTCTCCTAAGCCGCCTTCTATCTCTGTTCCTGGCCACGTCAGCCTGGCTGGAACTCGGCATGCTCTGTGCAGGGCCTTTTCTCATCTTCCCTCACACTGCTCCTCTCCCTGCCCGGTGGGCTGCTGGCCAGCCTCGGCTTTCACTCTGAGTCCTGAGTCACTTCCTTCCTCTTCAGCTAGCCAGACTAGATCCTCCTTTTTTTTTTTTAAACCACACTAAATCTCAGTTCTCTGGTCCCTCTTTAACAACATTCCCCACAAACTCACTGTGTAACCCAAGACGACCTTGAAATCCTGGTCCTCCTGCCTCTGCTTCTGGAATACTGGGGCTATAAGTGCATCCAGCATCAGTTTAGATAGTGCAGAAGCCGGAGCCCAGCGCCTTATACCTGCTAGGCAAACCCATCAGGTGAGCTGGACGCCAGCCTCTTGGTGTTCTAAGCTTTACGGAAGGATGTGGTGCTCAACTTGCTTTAGGGTGTGGCAATCCAGAAATGATGTGTTTGAAGGAAACCCATACTGCAGAGGTGAGCCCCACCCCTCAGCTCAGGACCTAGGGGGTTGTGGGAGACCCGGGCAAATGTGACAAGCAAACTAAGTATCAGCGATGACAAGGGTTTCTGCCAGACGAAGTGATGCAGAGACCTGAACGTGTGTGTGTGTGTGTGTGTGTGTGTGTGTGTGTGTGTGTGTTCACTGTGTCTTATGTAGAAACCCAGTGGAAAGGGGCGGCGGGGGAGAAACCCAGTCCAACTGGTTCAAGCTCGTGGGCAAGAAGAACACTGATGACAAAGCCCAGAATCTGAAGATTGGAGACAAAGTTTAATTCAGTGACTCAAGTCATGCTTCCCATCTGCCAGAGGGCTTAGTCTACCCCTGCCGGCCTTTCTCTGTGCTATTCTCAAGAGGGTCCCCCTCCTGTGATAGAAAGCTCGTGTGATGACAGCTCAGCCACCCTGGTAGGAAGGGACCTTCTCTCCTGTCCAGCCAGAGTCCTGTACCTAATGCTGGTTGGGTTGACCTCGGCCGTGTGACACCCTGAGGGAGCCACTTAACCCTGACTCTCCTAGCTGTATCCCAAGTGGGACCATTGGAGTTGGGTTGTGGAATATTACCACAGCAGCACATAGGCAGGGAAGGCTGATTTCCCCAACGAAAAGCAAGGTATCCTCCCAGACGTGCAGGCTGGAGAGTGCAATGGTGATGTCATAGCCAAGCAGGGCAGTGTCAGGCTTGTGCCTAGCCTGCTCCCATGGGTATCGCTGTCTGTGTCTGCTCAAACCAGCTGACCTGTGTGGGTCTGTGTCCGTCATTGTAAGATGGTTTCTCTTCCACCTCCAGGAGAACCTGCAGATTTATCTAAAGAGTACCCAAGGCCCCATTGAAGTCTACCTGTGCCCTGAGGAGGGGCAGGAGCCAGACAGTCCTGCCAAGGAGGCTCTCCCTTCCACCTCCACCCTCAGCCCCGTCCCTGACTGCGCTCAGCCCGGCTGCAGCACTGACTCGGGGATCGAAGAGACCATAGAGTCTTCAGGTAGGCCTTCCCTGAGAGGGGAGGTGGGTGTGGCACTAATTCTTCTTCATCTGCATTCATCGGTTACCCAGCATTCTTCCCAGCCGAGGAGCCCAGTGTCCTCATGTGTGGTCTCTGAGCTTCATGCTTTGCGAAGTCCACGAGGATTCTCATCTCATGGGGGAACTGGGGCAGCTCTGGGGCAGCTCAGCCACTCATGCCCTCAGCTGTGTGCCCTCTGACAGTTTCTGCTTCCATTTCCTTATCTGTAAGTTGGGCAAGAGTAGTTAATATTTAACTCTCGGGTTATTAAAAGGATTAGTGAACTAATGTAAACCGAATGTTTGGCCTGGCAATAACTGTCATTTCTACTGCCGTGACGGCTGTGAGGGTGGCTCGAAGCCAAGCACGTGGCAATCGGCAAGCCTCGGTAAGTGGTGGCATGTGTATGGGGTGGGAGTTGAACCCACGCGTGATGCATCCTGGGGAAGTGGGCACCGAGCCACAACCTTGGCCTGTGGGTCCTTAAAATATCTTAATTAAAAGTTTATCATCAAGACTTTGTAAATAAAAAACATCATGTACTGGAATGAACCAAATCCAAAGTCTATACATTTCAGTATACTTCTATATGATTAGGATAGCCACGGCTGAAGAGATGGTTCAGCAGCTAAGAGCACAGAAGGACGCAGGTTCGGTTCCCAGCACCCACATGGTGGCTTACAGCTCTCCATAATTATAGCTCCCGAGGAGCCAGAGCTTTCCTGGGTACCTCCCGGCACTAGAAGTGTGTGAGCACACACATGCACTCACACACTCACATACACCACAAACACACCACACACTCATAGAGATCCACATGCACACACAGACACACACACACTCATTCCCCACATGATGCACACACACACACACACACACACACACACACGTAGGCAACATCCTCATACCTATAACATGAATATAATAATGTTTTTGTTTTTCTGAGACAGGGTTTCTCTCTGTAGCTTTGGCTGTCCTAGAACTCACTCTGTAGACCAGGCTGGCCTGGAACCTGGAGATCCGCCTGCCTCTGTATCCTGGGTGCTAGAGTTAAAGCCGTGTACCACCACAGCTGGGCTCATTTATATATTTATGTTACATTTATTTACTGTTATATGTGGATGTGTGTATATGTGAGCAGGAACATGCCATGACACATGTGAGGGTCCGAGGACAACTTGTAAGGAGTTGGTTCTTTCCTTCAACCATGTAGGTCCTAGGGATTGAACCCAGATCGGCAGACTTAACGGCAAGCACCTTTACCTGCAAAGCCATCTCGCTGGCCCCAGGTCTTTTTAAATGTTGGAGACAAGGTCTCTAACCCAAGTCACAGCTGAGGTCCTCTGTCTGCTCTCCGGTGACAGGATTACTAGGGGTTCTGGATTTCCAGAGGAAGGCTTGGAGCTTTCTCTGGTAACACTAGCTAAGTAGGTTTTTTGTTAGTTTTTTTTTTTTTTTTTTTAACCATGACTCCATATTGGGCTATCTCATTCCATACCACACCTTGAAGGGAGGTCTCATCCCTGCTGGTTTAGCATTAGATAACCAAGGTGGAGAGGTGTTGCAACTTAGCCAAGGCTAGACAGCTGGAAGACAGCCCGGTGTGTCTTAACCTTTGGTCTACAGGGGCCCAGTGCTGTGTCCTCAGGCTCAGGATAAACCCGGGAAGCGCTCCTGGCTGGAGGGCCCACACCTGGCTGGGAGGAGGGTGGTACAGCTAATGACTCAGAAGCCACCTCTGCAGAATGGCTTTGCCTTCTACTGAGATTCTGCCCCAGGTCACGTGACCGGCCTTCCTGACTGGGGGCCAGCTTGGTTTTTACATTTTTCAAGGGTTGGGGGGAGGGGCTCGAGAGAGACGGCTCAAGTGTTAGGAACATTCATTTATTTATATGTGTATGAGTGATCTGTCTTCACACGCACACCCAGAAGAGGGAATCAGATCCCGTTACAGATGCTGGGAATTGAACCTGGGTCCTTTAAGAAGAACCGTCAGTGCTCTTAACCTTTGAGCCATGTCTCCAGCCCCCAACATCTGCTGGTTTTTTTTTTTTTTTTTGCAAAGGACATGAGTTCAATTTCTGGCATTCACATGGTGATGATTAACTCTAGTTCTAGGGGATCTGACGCCCTCTTCTGACTTATGCTGGCACTGCATGCATATGGCACCATACACACATGTAGGCAAAACGCTTGTACACATAAAATATAGTCAATAAACCTAAAAAAAAAAAAAAGTTGGGCAGACGGCAACTGTGTTACATACGCTGCCCATGTCCCACAAGACAGGAGATGCTGTCCAGCCCTTTACAGAAGTCTATTGACGGTGATTTGGTTCTGTATGATTATATTAAAGCCCCTAGACAGCTAGTGGCTTCCTTAAGGTCTCACAGCAAGTCGCTGGAAGATCTGGGACAAGAACCCATGCTTTTAACAATTCCAGGGTTCTTTCCGGTGTTGTTCAGGGACCAGGGCTTCTCTGTGTGCCAGCCATCTGACTCTTTGGGCACCTCCTTAGTCACTATCTTCTAACCCAGACCTGTGCCTCCTGTGCCCCGCCCTCTCACCCCGCCTGCGGCTCTGCCCTCTGGCTCAGCTGTCAACAAGGACGTGGCTCTCCAGAGTTCAAGCTTCCTGCGAGTTAGCTGGCCTCCAAGACCTTGCATGCAGGCCGTGGTAATAGCTTCTCACCAGCTTTCTGGTGTAAGATCTGAAGACCAGAGGCTGTGGCTGAGCTCAGGGGTAGAACATTGGCCTGGCCACAGAGGCCCTGGGTTCTAACCCCAATGGTGGGCACTGGCAAGAAAACCAGGAGGCTCTGGGGTGGGCAAGGGTGGGGCCAGTTTGCTTGCTGCTTTCTCCCCCATTGAAGGGAAGAAAAGGAAATTGTTCTGAAGGTGTCCACTTCCACACTAACACCAAAAAGGAAGGTGCCATCATGAAGGTGTCCACTCACATGCATACACTTCCATGCACACTCACACATATAATTCCATGCACACTCACTTACAGGCAGACTCACTCACAAAAATACAGATATAGGTTGCATGTTCCGGCTTAAGTAGAGGTTTTTGGTTGTTTTTAAAGATTTGCTTATTTTTATTTTATGTGTGTGAGTGTTTGCCTCTGTGTGTGTGTGTGTGTGTGTGTGTGTGTGTGTGTGTGTGTGTGTGTGTGTTTACCACATGTGTGCAGTGCCGGGCAGAGGGCAGAAGAGGACATGAGATCCCTGGAGCCAGAGCCAGGCAGTAGTGAGCCCCCATGTAGGTGCTAGGGACCGATCTTAGATTCTCTCCAAGAGCAGCCAGTGCTCTTAACCTCTGAGCCATCTTTCTGGCTTCAAAGTAGAGTCTTTTTTTGAGGTGAGAGAGCCAGAGACCAGGCCCAAAGCAGAGAGCGCCGTCTTGGGATTTAAGGTTCTGGATCTCCGGGGGAATTGCTAACCCGTTGTGATTCAGTTTCCTTATTATAGAAGGGGCTTGAGTAAGAGTTGCCTCGAACTCCTATCCTGGCTCTGACGTTCTGAGATAGATTCTGAGGTCTGAAATTTGGAGACTTGGGTTGAAGCCTGTTGTTCTGCGCTTTGAAGACAAGCAAGACAGAAGGAGTGCTTGAAGCCGGAAACTCAGGGTCAGCCTTGGCAACACAGACTCAAGACCCAGACTCAAGAGATACATAAACAAACACATAAATATTCACCTGGTGTAGAGGCAAGAACCTGTGATTTCCCCACTTCTTGGGAGACTGAGGCAGGAGGGTCATAAGTGGGAGGTTTGCCTGGATGATGGTGAGTTCAAGGACAGCCTCGGTGACTTCTTCAAACCCTGTCTCTAAATAACAGGTATAGAGAGCTCAGTGGTCGAGTGCCTGCCTAGCATGTACAAGGGGCCTGGCTTCTATTCCTGGTACTGCTTTTCACACACACACACACACACACACGCACACGCACACGCACACGCACACGCACGCGCACACAGTCACATCAGTGTCCACAGCTGATAAGCAGGGCTGAGGTTTGCAGCCACATTCTGTCCCCTTTGCTGTAGTCCCAGCGGTGTGGTATGATTGTAATGTGCTGGGGGTGGAACCCGGGGCCTGTGTACAGTAGGCAGATGCTCTACTGTTGAGTTTTCTCCTCAGCCCTAAACTTTGGTGATGATGGTGGTTATAATTGATGTGGTGTGTGTGTGCATGTATAACTATGCACACACATTCACGCCTGTTCAGAGGCCAGAGCAAGACATCTGGTGTCTCCCTCTATCGTTCTCTGAATTGTTGCCTTGAGATGAAGTCATTAGCTCTGAAATTGCTATTATTTGTCCAGACTGGCTGGCCTATCAGCTCTTGGGATCTACCTGTGTCTGTCTTCCAATTCTAGGATTGTAGGCACTCACAGCCATACTAGCTTTTATGTGGGCACTGGGGATTCGAACTCAGGTCTGCCTACTCGCAGTGCAGTCAGTCTTAACCACTAAGCTTATCTTTCCAGCCTTTGTTTTGCTTCAGGGTCTTGTTCCGTAGTCTCAAACGTGTGGTACTTCTGCCTCTGCCTGCAAAGCGCCAGAAGGAGAGGTGTAAGCCACCATACTCGGCATGGAAGTTTGCTCTAGGTTCTCCTGTAGGAATTTAATAGATTGAGATCTCGCGTTTGGCCTTTTGTCCACTTTGAGCTAATTTTAAGAAATAGTTTAAGGTTCCAACTTCACTCCTCTGCACATGGGCACCCCACTCTCCTGGGACCATTTATTGAAAGGGCAGCCCCTTGGGGGTGGGAGGGTCAGTGCTTTTAAAAAAAGATTTATTTTATCTTTTGTCGCTTATGTGTGCGTGGTATGTGCATACGAACACGAGTACCCACAGAGGCCAAGGAAGGCGTCTGATCTCTGGGATCAGGAGCTACCGATTGCGAGGTGTAGGCTCTGTGAACCCAACTCGGGTCCTTTGCACAAACCACAAACTGCCTCACATCTTCAACCCAGGGGAATGTAATGATGTAAGGAGAGTCGGGGAAGCTGGAAATGTGGGAACCAGAAAATGGCTTCCAAAACAGTCCTGTAGGGTAGCTAGGTGGATTGGATACAGAAGCTGGGGGTGGGGGTGTGGTGGGGTGGGGGTGGGTAGGTTTTTTGGGAGCAGGTCACTGCACCCAGTGGAGGGGAGAAGAGCACGGGAGAATGAGGTTTCTGTGACTGAAGCCTGGAGAGATCGGGTGTCCCCAGGCCATTAAGTGGAAGAGATGGAGGAGGGGCCAGCCATCGGAGAGCAGGAAGACTGTCCTGTGTGCTCAAGGCCAGTCATGACCCTTGTCTATTTGTCTCCCAAACCAGTACTGATACCCCAGCCGGTACCACCGCCACCGCCACCACCACTGCCGCCAGCCCCATCCCTCGTCCCCTTGGAAGCCACTGACAACATGCTGGAGCTGTCGCACCCACTTCTACAACAGACTGAGGACCAGTTCC
Organism: Mus pahari; assembly: GCF_900095145.1. Taxonomy (NCBI): domain Eukaryota; kingdom Metazoa; phylum Chordata; class Mammalia; order Rodentia; family Muridae; genus Mus; species Mus pahari. The sequence continues at coordinate 87,140,278 of NC_034595.1, forward strand.
TGTCCCCAATCCTGGCAGCCAACTCCCCTCTGATCAGCTTCTCCCCGCCCTTGGACCAGGACGAATACCTGTGGGGCATGGACGAGGGGGAGGGCATCAGTGACCTTTTCGACTCCTATGATCTTGGGGACCTGTTGATTAATTGACGCGTCCTGCATCTGTCTCTACCTCCTCACAGACAGACTGACAGGCTCTCTGCCCAGCTGGGGGACACCAGACACCAGGTGTCACCCTCCGTCTGCGCGGCTCTATTCCAGCCTTCCTTTTGGGCGGAGGCCAGCTAGGGAGATGTGGAGGATATGGCTGAGGAGTGTGTCCGGGCTAAGCCCTGATCCTCCTCTTCTGACCTCCGACCCCTTCATGAAGGACTACGGGTGCAGGTGGCCATGTTCAGGGAAAGGGTTCACCGCCTCCTTCTGAGGGGCGGGAGGGCCCTGGCTTTTCCAAGAAGCACTTAACACCTTTGTATTTATTTCCAGTTCAGTTGTGTTTGTCCACCCCGAGTTTTAGCAGGGAGATTTGTTCTAGTTTCTCCTCAGACAGGCCCGCCCACGCCCAGTGCCTAAGGGCACATCTGGGCTTCCAGGGGTCTAGGCCAGCTCCTTGCACCCCCTTCCCCCGTGGTGCCTGGGTCTTGAGGAGACTATCCAGTTTGCTTGAATATTAATTGCACTTAGGCTTTGTAATTTTAGAAAATGCCAGGCCCAGGCAAGGCACTGGCTTGGGATTCTCCGTCTCCTCCATCCTAGAGAAAGTTCCAGTAGCTGCCCTGGGGGGAAGTAGCCAAGGGGGCTGGCTTCCTATTGGATCTCTTATCTTTCCTGAGCCTCTGAATGTAAATGTAGGCCTTCAGGAATTAGCCCAGAAGAGCTCCTGGGAAAGCAGGAGCCACGAGTCATTCATGGCTCCTAGATGCCCTTCCTCGGAGGTCAGAGACCTGGAAGGTGGAGGCAGAGAGGTCTGCCCGAGTTTCCCTGGGAGATTCCTTAAGCACCCACTGTCCCAAAGCTCTCACTTCACTTCCAAGGTCAGATGTGACAGGAACTTGGTGTCAGGTTTGCACCTTTCCCTACTGAAGTGCTGAAGGGGGCAGGGGTAGGGCGTTCTTCCCTGCAGCTGAGGCCTCAGCAGCTCATGAGGGGATAGGCTGGTGCCTGCCACCTCTCCTGGCGTGGGGACCTGGGAAGAGCTCTTGATCTCACTTGTTCTGCCCATAGACTGACCATCCAGGGTTCCTGTGGTCCTGCTTTCTTCCTTGTCTTTCCAGGGATGGAGAATGGGCTTAACAAAGGCCATGTGTCCGGAGAGGTGTACCCAGGGGTGGCGGGGTCTGAGAGGCCTTCCACCTACCCTCAGGGAGCCTGGGTTTCTCAGGGGCTCAGTGGGGCAGCACTTTTGTTGTTGTTGTTGTTGTTGTAAGTTTGTAGCATTAAATTGATTTAAAAGATGAAGTTGGCTATGCCAGGTAGGTCCGAGCTAGCTGACTGGGAATTTGAAGTTTGGATGTTGAGCTAATATGTACTGACACCCTTTTGGGTTAATTTGTCTTATCCTTGAGTCAGCTTCCTGGGCCCATAGTTAGTTCTGTTCGAGGAGTGGTCAGTGACTCACACACACACCCCTACACACACACTTGAAATTTGTCTACTTCTACACCGAGTGTCCGAGTGACCTCGTCGTCTCTAAAGTTCACCCTCAGGAACTGCATAGATAAGCTACCAAAAAAAAATAATTAATCTCATGATGTTTGAAGTTCGTTTACAACTCTGTGTTGGGCTGTGTTCGTAGGTGTCTGCGGCCCGTGCTGCAGGTTAGACACACAGGCTACAGAGGTGTCCTTGGTCTCTCCCAGCATGGGGGGGGGTCTCAGACCACCCGGAAAGCCCAGTGTGCTTTAGACAGGGGGTCCCTTGAGTGATGACCTGGGCTCTGGTTTGATGCACGTGAGGCCGGAGACAGCATTGCTGTTCCCTGGTCTTTGCCATTTAGCTGTGCGCCAACTCCGAGAAACGAGATGCCCAACCTCTGTGCCGTGGGCTCTGGGTGGAGGAGAGCTTGGGTTGTAGCGGGAAGAGGACTGTCGTTCCTGTCTGGAGTGAGGTTAAGAATGCAGTCCAAGCCGGGCAGTAGTGGCGGCACGCCTTTAATCCCAGCACTCGGGAGGCAGAGGCAGGCGGATTTCTGAGTTCGAGGCCAGCCTGGTCTACAGAGTTCCAGGACAGCCAGGGCTATACAGAGAAATCCTGTCTCGAAAAACAAAAAAAAAAAAAAAAAAAGAATGGAGTCCAGATTCAAGTTCAGTCACCAAAAGCCCAGGGCAGGGATGGATGGAGGCTTCCCCAGCCTTTTGATCTTTGAGCTCTTTCTTATCAACCCTGCCTGGTCAAGGGGCTGGACCTCTCAGGAGAAGCCCGAAGCTGGCGTGGGAACATGCTCACACCTCTTTCTTGCCAATGATACTTGAGACCTCTTTAAGTTCCTTAGAGTGCTTTAAAAGAATGGGGTGTACCCCATTTGGAGCACTAGTTTGAGTCTTTTAGGCCCTAGGGAAACTTTCATGTTAGGGTGGGAAAGCTACCAGTTTCTGAGTGGAATACTGTTCTTCAGGGAAGTTTCCCAGCCCCACCAGTGTCCCCTAGTGATATCCCTGGGGACTCCAGAGCACTTAGCAGAATTAAACTTGTAAATAGGCTTGGAGATGCACCATTGAAGATGTCAGGGTGAGTCCCTTCTCTGTGGTGGCATGGCCAGCTTGTGTGGCTGTGAGGAGTGGGAGTTTGGGGAGTTTGTAAACCATTTCAGGGGGGGGTAGCGTGGTTCCCCCCCCCCCTGTGAGTTCTCAGCCTCTCTTCTGCACAGATTAGTGTTGTAAAGTGTTTGCTCATGCCGCCATAGGGTGTTCTATAGCTTTAGCGCTTCTGAAACCTCTGGGGTTGATGAGAAGCCAGGGTTTAGGTTTCTGTCGTACCCAGAGGCCCCACCTTACCCAGGTTGTCTCTTCCACAAGGCTCTTCAGGGATCATGGTGGCTACAGGTCTGGCCAGCCTCTGGCTCCTAGGAGATAGGAAGTCTTGTGGGTTTTGATCTTTTTGAGGATACCTGGGGGGTGGGAAGGTCTGGAGTCCCTGGGTTGGGACTCCATGAGGGTCACCTACCTCCTGGTTTCACCCAAAGTCCTGCCTTGAACCACCAGCAAGTTTCATTCTGTTGTGATAATTGGGCATTAAATAATGGCAGCTCTGGTAAGCTTTGTTCTGGTGTGTGATTTCTTTTTTGCAGAACTGGGGATCCCATCCCTCACACGCATTAGATACATGCCCAACCATTGAACTGTACCTCAGGCCTGCTGTGCTTCCTGAATGACACTGAGTGTCTGGTCCCTTGACTGGGGGTTAGGAACATATTTTCCCAGGTGATGTGCCCCGCCTCTGTGTCCTCCCTTCCATGTCGTGCTGTTCCCGTGCCTGGAGTTAGCGGTGCCAAGCTCGGCGATATGATCCACCTGCCTACCCCACTCTTCACCAGTCTGTGCCATTGCCTCCCTCATAGCCTCCCTGTTCCTAACCGCATCCACCGTGTCTTCTACACCTCAAAGCGGGGTTCCCAGTCAGAGACGTCAGCATCATGCACATGGGCGCGAGTGCACAGAGGCCAAAGGCCAATTTTAGTTGCCTCCCTCTGTCACGGTGCCCAGAGCTGCCTGCTTTGGCGGCAAGCTTTGGGAACCCCCTTGTACCTCCCTGCCTGGGCTCCTTTTGCTTGTTTTTGGCTTTGTTTCTAATGTGAACTCACGTACGTGTGCTCGCTCATAAAGCACACATACTCACCGAGCCATCTGTCTCACCCCAAGAATCTGCAAAAACATTATTGTTGGAAAAGGGAAGGATGTTGGAATGCCAGGTATGGTATATACCTGAAACCAGTATTCAGGTGGTGAAGGACACAGGATTTCAAGGCTAACCACAACTACTAGGAAGAGATATAAAAAAACAAACAAACAAACAAAAAAACAAAAAAAACCCAACAAAAAAAAACCAAAATTAAACAAACCAGAACATCATCTTTAATGTGAAAGGGCATCTTATAATCTTATAGAATGGGAGAAAATATTTGCAAATTATATATCCAATTAGGGACTTGGGTTTTTTAATTATTATTATATGTATATATGTGAATACACTGTCTTTAGACACACCAGAAGAGGGCATCAGATCCCATTATAGATGGTTGTGAGTCACCATGTGGTTGCTGGGAATTGAACTCAGGACCTCTAGAANAGCAGTCAGTGCTCTTAACCACTGAGTCATCTCTCCAGCCCCCTTTTCTTCTTAGAGAATCCAAGTGTGAGCATATGAATCAGCCCAGGGTACATCAGAG
>NC_034595.1:87146484-87157586 GCF_900095145.1 Mus pahari
AAGTACACTGTAGCTGACTTCAGACACTCCAGAAGAGGGCATCAGATCTTGTTACGGATGGTTGTGAGCCACCATATGGTTGCTGGGATTTGAACTCAGGACCTTTGGAAGAGCAGTCGGTGCTCTTACCCGCTGAGCCATCTCATCAGCCCCTCAGGGGCAGACTTAAGGATCGGAGACATTAGGTGGGCTTTTCTATACAATCAGAAGACTATCTCTTGGCATACCTTGCAGTGAGGCAAATTGTGGGAAAATAACACATTTACTTAACTTTTTACAACCGCGGTCATTTTGAGCTACCACAAATCTTACAGCAGGAGGGCCTGTTGGCTGGTGATGCCTTGATCCAGGCAAGGCCCTACTTCCTTTCAGAATGGGATCATTCGAAACTACCTATAGGTACTCCAGAGGCTGAGGCAGGAGGATAGAGAGCTATAGGCCATCCTGAGCTACACAGTGAGACATTTATTTCTGCATAAAAAAAATGAGGGAAGGAAAGGAAAAAGGACAGAAAATAAAAACAACACGGCCCTCTGAAGGTGTTGGCCTGAGTTCTGTCTGGGTGCCAGAGATTTTTTTTTTTTTTAACCCAGGGTGGCACTACTGCCCTCTGGTGGACACAAGGAAAGGCGCTACTCTCCTTTCAAAAACCCTTGTAGAAAACTGTTTAAGGCTCAGAAAGTCCACGGAGGCTCAGAAAGGTGAATTTACTTTTCTGAAGTCACACACTGGCACATGGCCAGGACAAGGTAAGCAAGCAAGCATGACGAGAGATCTCATTCTTGGCCAACGGAGTTCGAAGCTGACACAGGGCACCCAGTCACATCCGGACTGGATGCTGGCATCTATCTGCCTTTCTGGCTTCCTCACTCCCTGGCTAACTTAGGCAAATTTTGCTTTGCTACAGTGCTAGGCATGAAACCCAGGCTCTCACCATGCTACCCAAGCATTCCACCCCTGAATGGCCTTTGATAAGTTACCTTTGCGAAGGCTCCTAAGTTTGTGTTTGTTTTTGAGACAAAAACAGGATCTCTCTCTTTAGTTCTGGCTGTTCTGGCCTTTAACTCAGAGCTATCCACCTGCCCCTGCCTGCCTGCTGCTGGGATTAAAGGTATGTATCACCCTTCCTGGCACAAAGCAAAGAAAGTTCTGATAAGTTTCAATTAGATTATTATCTCATGTCCTGGAATACCCATTACCCCAATCCCTCTCATCTCCTTTAAACTTGTTGTTGTTGCTGCTGCTGCTGTTATTATTGTTGTTATTAATTTATACGTATATGTCTGCCTATGAGGTGGTCAAGGGAATATAAGATCACTTGGAACTGGAGTTACAGGCAGTTGTGGCCTGTCTGATGTGTGTTGAGGTTTGGTCTTTTACTTCGCATTGTAATGCTAAATCCTGACCAAGGGACAAAAGAATCTGCACAAATGCAAGTGACGCTGTGTAACCTCGCCTCCTAAGTTATCCCTGATTGGTGAATAAAGACGCCTACAGCCTATAGCTGGGCATAAGAGAGATGGGTGGGGTTTGGTTTCCCAGGCTTGGGGTCTGAGAAGACCACAGAGAGGGAGGCACCAGGTACTCATGTGTGTTGGAACTCACTCTGTGGACCAGGCTGGCCTCGAACTCAGAAATCCGCCTGCCTCCCGAGTGCTGGGATTAAAGGCGTGTGCCACCACGCCCGGCCCTAAATCCTATTCTTAAGTGCTATGGTGGTGCCTAGCTGTGCAGAAGTACTCTAATATACATCGCTGTAGCAGATGTTTGCATATACCTACCACATATCTCTTCAGAAGATTCCAACCTTGTTCATGGATTTCCTGACCCTTTGAGAATCTGATTTTGAAGTATCTAATCCATTCACACTGCTCTCTGGAAACTGATGTGTGTGGGAGAAAATTATGCTTCTGCTCTGTGGGTGGGTGTGCCTGTCCTGCGGGCTCTACAGAAGTCTGGCCCACCCTAATGGGTACACAAGACTGTATTCTGCTTTCCAGCAGTGTAGGTTGCGCACTATTCACCGCTAGAGGGCGCCATGGCTCCAAGTATGGTGGCTGCTCAAGTTTGGGGTGGTCCTCTTAGGTCTCTTTCTGGAAGGAAATATGTAGTTCTCTCTTAAAGAAATTTAAGAATTGAGATTCAAAGATTAGGGTCAGCATGTGGCTCGAACCGAGGTTGTACAAAGATCTCTGGGAAGCGACTGTGTTTGACTCTTGGGCACTTTTCAGTTCCTTGGCCAGGGACTTGTGGGAGCAATTGAGGTCAGGGAATTACCAAGCTGGAAGATTTGAAGAGAGGAAGTAGGGTCTGTCTATGTCTCAGCAGAGTTAGCATTCCTTCTAGGCTCCGCTCCACAGTTACCTGGCAACAGCCAGGTATGCTTGACTTACTATAAAAGGGGCTGTTTGCCCCCTCCTTACCCTCTTGCCCTCTCTGTCCCTCTTTTCCCCATTCTTCTCCCCACTTTTGCCACGTGTTCCTGGCTGGCCTCTCTCTCTCCCTCTCTCGCTCTTTTGCTATCGTTCTCATTCTCTCTCTCCCCCCTTCCTCTCCCTCAACTCCCCTTCGCATGCCCTAAATAAACTCTGTTCTATACTATATATGCTGTATGGTATGTCTGGTCCCTCAGGGAAGGGGTGCCTCAGCATTGGCCCGCAGAGGCACCCGCTTCCACCTCACCATACTGAGCCTCTACAAACATGTTCTGATTCTTTTTTTTTTTTATAAAACACAAGAGACAGTGTGAGGGATAAACAAGAAGACAAAGTGAACCCCGTGGGGAGCTAATTTTGGGAGGATTGTATGAACTGGACCTAGGATCAAGGCAGAGATCATCTCTGAGAAATGATTTCACTTTCATTATTAGTTCATGTCCTGGGAACATGAAAATCCCCTTCCTAGGAACTCCAGTTGTGTAAATGGATTGACATTCATACCCTCTTATTAGATTTATTTTTTAAGTTATGTGCCTGTAAGTATGGGCATGTGAGTGCAGGTGCCTGTGGAGGACAGAGAGGGTGTTGGGTCCCCTGGAGTTACAGGGGCTTTGAGTTGGTGGGCAGTAGGGACAGGGTTTGGGGCAGGCAGGTGACAGGAGCAGCCAGATCTCAGTCTGCATGGAACTTGGTTCTTTTCTTCTGAGAGACAGATCAAGAAGGTGCTGGGAGTGGGGTACAAGAGCATAGCCCGGACTCAGGGTGCGGAATCCTCATTCCTGCCAACCCCATGGCCACTCATTAGTTCTCATTTGCACTGGAAATTATGGATTACCTACATCCTGGAGATGAGCCTAGAACCTGTCCCCAGAAAGTAGCTCACACGGCAGCAAAAGAAGCAGAGAGTCTGAGTTCAGATAAGCCTGGATTCGGATTCTGCCCTTTCTGCTCCTGGGTCAGCTGACTTTGAGCACCGGTAAACTGCCACACCATGGTATGCTCATTGCTTGTCTACTGTGTATCAGCTGTGGGCACGATGATCAACAGGGTGAAGGCATGCCAAGGCTAAACTCCTCATTTCGCTTATCTACTCGATTTGACGACCTCAGGAGGGAAGACATCCTCATCCCACCAATGAGAGAAGGGGAGACTGGCACCCACAGAAATGAAGCTACTTACCTAAGACAGATAGCAAAGACAGGATCTAACCAGGCAGTCTGTGCCTCTGGACCCTAACCCGATCTCCCACAAAGCTCTCGCCAAAACAAAACCCACACAGCAGTAGGAGAGAGCAATGGGTAAATGGGAGGCAAATAAAGCAGCATGAACTAGACATGGTGGCACGTGCCTTTATCCCAGCAGGGGCAGGTAGAGCTCTGCTGAGGTGGAGATCAATCTGGTGTATATAGTGAGTTTCAGGCCATCCAGGGCTAAGGAAGAAAACAGACGAAGGAAGGAAGGAAGGAAGGAAGGAAGGAAGGAAGGAAGGAAGGAAGGAAGTAAGTTAGGAAGCAGCGTCCCAGACAGCTCTCAGAGGTGTAGTGCACAGTTCAGGGCTAGCACAGAGAGAGCATCGCAGGACCCTGGTGTACTGGTCCATGAGTTCCAGGGGATCTGATGCCTTTTTCTTTTCTTTTTCTTTTTCTTTTTCTTTTTTTTTTTTAAAGATTTATTTACTATATGTAAGTACACTGTAGCTGACTTCAGACACTCCAGTAGAGGGCATCAGATCTTGATACAGATGGTTGTAAGCCACCATATGGTTGCTGGGATTTGAACTTGGGACCTTTGGAAGAGCAGTAGGTGCTCTTACCTGCTGAGCCATCTTACCACCCCACCCCCCATGCCCTTTTCTGGCCTCCAAGAGCACCCAGTATTCATTCACAAAACCCCAGCAGAATAAATTGATTATGAATGGTGTATGTGGAGTGAGGGATTGAGGGAGGCAGCAGGTGACTAGTTTTAAACAGGGTGGTCAGGCTAAGCCTTGTGGTAACGTTTGAAACATTTGAGCTAAACCTTGAGAAACAAAACCCCAAATCAATAAACAAAAACCGAGGGAGGCAGACAGGGAGAAGCAAATTTGGAAGACTCAGCATGGAACCTGAAGAAACTGCTGGGGTCACTTAGCATCTGGTCTGGGAAAAGGGCGCCAGATGCCAGGCGCCAGGATGGGCGATGAAGGTGTCAAGAAGCCTCCGAAAGAGCCCAGTGAGATGGACGAAGAAAATAAGGCTTTTCAAGGAGCTGCAGAAAGAGGAGCTGGAGCCCAAGGCAATGGGAAGGGCCCCTGGCTCACAGATGGAATTAAGAAACCGGGCAAAACCAAACCAAACCAAACCAACCCTGCACAACAACAACAACAACAACAACAAAATCCCGAGCTATTCTGTGTACCTGAGATAAGGGTGAACCGCTCCCATTCCTACTTAAACTTATTTGGGGGTCTGACACGATTCCTTTTAAAAACCAGAGGGGCAATTGATTCAACGGCACATAGCTGGCTGATGGCGGGAGATCTTATATGGCCTCGGTGGCACAGGCCTTGCCTTTAATCTCAGCAGCGGCGAGGTGGAGGAAGACGATTGCTCTGAAGAACCTAGAGTAAGGAGAAGCGAACAAGTGAACCAGGAGCCAGCGGGAGCATGATGGGTGGAGCATCGAGCTAGGGGCGGGGCTGGATGATGCAGGACAGGCTGCGTGTGTGTGTGTGTGTGTGTGTGTGTGTGTGTGTGTGTGAGTGTGTGCGCGTAGCTAGTAGGCTTTGGGGGCGGGGCTAGGAAGGGAAGAGGATGGGGGGGCGGAGCCTGGGAGTCCAGAGCGGAGCCCCGGGAGAACTCTCCTCAACTGTAGGTCTTGGAGGCAGGGCAGAGTGGGGCCAACGCGAGGTTGGGGCGTGACCAGGGAGTTAGGGGCGCGGCTGGGGTGTGGCCGGAGAGTGAGGGAGGGGGCGTGACCAGGGAGTTACCAGCAAATAGGGGCGTGGCCAGGGAGGTAGACAAGCGGGCTGGGGGCGTGGCCGGAGAGAAAAGCTGGCGGGCGGGGGGGCGTGGCAGAGAAGTTAGGGGCGGGGCGGAGCAGGGAGTGAAGAGGCCTCGACTGGGACGCTGCGGGCAGCGAGACAGGCCCTGCGCGGAGCAGCTTTACCAGCACGCTTAAGTGCAGCGTCCCCCACTCTCTAGGCAGCTCCGGCGTCTCCGCCTCGCGCCCACCATGCCCGAACAGCTCAGTGTCGCAGAGTTCCTGGCCGTCACCGCGGAGGACCTCAGTTCCCCAGCCGGAGCAGCTGCCTTCGCCGCCAAGATGCCCCGGTGCCGCGGGGCGGCGCTGGCACGGGAGGAGGTGAGGGGCCGAGGCGGGAGGGGACCTCAGGTCAACTTGGGGCCTGGCTTTGACCTTTGCAGGAATGCTTGGAACTAGGATGGCTCTTCGCTGCGCTCCAGAAACCCGCCCCTCCTAGATCTGTGGGAACCGAGCTCATCTCAAACATCTGTGTCCCCAAGGTGGAGCCGGGGAAGAGAGGACCAGATGGACTTTGTCGGGGATCTCGGGGTCACCTCGATACAGACTCCACATGTTGGGGCACATCTCCCAAATACTTTGGGCGACCTGCCCATTATATGTGTATTTGCTCAGCGGCTTACAGTTCTGTGTTTTCGTTTTAGAACCCCACAAATATGCAGCCCCTCAGGTCACTCCCTTTCTGAGAAGCAGGCTCAGTCCTGAACTTACCTCTTCCAGGCTGCAAGAGAGAGGAGGCCCCCTCCTCCTGGCTGCTGGTTCTGAGACTTGGCTCGCCTTGTGGAATGATTGTGAATGGGAAGGCGCCAGGAGCCGGGGTTCACCTTGGCTGTTGCGGGCCAAGTTTATAGGCTCCCCTCCCCTCCCCTCTCCTCTTTGTGTTTCCAGGCAAAGTGTCCCAGGCTCTTTCTTTCGCCCTTGTAGGCTGCCCCACCCCATTCCCAAGCTCACTGGAGTTCATTCCTCAACTCTGAACTCGCTGCAGGTTTTCTGTCCCCTAGGAATACCCTGGAGCAGAGAGCCCGTAGTCTGGGGCCAGAGGGGGATAATGTGAACCCAGCTCTCTTCTAGAGGATGCCCTGGGTTGAGGTGGCATTTTGGACTTCAGTGGTCAGTCTGGCCTTCTCCCTAAGTTATACCTACCGTGTGGCAGATTCAAAGCTACCCAGAAACACTCTGAGCTGAGGTCTTAGGAAATCTCCCTTCCTCCTCTCCCCTGACTGGCTGGCTCTCTGTCTGGACTTTTTCCTCTTTGGTAAGGAAGGCAGACAATTATACAAAGACTGTCAATTTCAAATGATGCATAGGTTCGGAGCCACCACATCTCAGGACCCTTCAGCATCTTTAGGGATTTTACCCATCATCCTCTTCTCCAGGTTGTCCATTACAGTGTTGGATCAGAGGGGAGAGATCTGCTCTGACTCTAAGTGCCTGTGCATTTGACTGACCTTACTTGACTGTGTAAGCTTTGCCTCAGATCAGGCCAGACAAAAATCTGGCTTTTTAAATTTTTTTTTTCTTTTTCTTTTTCTTTCCCTTAAGATCTATGTGCTTGCAAGCTTTCACTTTTGCAACAGAAAGACAGGGTATTCCCAAGCTCAGTTCCCCCCCCCCAACATTCCAGTGTCCCCCAAATGAAAAGTCTGACTTATGACTTATGACTTAAATTTTGCTGGAGTTTTCTAGTTGGTTTTGTGGTCATGTCTCTCTGTTATTGTGCTGGGCTTACATGTAGTTTGATACTGGGATTATTTTTTTTTCCTCCCTCCAGTACTGGACATGACTAACCAGGCTTGAAACCACGGTTGCTTCCTGAATCAAGGCTCCTAGTTCTAACCAGTTTCCTGAGACTAACTAGAGGCTCTGTCCTAGGATCTGCAGGTTTTTTATGTCCACCTTACTGGGAAGGACCCTGGACAGGTCATAGGACCCAAGAATGTCCAGGCTGAAGGGCCCTGGCAATAGAGAAATCAGCTAGTATTTCTCTCCTTTAAGCTGCTGAAACCCATACACAGAGAGGGCAAGACACTGCCTGAGCTCCCAGAGCAAGGGAGTAGGGCAGATGGCATTTCTCCCTCATTGCCTTAGCCTCTGGTCCCGGTTTCTTTCTTGCAAACATCATCTTTTCGAACTTCTCCAAATCGCAATGATTTCATCTTGAACCTGAGTCTCACGGTTCCTCCATGCTTAAAACCTCCCTGGATTGCAAATGGTTGCCTGTTTTTCATTGTGAATATCTGCACAACATGAGGGAGTCCTACAGTAATCCCTGCATCAGGCAGCCCCTGCCTGTCCTGGGCCCCTCTGTAGTCACCACCCCATTGACTTTCACAGAGAAAGTAAGGCAGCTGCCACGTGGGATGCAGCAGGCCTGGCTGGCTGCTGTGTTTTGTACAGTTCTCTGTGCTGTTTCTGTGCTGGGCACCAAGGGCATAATGATCCTCCTTGGAGAATGCCAGGAGTTGTCCTGAGTACCCAGGGTAAGATACAGTGCTGTCTGAGGCCAAAGGGACAGGCTAGGGAGCGAGCCAGCGAGGACCAGTGCATCTTGGGAAACTTCCAGGAGGGAGTTCTATTTCCAGGTAGAAGACAGGGTGACCCCAGTTTAGTAGAGAACACGAGTGAGTGAATTCAGGGGTCGGTTGGAAGAAAGCATGTCAGGAAGCCAGGAGACCATTTTGACCCCTGCTCTGTAAGAGGCCACCCTTGTGGACATCTGCATACTTCCAACGCTTATCTTCAGAGCTGATAGGTGGGGGAAGGGTCATGGCTAGGGGAATGTTTACCTAAAATCCATACCATGTCTCATGCTGCATAGCTGAAATTCTGGTGGAGTCAGAATTACCTTTTCTTTGGCGTGTGTGTGTGTGTGTGTGTGTGTGTGTGTGTGTGTGTGTGTGTGTTGAGATAGGGTCTAGCCCAAGCTATCCTGAAATTCATGATACTCCCGAATCTCTGACTACTGAATGCTGGGATTACAGATGTGCACCACCACAGCCGTACCCAGTGGTTTTGGTTTTCTGAAAGAATTTCTTTTCTTTCTTTCTTTCTTTCTTTCTTTCTTTCTTTCTTTCTTTCTTTCTTTCTTTTTTTCTTTCTTTCTTTTTCTTTTTCTTTCCTTTTCCTTTTGACACAGGGTTTTGCTATGTTGTAGCTCCAGGCTGGCCTCAAATTCTGCCTCAGCCTCCTGCATGTTATAATTGTGGGTGTGTACCACCTCTGGCTAAGGAGTTCATCCTCAAGTTTTGATATTAATCAGGTGGGGATACAGTACAGCCCAGCATCTTAGGTCTAGTCTCAGGTGCCGTAAACATAGGAGCAGAATGGCAGCAGACACAGGATTAATGTCCTCATGGTTTGCCTCATGATGTGTCTTTTTGTTTTAGTGTAAAATATTATATAGACTGGGTATGGTGGCTCTCATCTTAATCCCAGCGATTGGAAGGCAGAGGCAGGTAGATCTCTGTGAGTTTGAGGCCAGCCTGGTCTACATAGTGAGTTCCAGGACAGCCAGGGCTACATAATAGAGAGATACTGTCTCGAAAAAACAAAACAAAACAAAACAAAATTACAGGATCCTGGAGACTGTAGATGATATGAGCACTCCTGGCCAGGCTCTGTGGAAAGGGAGCTTGCTTTAGAAATAGAGAAATAGGGGTGCCACTTGGAGCTGGACCCCAAGTAACCTGGGCGTTGAGGCTCGGGAGGAGTCGGGAGCTTAGGCAGCCACCTCACCCACCTTGTCTAACTCCGTCTCATCTCTGATTATTGCTTCTGCTCCGTTCTCATTGGATAGGCCCCAGAGTGCAGCTCCGGCCCCCACGGTTATGTGACCTTACTTGTCCAGTGTCTAAAGGTAACCCAGCCAGTCTCTCATGTCCCACTTCCAAATTCCTGACAGTCCAGCCCAGCTTCTGGACTGATTACAGAAGCTCCCCGGGCCACCCCACCCCCGGTTTCATCCACAGAGGTCGCGGAGGTATAGAGTCAGGCATGATAAACATGACCATGGTTTTACCTGGGGGAGGAGATCACTCCTTAGAGAAAGAGGACAGGGTCCAGAGGTTCCCTCACCGCCACCCCCCATGACCGTCCCCAGAGCTTCTCTCCATTTGGTGTAGTCCATGAGGCCCTCTGCCAGTGTCTCCTTCTTTTAGAACAGTTGCATATGATTCCAGCTGCAGATGAGTCTATCAGAAAGCTAGACAGAACGTTTAAAGACAGACTGGAATGCTAAGGGATGCTTAGCATCTTGGAGGGTCCTGATACAAGTTAGGCATTTGGGCTTTTTGCTGGACACAAGGGATCAAAAACCTAACTGTATTGTCCAAGGACTGGATGAGGCAGCCTTGCCAAGGGTCTCATAATAACACTGCGTTCCAAGCAGTAGGTGCTGAGAATATTCATCTCTCGGCAAGAGAGATGCAGTCCCTGCCCTAGGGACCACCGTCTCTCCTGGAGAAGTCAGCCCGGGGAACCATAGTCAACAGCGATTGCCTGTGGTAGCAGGTGGCAGGAAGTTCATCCCCTTGTCGGGGCCTTCCTTAAGGCTGGGCCCTGGGTCATCCCTCTTCCTGCTCTTCCTTCTCCCCTGGCCTCCTGCCTCTCAGTGACTCACCCAGCCCAGACTCCTATGTCCAGCGTTTTGCCGTGGTTTTGCTTGGACCACACTCCTGCCTCTGCAGGCTGGGCACCAGCCAGGCTCTGTTGCACAAGCTGGGAGGCTCACACACTCTTCTTCACCAAGGGCCATGAGTTTTACCTGCTGTGTATCTGCAGTCTGCCCATCGCTCCTTAATTGTTCCCTGGTTCACACCTATCAGGCTCGTCAGCTGGCCCGGATGCTCAGCATTTTTACTGTATTTCCCACTGCTCCCATAGATACAATTTATATTTATTACCAGGTTGTAGTGGCACACGTCTTTAATCTCAGCACTCGAGAGGCAGAGGCAGGTGGATTTCTGTGAGTTCAAGGCCAGCCTGGTGTACAGAGCAAGTTCTGGGACTGGATCTACACAGAGAAAACCCTGTCTCAAAAAAACCAATTATATATATATATATATATATATATATATATATATATTTGAATATATAAAAAATATAAAATATTATATATATATATATGTGTGTGTGTGTGTGTGTGTAACTATTTCATTAACATCTGGTTGTTTGATAGAATAGATGTTTCTCTTCCATGAGACTAGACTCTAAGCTTGGTATTGTATTCCCAGGTTTAATTACTGTTTTCAGTGTAGCTAGCAATTAAATTTATGGTGTCATGCATACTAAGCATGCCCTCTGCTGCGAGCTCTACTCCCAGGCCCCTGTCGTAGCACTGCAGTAGGTGCCTAGAAAGGATTGGTTGAGTAACAAATAAATAAAACATAAAAACTAAACAGAGAACAGTAGCCTGGGGTTGTTCTAGTTGGAGGGAACAGCTTCAGCCAGGGTCCTCCAGCAGTAAAGAACCTTACACATAAAGAACCTCAAGTGTGTGAGGCACTAAAAAGAGGCAGAAGGGAGGGAAGCCTAGAGTGGGGTACATGGAAAAGCTTACCTGATGAGTTAGGAGGATAGACAAGGCCGGGCTGCACGGAAGCTCGTAGACAGTGCTAGTAACTTAGGCTTTGCTGTGGTGTGTGT
>NC_034595.1:87157891-87162921 GCF_900095145.1 Mus pahari
TGTGTCTGTGTGTGTATGTGCCTGTGTGTGTATGTGTCTGTGTGTGTATGTGCCTGTGTGTCTGTCTGTCTGTTTGTCTCTCTGTGTGTCTATGTATCTGTCTGTCTCTGTGTGTGCCTGTGTGCCTGTGTGTGTATGTGCCTATGTGTGTATGTGTCTGTTTCTGTATGTGTCTATGTGTGTGTGTGTGTATGTGTCTGTTTGTCTGTCTCTGTATGTCGGTGTGTCTCTGTGTGTCTGTCTGTCTCTGTGTGTGTCTCTGTGTGTGAGATTTTTACTGTTATTGTTCTCGTCATTATTCATTACTATTATTTCGAGACAGGATCTCACTATGTACCCTGGTTCTCCTCTAACCAGGAACACACTTAGAACCTGGAGCATGCTAACTAACTCAATAGACTGGCTGCCCAGCCAACCACAGGGACCTTCTCGTCTCTCCCTCCTCAACCCTGGGAGGAGATGCAGGGGAAGGTACAGGCAGGCTTAGCTTTTTATGTGGGTGCTGGGGAGTCGGGGCTTCATGGTTGTGCAGTAGGCACTGTACACACTGAGCCATCTCCTGAGTCTCCTGTTTTGTTGTTGATATGGTTCTCCATGTGTCTTGTTTTATTGAGACCGGGTCTGATTCTGTAGTGGAGGCTGGCTTCTTAATCAGCTATGTAGAACAGGCTAGCCTCAAAAATTGTGATCTTACTGTCTCTGTCCCTCGAGTGCTAAGATTACATGGGACCTTATCTCAAAAAAGCAAAGTAAGCTAGACTAGGTGGCACACACCATTAATCCCAGTCGAGGAAAAAGAGGCAGAAGGAGCTCTGAGTTCAAGGCCAGCCTGGTCGACAGTGCAAGTTCCAGGACAGTCAGTGCTACAAACTGAGTATGGTGGCACACATTTTTATCCTCAGCACTTGAAAGGCAGAGGCAGGTGGATTTCTGAGTTAGAAGCCGTCCTGGTCTACAAAGCAGGTTCCAGGACAGCAAAAACCAAAATAAATGAATAAGTGGAGAGTGACTGAGGAAGACACCCAACGTCAACTTCCGGCCTACACACACACACACACACACACACACACACACACACACACACACACACGCACGCACGCACACGCACACACACACCCCATAGAGACAATCCGTGGGATGGTAGGTGTATCCTTAGGCATCTTACTGTAAACCCAGCAACACCCACCTGTGCGGTTCTAAACAGAATAGGACGTCACTTGATGGGAAACTCAGAAGTTCTCAGAAGCTCCCAGAGCTAGAGAGCCAGGTCTGAGCAGCAGGCAGATGTCAGCCAGAATGATATCACAGGCCAGGTTGGCAGGACACTGCTCCGGTAATGTTGCAGCGTAAGGTGCCGCTGTTCCTAGCACACTGTCACTGCTGTCGCTCACCAACATTACAATAGGTTTGCCATGCTCTGGTCTTCTGGTGCAAACCCACAGTGAGAGCCTCTTATTAACCAAGCCCAGGTCCAGGGGCCTAGAAAAGCAGGAACACCCTCTCTCTGACTTTTATGAGACATGGCCTGCCAAGACTTGTGTCTTGATGTCAGATGTCTTTGGCACAGGTTTAGCAGTGTGTAAGGTGTCTGGGAGTCTATAACCCAGGGCTCCAAAAGTCCCCGAATCTGTGTGTCCCATTTACATCCATCCTGGCAGTGGGAAATAGAGGAGGTCATTTCTGGGAGGGGAGTGCAGGGGCCCTGGCCCATGCTCCGGGGGACTGAAGCCTGGAGAGACTGTAGAAGATGTTAATGGATGAGACTGGGAAGGCGCTCCCAGGGAAGAAGGGAGGGCTGTGTGGACTGCAGGACCTCAGAGCTGGGAGGAGGGAGGGGTGGCCAGCTGCCAGGGTGCCGCCATAGCAAAGGAAGCAGGCAGCAATACCATCAATGGCTTCAGTACTCTGTAGGTCCATGGTGAGTGTGGGAACGGGGGGGGGGGCATTGTCTCTTGTGTGCTGGAGAGACGAGATGGGGACAGGTTATAGGAGATGGGTAAGAATACTTGAAGAGAGGTGACTGTGATCCCAGCCTTTCCTCTCCTGGCTGCCTCTGTCTGGGGTGGGGGTCAGCCTCGGCCTGGTCTCAAAGTCTGACCTTCAGCACATGCCTCAGCCTGGAGCGCTGGCTTTCCTTGGCTGGCGTCCAGCTCTGGCTGGTCCGTGGAGTGGCCAGGTAGATCTGGGAACAGAAACTGAAACTTTGGATGGAAGAAACAACCCTAAAGGCAGTTTGATCATCCAGCTCTGTTGTTTATCTTTTTAATTCTTTACTGTGTGTGTGTGTGTGTGTGTGTGTGTGTATGTGATGTGTCTGAGGGTGGTGAGTGGGGGGGGCGCATATGTTGTTATATGTCGGTGAACATGTGTGCTGCCAAATGTGTACGTGTGTGGGAGTGGCCAGAGGTTGACCTCAGACGTCCGTGTGTGATTGCTCTTGACCTTTGTGTTTCGACACAGGGTCTTTCATGGCAGCCTGGCCAATGACCATGGTATCCGTTCGCTTGGCTGGGTTCACTAGCAGCAGACTGTAAGTGAGGTCCTACCTACCTGCCTTTAAGTTCCTACTGGCTGTGTGACCCCCACCTGCCCCCCAACAAAGGGACATCCCTATTTCTGCCTCACAGCGTCACTTGACACGATGACTTTGAATTCTTGATCTTCCTGCCTTGCTGGGATTACAAGCTTGTTCCACACACTATATACAGTGTTAGGGATTGGACCCAGGGCTCCATGCGTGCTAGACAAACACTCTACCAATTGAGCTACAACCCCCAGTCACTTAGTTCTTTGGAGGGAGGCCTGGTGTTTTCCGGGAAGGCACACAGGGTTCCTCTGGCTCCGGGGCAGGCCCCAGGATTGTCACGCTTTCTAGTCACCAGAAGCACTTTGGAGGACTGAGCTGGCTGATCTGGTGGCAGTTGCTGAAGTTTCCTCTATGCGGGTTCTAGACCTTGCCCAAAGAACCTCAGATACCTTGGGCCTTGACCCTGTGGAATCAGAGTCCGAGTCTCCCAGGGGAAAGGCCTGAGCAGGACTTGCTTGGAAATTCTCCAGGTAACTGAGTTGTCAGGTCAGTAAACTTTGAATGCCCACTAGAGGTTAGTGACCCGTTAAGCCATGTTTACAGGACACCGTATGTACAAAGGTCACAGAGGTGACCAGACAAGGTCCCCATCTGCTAGGAGAAGGACTCTGTCCGTGAAAGCTTGACCAACCTGTGATGTTCACAGTATCCATTTGCCTGGCTGAGTTCAGTAGCAAGCGATCGATCGGTGTGTGTGGTCCAATGGACTTAGCTTCGAGTTCCCTCTGGCTGTGTGACAGCAGGCAAAGAGCTTAACCTTTCAGACTCCATTTCCCCGTGTGTAAGTCAGAGAGGATAACTCTGAGGGGGTTGTTTGAGAGGGTTTAATGTAACATATGATGTGTCCATCACAGACCCAGCATGCAACAGACACTTTAAATAATGTGTGAGCATGCATGTGTGCATGTTCATGCTTGTGTGCCTGTGTGCGCGCGCGCACGTGTGTGTGTGTGTGTGTGTGTGTGTGTGTGTGTGTGTGTGTGTGTGTGTGTGTGTAGGGTCGAGGGGTCAGAATCACACCAAGACAATAACTGCAGCGGAAAGGAGGCAGCTGCTGGGAGCAAACAGTCAAGAGTGATCTGAGCAGTCTTGGTGCTGGCTCAGGAAGGACTACGCTCCTGAAGACAGAGAGCGAGGTGCGGAGCCAGTTTGCTTATTAGCATCTTTCCTTTAGGATTTTAAAGACAAGGTCTTCATTTGTAGCTCAAGCCAGCCTTGGACTTGCAGGGGTCCCTCTGCTTCGGCCTCTCAGGTGCTGGGAATCTAGGTCTGCAAAGCCAGGCCTGGCTTGGAGCCTAGTTTTGAAGGAGGCAGGATCTTCTCTCTGCTCTGCCCTTCGCTCACCCATCCACCTGTTTCTGAGTCAAACATTTGTTAATAACCTCCCCAGAGGCCCCATGCTGGCTGCATATTACAGTCTCCTGTGGTTCAGTAGGTTGTCTTATTTAAAGTGGTGGTCAAATTTACATTATGTCACATTCACCATTTTAAACCTTTTTTTTTTTTTTTTAAAGATTTATTTATTTCATTTATATGAATACACCGTAGCTGTCTTCAGACACACCAGAAGAGAGCATCAGATCCCATTACAGATGGTTGTGAGCCACCATGTGGTTGCTGGGAATTGAACTCAGGACCTCTAGAAGAGTAGTCAGTGCTCTTAACCACTGAGCCATTTCTCCAGCCCCCTTTTCTTCTCCCTCTGTCAGTCTCTTCTTCCATCTCTTCCTTTCTCTTCCTTTCTCTTTCAAGCTGAGACGTGATCTCAGAGTCTTGCACATTCTTTGTACAAGTACTTTACCACTGAGCTACAGCTCCACTTTAAAAATTATGTATATAACCAGGCAGTGGTGGCGTACACCTTTGATCCCGGCACTTGGGAGGCACGGACAGGTGGATCTCGGAGAGTTTAAGGCTAGCCTTGACTACAGGACGAGTTCTAGGACAGGACCCTGTCTCAAAAAAAAAAAAAAAAAATGTATTCAGGGGCTAGAGAGATGCCTCATGGCTAGAGAATGTATTCAGGGGCCTGAGCTTGGTTCCCAGCGCTGGCATCACGGATCTTCTGTCTGCTGACATCTGCACCATACACACCCCCACACTCAGATACACACATATTTAAAAGCATTCATTTATTCACTCACTGACTCACTCATTCATTCATTCTTTCTTTATTTCTTTATTTATTACTTATGGGTACTGGGTTGAATGAGTACTTCACTTGTTAGGCAAATGCTACCCTTAGGCTGTATTCCCATTTTAAAGCATATTAAAACACAAGTACATCTTTTGTACACTCACAGTGTTGTACGATAACTGCCACTATTTAACTCTCAACCACATTGCCCCAGCAAGGACCCCTGTACTGCATAGTGGGAACCCCCTGGCCCCAGCTGCTTCGTGTTTCTGGATTTGCCTGTTCTGGACATTTTTTTTTTTTTTT
>NC_034595.1:87163631-87168385 GCF_900095145.1 Mus pahari
GAGGCAGAGGCAGGTGGATTTCTGAGTTCAAGGCCAGCCTGGTCTACAGAGTGAGCTCCAGGACAGCCAGGGCTATACAGAGAAACCCTGTCTCGAAAAGCCAAAAACAAAAAAATGCTGAAGAGGTTTGGTGCTCTGAGATAGATGCTGTTATTACGCCCCCTTGACAACAGGGGAAACAGAGGCTTAGAGAGGTTGTCAATTGCCTTACATCACATAGCTAAGAATACTGGACATCATACTATGACAATCAGTGCCCTTAACTCCTGCCGCCTGTTTCCTGTTCCTGTGGGGCCTTGATAACATTCATTAATTCATTCATTCGATCTCTCATTCCTCCCATAGGTATTAATTCCCGTGGTGGGTGATGCATATACAAAGTAATGAGGGGGCTAGAAAGATGGCTCAGCAGGTAGGAGCTTGCTATAAAAGCATGAGGACCCGAGTTCAAATCCCAGTGCACATGTAAAAAGCTGAGTTTGGTTATGCTGGTGCCTGTCACCCCAGTACTGTAGGAGCATTGTCCAGACTTCCGGGCTGCCAGCCTAGCTCCGTGCGCAGTGAGAGACCCCTTCTTAAGGGCAGCGAGGCGCTGCGGGGCATCCAGCACATCCCTGGCTTCCAGCTCTGCACACACACAGGAAGTACACCCTCGGTCTTCAGTCTCACCTCCAAGGTCACCTGTGTGGCACACAGGGCGGTAAGGGCTCTGATAACGACCTGTAGGTTTGCACTGGACAGCAAAAGGGGAGGCGAGGCGGTCCAGCAGTGGTGGGAGTTGGGGTGACCCTCGTGCTGAGTCAGGGAAGATGAGCGTTTCCAGAAGGAAGGAGGAAGAGTCCCTCCAGGCACAGGGAGCAGCCAAGGTGACTGGAATCAGCCTGCCATGGTCAGGAAATTGCTAAGAGCTCCGTAGCTGGTGCCAGAGGGGCTCATGATGGAGAACAGGGGGTGGATAGATGTTGTCCTGATTACCAATGGAGGCCAGAGGGCGCCAGGCTCCAAATCTCTTACTTGTCTCCCTCAGCTGGGTGGAATCCAGGGCTGGCAGCCAGGGGTCGGGCTGGGAATCTTCGGGAAGCAGCAGCCATCGGTCCAGCGGAGTTCTTGTTCTCTTAGTTCATCATTGCCGAGAAGTCTCCCGAGGAAAATCCCAGCCAGGAAACTTGGGGTTTGCTAAGGTCTCCATGTGGGGGAGGGCGTGGTTCCTTTCCTGCACCCCCTCTTCCTTTCCGAGTCCAACCCGACAAGGGGTAGTGGAGGGAGCAAGCTGCCCGGGCTGGCCTGAGGCCCAGGCTAGGAACCATGCACGGAGGCCCCACCTGGGGCACACGGGAGGCGCAGGCGCAGGCTCCAGCCTTGCAGGAAGGAAAGCAGCCAGCGTCCTGAAATAATAAATGGCAGAGCCAGCAGGAGTCTTCCCTGTCACCGGCTCAGCTTCTTCATTCCAGAACGGGCTCTGAAGCGGGAGGCCCAGGAGTTGGGGGAGACCAGGCAAAGTCACTCCACTGGCCAGTCCTGGCCCCCGCGGGGCTGTGCAAGGGCAGAGGATTGAACCCTACTTTTCTCTAGCAACTTCCGACTGCTCAGCGGGACAGAGAGGCCTAGGACTAGGGTCCAGGGACACTGGGTGAAGTCACCCGGTGGACTTGTGTTCCCCCAGCTGGCCAGGCTGGAGCCTCGAGTCCCAAGCATTCCTGAATGGATTTAAGATCTAAATGGACTTAAGAGCTAAACTGTACAGACGAGGAAGCCGAGGCACAGAAGGAGAAGGAGCTTTTATTGGGGTACACAGAGGAGGCAGGCCCCAAACTCAGCACTTCACCCCCTCCAGCCTCCAGTCCAGGACACTTGGTCATGCAGCTGTGAACGTATGCACTGCAAAATGGGTCCTTCTGTGGTCCTGTGTTGCCTCTGAAGACATCCCTGTTAGAGGAGCTGGCACTCTTTAGAAAAGAGGATTGGGAAATCTGGTGTGGGGGTATGGTGACCCATGTTTACTGTCCCAGACAGGAAAGGCTGAGGCAGGAGGATTGCTATGAGTGTGAAGTCAGTCTGGGCTATTGAGAAAGACTCTGTCTCAAATGAGAAAGAGAAGCGGGAAGGAGAGAAGCAGGGGGTAGGGGGGTTGGGTTGGGGGGGGCGAGTAGAGAAAAGTCCCTGAAGGGAGCATTCATGAAGCCTTGGGTTCACTCTGGAGGTAAAAGCAGGAGAATCAGAAGTTCAAGGTCATCCTCGGGGTATATAAGATCCTGCCCCTCCCTCCAAAAAAGGAAGGAAGGAGCTGAGAAAGGAAAGGAAGGATGAAGGGGGCTCCTCCTGCTTGTGTTTGCCTCATGGATTCCTGGGGTGAGGGTGTAAGAGAGGCTTCCTCCAATACCTTGAGCCCATTGTTCAGCCTCCCCAGCCTCCCTCCCTTCTCCCTCTGTGACACGGAGAGGCTGATATTACAGCAAATGGCTGATGGGGAGAGCAAGGTGCCACAGAGAGCGGCTGCCCCTAAAGAACGCAGCAGCCTTAAGTGGGGCAGTAGGTGAGTTCACCGCAGTGCCGGTTCTTGGGCTAGCTTGAGTCTGCTCCTCAGAGCTGGCTGTACTCCTGTCTCATCGGCTTCACTGGGAAGGGAGTGGGTTCAGCTGCCTTTGTCATCTTGTGGTGGGAGCTGGCAGCCCAGAGGGACTAGGGACTTGCTGAGAGTCACCGTGCTTGAGAATGGTTGGACTGGGGAAGAAATAGGTCTCTTCTCTACCTTGCACTCCCTGACTGACTGCCTCCCCTACCAGGTGCTGCCTCTCCTTGTCCCCCCCCACCCCACCCTCCCACCAGGCCTGGGCCCCAGAGCCTCCCAGACTCTCTTACTGAAAGCCCGAAAGGGGCCAGCTCATTGGACAACAGTCCAGTGGCTGAGCACGGTTCAGGTTGCTGGAGCAGCCCTCAGCCTTGCTCCCTGTAAGAGCCCCTTTGTCTTCTTTAATTTATTTGCTTTGTAGAAATTTCCGAGCCTACTCTTCGCTTACTCACCCGGTTTCAACAAGTGTCTGACTCTTTCATCCTCCAGCCCCCAGTTTTTTCTTTTTTCTTTTCTTTTTTATGAGACATTTAAAACATTGACAGAAACGTCAAGTTGGCAGTCTCTGTCCACACCTTGCTATTCCTTTCTGATCCATACCACCAACCTGCCCCTCTGCACGTACTCTGTCTCGGTCTCTCTCTCTCTCTCTCTCTCTCTCTCTCTCTCTCTCTCTCTCTCTCTCTCTNNTCTCTCTCTCTCTCTCTCTCTGTGTGTGTGTGTGTGTGTGTGTGTGTGTGTGTCACCCCCCATCTTGCTTTAAGACAGGGTCTTACTATATAGCCCTGGCTGTCCTGGAACTCACTCAGTAGACCAGGCTGGCTTTGAACTCACAGAGATCCGCCTGTCTTCCAAGTGCTGGGATTACAGGCGTGCACCCTATACCTAGCTTCCTTTAAGATCTTTTTTAACAGAGTGTGCTTTTGGTGGTCCCCCCACCCACCCACCCAACACACAGTCAGCTTTTTACACGGGTACTAGGGAGCTGAACTCAGACCTTCGTGCTTATGAGGTGAGCGCTTTACCGACCGACCTGTTTCTCAGCCCCCAGTTGTTCTCTGAGACAAGCTTTCACTATTTGACCCACACTGACCTCGAACGAACTCACCTTGACTTGGAACTTGATATCCGCCCACCTCGGTTCCCCCGCTTACAGAAAGTATAGGTGTGTGCCATCATACCCAGCTACAGTTCATTTGTAAGAATCGGGCTCAGGGGCTAGAGAGGAGGTTAAGAGTACCGACTGCTGGGGCTGGAGAGATGGCTCAGTGGTTAAGAGCACCGACTGCTCTTCCGAAGGTCTTGAGTTCAAATCCCAGCAACCACATGGTGGCTCACAACCATCCGTAATGAGATCTGACCGTAATGAGATCTGACCGTAATGAGATCTGACATCCTCTTCTGGTTCATCTGAAGACAGCTACAGTGTACTTAGCTATAATAAATAAATCTAAAAAAAAAAGAGTACCAACTGTTCTTTCAGAGGACCCAGGTTCAATTCCCAGCACACACATGGTGGCTCACAACTGTCTGTAACTCCAGTTCCAAAGGATCTGTCTCCCTTTCTGATCCTCTTGGACACCCCGTGCAAGTGGTACATAGACATAGGCAAAACACCCATATATACAATATAAAAATAAATAAAATGTTTAAAATATCAGGGCTCAAATAAAGTTTATGTCATTTGTTAATACATGTCTTAAAGACACTCAAGATGGGCTGGAGAGATGGCTCAGTGGTTAAGAGCACCAACTGTTCTTCCGAAGGTCATGAGTTCAAATCCCAGCAACCACATGGTGGCTTACAACCCTCCATATGAGATCTAATAAATCATTAAAAAAAAAAAAGACTCTCAAGATTTTCCTTCCAATGACTCAGGATGTAGTTCCAAGGTAAAGCACTTCCTTGGCAGGCTCAAGACTTTGGGTTTGGTCTCCAGCACTGCAAAAAAGGAAAAAAGCTTAAAATTTCCCATCTTCTCTAATCTGTACGGGGGTGATGCTCCCAGCACTCAGGAGGCAGAGGTAAGCGGATCTCTGAGTCTGAGACCAACTTGGTCTACAGAGAGAGTTCCAGGACAGTTTGAGAAACTGAGAAACTGTCTAAACAAACAAAACAAAACAACAAAAAACTTCTCTAATCCCCTCTCTCTCTCTCTCTCTCTCTCTCTCTCTCTCTCTCTCTC
>NC_034595.1:87168533-87175261 GCF_900095145.1 Mus pahari
CTCTCTCTCTCTCTCTCACTCCCCCACCCCCTTCATCTGGAACTTTTTGTAGTTTCTATATTATTTCCTAAACGTGTTCAGTGTAATTTGGTTTGGGCATTAATGACCATGTCTCATATCTAGAACATGTAATTTAATCTTCCCTGTGAACATCAGTCAAAGATCAAAGGAGCCAGGATTCACCACCTCACAGAATGCGTTTTGGGGAGGGGCAAAGTCTCCAGGACTCCGCAGGGCAATTGTTGCTGCTGCCTGGTTAGAAATCTGGGAAAGGCTGACAGGGAGGAACCCAGGAAAGCTTTGAAGGAGACAAGGGAGCGTTGAACATCAGAGCCGAACACAGTCTTACGCGTTTATGAGACCCTTTATTTCCTCTTTCTCGGTCTTTCCTGGTAGAAGGTGAGATGATTTTAAATGGACAAGGGTAACTCCAGAGGTGCAGGTCACAGGTCGTGGACCTCCAGGGTTTAGGTTACAGGGGATGAACTGGGGAGTTAGGATCTAACATCTGAGCTATGTGAGCTTAGGCAACTTTGTGAGTCTCCATGACTTGTCTTCCAGAAGGAAAGGAAATTGGCAAATACCGAGCCTGTCGCTTCGGCCTCATTCGAATCAGAATGCTGGGGTGCCTACATTGTGCGTGTTATACTTTCTTGTGAATAGTAAGCTGGGCGTGGTAGACCACACCTTTAATCCCAGAGCGAGGCAGGTAGATCTGTGCATTCAAAGACAGCCTGGTCAATGGAGTGTGTTCAGGGCTACGCACAGAAAACTTGTCTTGGGAGAAAAAAAAATTAGTGACTATTAAAAAGAATTAAAAATGAATCTTAAAGTTCCATCTGGTTTTTGCTTTGTTTTGTTGTTTTGAGACAGGGTGTCCCTTGTAGCCGTGGCTGGCCCAGAGTTTGCCAGGTAGAGCAGGGAGTCCTCAGATTCAAAGAGATCCTGCGCTGCTGCCTGCTGGGGTTACAGGTGTGCGCCATCATGGCTGGTTCGGTTTGGTTTTTTTTTTTTCTTCTTACTTTTGAATTTACATCCATTTGTTTTTGTGGTGTGCACATGTGCAGATGTGTGCACACTGATGCATGTCCTAGGATACATATGGAATTCAGAGGACAGTGTGACAGAATCTGTCCTCTCCTTCCACCATTCAGCTCCTTGTCTTAGTAGCAAACCCGTTTACACACGGAGCCATTGCCCTGTCTGGGTTCTGGTTCAGATCTTTCCCTTAGTCTGTTATGGGGGCGTGGGTGGGGGAGATGCATCTGATTTTTGATTTTTCAGTCTGAGGTAATGGGTTCAGCATATATCCTGTGGTTTGGTCTCTCCAGAGGCACCCTCATGGTCCAGAGCAAAGCAGTAAGTGGTCAGTTCGCCTCCCACCTCAGCTGTAGGCTACAGCAGGAGTTTACAGGTGGCAGGTACCTGAGAACTCTCTCAGCAGAATGACAAACCCAGAGCCAGTGGGAAAACCACTGTTGCTGATTGGTGATAGCCGTAATGGTCGCTGGAGATCCAAAAATGGTGTCTGGGCCTGGTATTATACTGGTCCAAAGGAGTGAAATTTAATCTACAGCTCCCAGGGCTTTCTGTCCCTTTGCTCAGTTGCCATGGTAACCACAGCTGGCACTGCCGAGTCACGGGGATGAAGAATGGGTACTATTGATGCATCCTGACCCAAGAAGAGGTGCAAGCAGAAGACCTTTCTAGGCAGGGCATCTGGGCATGGCCTGGTGCTGCCATCTGTGGTCTTTTGCACAGGCAGAAAGCACAGGCTGAGAGCCAGAGTGGTGGAGAGTGGTAGAGAGAGAGAGAGAGAGAGAGAGTGAGTGTGTGTGTGTGTGTGTGTGTGTGTGTGTGTGTGTCGGTGGGGGAGGAGCACAAAGGACAATGCCAGTAGTTGGAATTCAGCCCTTTTCTTGGTCTGGACAGGCCAAGCTGCCTGAAGGACTCCATTGGGCTTCCAAGTTCAAACATCTCTTTTGTGCTGGGTTTCATGCATCTTGATCCAGTGCCTGTGGAGGTTTCTGCATAGAGGCACTGGCTCTTAGTGTTGAGAGAAATCTAGGTGGCCACCAGTCCTTACATCTCATGTACTTATTTATCTGTCTGTCTGTTTTGTCTCAGTGTACCTGTGAGGATGTGTGCATCTTTTAGAGTGTACACATCAAGGCAGAAGTGTAGAGGTCAGAGGTCAGCTGCAGGGAGTCAGTCCCCCCCCCCCCCCACCTTGTGGAATCCAGGAATCTGACTCGGGTCATCAGTCCCGTGCACAAGCGTTCTTAGCTGCTGAGCCATTTTTCCAGCCTTTGCCTGTTCTGACCTGGAATCCAGGCCCTCAGTCTCTGTAGCCCTGGAGTCCCTATGTCAAGTGGCAGAGAGCTCACGCCCTAGAGAGGAAACTCTTCCTCACTTGGGAATGTCCTGTTTGGGCTGAAGTCTGTGTCTCCCTGACTTCCACCTCTCTGTTCTGGAATCCTCTCCAGGATCATCCAGACCATTTCTAAACTCTCCCTTCTGCAGAACAGGCTCGAGGGTGTCAGGAATTGGGGACCGAGGGCTGCTATCGACTTCCCTTTCTTGAGACAAGTTCCCTCTTTCCTTCCCGGTTCCTCGCCCACTTTCTAGGAGACAGTGAGAGAATTTGTGCAGATGTTGGAGTTGAGGTTGAGGTGGATGGAGATGATTTTGGGCCACGAATCAAAGCCGTGCTCTTGACTCTGGGTCGGCTTGCAGTGGGCAGAATATGGACCCTGGATATAGCCTATCCTGGGTTAAGTTCTGACTCTGACCCTGTTTATGACTGAGTAATCTGGACATTTTCCTCGTAAAATGGTCATGGTGATGTCCTCCTTCCTGTGTGTGTGGCCAGGAGCGCTGAGTCCTCTGGGCACAGAGCATGCGCAGTGCTGGAGCTTAGAACATCTGCTCCTGGTTCACCATTGTCATTCCAGTGTCCTGGTTGGAAACTCCTCTGCCTTTCCCCAAACACCTTCTCTTCCCAGGCTGCTCTCAGAAATTCTCCCTTAATACTTTTCTCTCTCTTCCTTTCTTTTTCTTTTCTTTTTTTTTTTTTTAAGATTTATTTACTCATTTAATTTATATGAGTACACTATAGCTGTCTTCAGACACACCAGAAGAGGGCATCAGACCCCATTGAAGATGGTTGTGAGCCACCGTGTGGTTGCTGGGATTTGAATTCAGGACCTTTGGAAGCGCAGTCAGGGCTCTTAACTGCTGAGCCATCTCTCCAGCCCCAATGAATAAATCTTAAAAAGAAAAGAAATACCTCAAGATTTGTGATGTGCTTGATTTTGAATTAATTTTGGGTCATCACATCTTCAGAAACATTTTACAATTGTCAAATCATTTGCCATTTGCACATTCAGTCATGTGACCGTCAGTTAAGAAGCCTTGGTCAGTTTGAGCTGAAGTTCGGACTCTAGCCTGGCAGCTCCCCTGTGTCGCGCATCTCTTGATCTCTAGGTTTATGCAGTGCTGGCTGGCACTAGGTGGGGGGAAGAGTCTGTAGTCTTCCTAGAGTGGCTTCGGTATTTTGTGGCTTCTGTGTGGTCAGGCAGAAGAGGGTGGTCAGTTTATATTTGGCAGGGGGAGCCCAGCAAATTCAGAAGACAGCAAGACAGCAAGACTCTGTGCGTGCTCTCTCTCTCTCTCTCTCTCTCTCTCTCTCTCTCTCTCTCTCTCTCTCTCTCTNTCTCTCTCTCTCTCTCTCTCTCTCTCTCTCTCTCTCTCTCTCTGTGTGTGTGTGTGTGTGTGTGTGTGTGTATGTGTGTGTGTGTTTGAAGGGTCTTCTTACATAGCCCCTCTGAACCTTGGACACTTTGCCTCTAGGCCCTGGAAGGAGACCAGGTTATCTTACAGAGGATCAAGAAGGCTGTTCGAGCTATCCACAGCTCTGGTCTCGGTGAGTGAGCCTGCCTGGGGTCCAGGGCCTGGGGCCCAGCCAGGCCTGCAGCCAACTCTGAGAGCCTTTCCTGTCTGCAGGCCATGTGGAGACTGAGGAACATTACCGAGAGGCCGTGGAGGCCTTGGGGAATAGTCACTTGTCCCAAAACAGCCATGAGCTGTCCACTGGCTTCCTGAACCTGGCCGTATTCACCAGAGAGGTGGCTGCCCTCTTCAAGAACCTGGTGAGGCTCCCTCCAGATTCACAGCAAAACCAGCTTCTTGCTTGTCTTTTAGGATATTTTTTATTTCTCTTCCATATGTGTGTTTGTCTGCATGCGTGTCTATGCACCATGGGTGTGTCTACCTGGTGCCCTTGGAGGCCAGAGAGAGGTGTTGTGCCTTCTGGAACTGGAATTACGCATGGTGTTTATCCACCATGTGAGTGCTGTGAACACCCAGAGCCCCTCGCCACACACAGCCATCTCTCTAGCCCAAACCCAGCATCTTAAGAACTGACCAGAAAGAATCAGCTGTGCGCCTTGTTCTCTGACCCCTGACCTGATGTTTCTCTACAGTTCTGACCCATCTTTACCGTTTTGTTTTGAGGCTGGTTCCACTCTTACCCCAGCCTTCTGAGTGCTGGGATCCCAGTCCGCTGTGTCCCCACCCCACCCCCTTTCCCAGTGGTGTTTCTAGCCTCCCTTCCCTCTGCCCTCCTCTGCTTCACCCAGGAGCAAAAGGGGTCCTGCTGCAGGGCAGGGAGAGCCCCTTGCAGGGGTGCAGCAGTCCAGGGCGTGCACAGTGTTCATTACCCCCAGCCCCCTCTGCTCCTTCATCTCTCCCTCTCCCTGCCTCTGTGAGTCCTGTGGCTCTCCATTGCCTCCTGTTATTTTCCTGGACCCTGACCCCCTTGGGGCGGGGCCTCTGCTTTTTGTAGGTTCAGAACCTGAACAACATCGTCTCCTTCCCGCTGGACAGTCTGATGAAGGGACATCTAAGGGATGGGCGACATGTGAGTGTCCATGTGGGAGAGAGGAGTCTGCTGATGGTACAGTGGATGCAGGGCTGGGTGGGAGGAGGTGGGAGGGACTGTCACTGCAGGAATATTGCCTTTGTGTCAGCTGGAGGGCCTGGCATCTAGGCCACGTGCACAGTTTGGCCTGCAGCTCTGACTCCTCACCTCTACCAGCAACCTAAAGCCATACAAGCTTCCCAATGCTGGTCCATGGGAGGTCCAGGGCTCAGGCCAGGATCTGCAGTGTCCTGTGGCTGCTCCTCTGTACCCGGCAGCTCTGGGTCTATGCAGAGAGTCCTGTGAAAGGAGGTGGCAGAGTTACCTCCCTGGGCAGTCTGCCCCACAGAGCATGGGGAGGGACTGTCCTCATCTGAGTGGCACCATCCTGGGAACCGCCCAAACCAGACAGATGACTTTTTTTTTCTCAGAAGAAGTTAAGGCTGTCTAGAAGGGCGTGGAGAGTTGGGCTGGCTAAGGCTCAGGCATCCAGCCCAGGCAAACCAGGCGAGGGGCCAGCTGAGTCTTATTGGTTTGCAGCATGGCCTTAGAGAGACTTCTCAACCTGTCTGTGCCTTCACCCAATTCCCGGTGGTCTCAAATCAGGCAGAGGAGATTGGTGGGGTAAAATCGGGGTGATGTTTGACTTCCTGCCTTCATCCTCCACAGCCCATGACAAGATTCATAGCAGAGCCCCGAGGCTGGTTGCACCCCAGACTAGAACCCACTACATCTGACTGGTTCTTGGCAGCTCTGGGGAGAAGCTGGGGTGGGCTGAGCCTTGGGAAGGGAGTTGGGTAGGTGTGTTAGTGATGGCTGGAGAACAGCTCTGGACAACAAGACTCAAGAGTGAGGTCCCCCCGGAGGCAGCAGAGTGTCCTGTTTATCCCAGGGCCCCTGCTACCCTTTGGGCAACTTGTTCTTTTCTCAACT
Source organism: Mus pahari (assembly GCF_900095145.1). Classification (NCBI taxonomy): domain Eukaryota; kingdom Metazoa; phylum Chordata; class Mammalia; order Rodentia; family Muridae; genus Mus; species Mus pahari. The sequence continues at coordinate 87,174,388 of NC_034595.1, forward strand.
CTAGGATTCTAAAAAGCATCTGGAGAAGGCATGGAAAGACTACGAAACCAAAGTGTAAGTGACCTTGGATGGGTGGCCTTCAGGAGAGCTTGTCTTCGTGGAAGAAGGAGGCCGACTTTGGGATGTGTCAGTCGGGCTCTTTGGAGCCCATTGTCGGGCCTGGCTGGGTTCTGGGGGCCATGCTGCAAGATGACCCAAGGGAGTTGTTGTGAAAGGACCAGGGGATGCTGCCCCGGCCACCTTCTGGCCTTGTGATGCCCATGTGGACAAGGGTATTGCATCCTCAAGATAACTCAGCCCTTAGAGAGGGGGATGCCAGTATCCAGAGGCTCAAAGGGCTGAGTCGTTAGTTAGCTCAGGGCCACACCGATGGGCAGCAGATGGTAGCGGCAAACTTTGGGTTGGACATAGTCGGGGGGGGGGGAGGTACCCAGGATTCTCGTGCTATTCCAGGGAGTGGCCAGCCCTCCCCAAGCAGACCCCGTAGCTTCCCTCAGGTTGTGGTTTCAGAATCTGTATTTTTCCTTAGAAAAAGGTTTTTCTGCTTACATTGTGCTAAAGCAGAAATATAATCTAGAAAATATGATGAAGTTACAAAAAAAAAAAAAAAAAAAGAAAAGAAAAGAAAACAGAGAGGGGGGAGAGAGAAAATTTGTTCAGCATGGTGTTATGCATCTATAGTCCCAGGTATGCAGAAGGCTGAGGCAAGAGTTGCTTGGTCCCAGGATTTTCAGGCCAGCCTGGACAGTATAGTGAGATCCTGTCCTGTCACCTACACACGCAGAAGAAGAAGAAAAAAGTTTAATCATCTTTAGGAGAATATGAGAGTCACTTTGTGGGGAATGTCTCTTTTAGACTTTTTTTTTTTTTTTTT
>NC_034595.1:87175271-87200729 GCF_900095145.1 Mus pahari
GACTTTTTTTTTTTTTTTGCAAAATGTATAGGTTTGTTTGTTTGTTTGTTTGTTTGTTTGTTTAAAAGTAAAAATATCAGCTTAGCTGTACTAATACCTACCTTTCCTAGAACTCTTAGAATTATTTTACAAGACTAACCTCCCACTGATATGTGATCATTGTGGGGAATGTCTCTTTTAGACTTTTTTTTTTTTTTTTTTTACAAAAATGCATAGCACTATGATGTCATAACTTTAAAAAAAAAAAAAAAAAAAAAGGTCGAGGGAGCGGGGATGGGCCCAGGGAAATGACTCAGTTGTGTTCACATTGCAAGCATGAAGGCCTAAGTGCAGTTCCCAGAAGCCACTATAAAACGCACACACACACAAAAACAAAAAACCAAAACAAGGTTGAGATGCGGCTGTGGTGCGCTCCCATCATTTCTGCAGTGTGTAAGAAGTGGGGGCAGGAGGAAGAGCTCCAGGGCCAGCCTCTACGGCATGGCTAGTTTGAAGCCAGCTTGGGATATGTGAGGCTCTGTCTCAGAAAAATAAAAACTAAAAAACAAGGTGAAGTAGGGAGAAACTGCCAAAGCATAGGAGAAAAAAATCTTTAATCCCTAGGAAGGAGACGATATTTTCCCACCATGAAATATGTTAACAAGACTGAGACCAAAATAATGGTATTGTTGTGTGATCTGCAATTTTTATTAAGAAATATCATGCGAATCTAGATACGGTTATATATACCTATAATAGTCATACTTGGGAAGGTGAGGCAGGAGGATTGCAAGTTTGAAGCTAGCCTGGTACATAGAGAGACCTTACCTCAAAATGGGCTGGGCTTGGTGGTACACACCTTTAATCTCAGCACTCCGGGAGCAGAGGCAGGTGGATCTCTATGAGTTTGAGGCTAGCCTGGTCTACATAGTGAGTTCGCGGTTAGCCAGGTCTCCATAATGAGACCCTGTCTCAAAAGCAAGTAAGCAAAGTGGGGATGTAGCTCAGTGTGCAATGAGGGTTCTTGCCTATCACACTCAGAGCTCTGGGTTCAGTCCCCAGTGAAGTATAAGTGGGTGTGGCGGTGGCACAGACCTGTCATTCCAGTTCCCAGGAAGAGAGGACAGGAAGGGGAGAAGTTCAAGGTTAACCCTACTCATAGAGTTCGAGGCTAGTCTAGGATGCAGGAGACCCTGTCTCAAAAAATAAAAATGAAGCCCAAATTGTGACCCATCTTTCTGAATTAGTATAGTATTCTCAGACAGCGGCAGGGTGTGCCAACACGCACATCCTGCAATGTGTTTAATCTGCCCTGTCACAGAGGAAGAATCCTGGGAGCTAAATATTTGCTCCTGTGCGTAATGGCCTCTGTGAGATGGGTTCCAAAAACAGGTGCTGCAGCGTGGCTTGCCCTTCCATCTCCCAGGGCTGTGAACACCTGTCCAGGGCCGGCTCCTCCCTCACCTTCTAGCTCAGAGCTCAGGGCCTCATCCTGTCTGGGACGTTGTGTGGTCATCTGCTCACTTTAGAGATCCAAAAATGGGCAATAGAGACACAGGCTAGACTTATCTGGATGAGCTGCCGAGGGAATCATGTGACTCTCGTTTTCCCTTCGTCTTGTAGGGCCACGTCTACCAAAATGAACAGAGTGACCTTTCCCTACAGACCTTCCCAAGCAACTCTGCCTTTGCTAAATTTTTTTTTTTTCGAGAACTTTTTGTAAGATTTCAAAGGTGCCTTTGATCCCAGCACTCAGGAGGCAGGGGCAAGTGAATCTGTGAGGTTGAGGCCAGCCTGGTCTACAGAGTGAGTTCCAGGACAGCCAGGGCTACACAGAAAAACCCTGTTTCTAAATAAATAAATAAATAAACCTTAAAAACAAAACAAAACAACTCCAGGGGCTGGAGAGATGGCTCAGCAGTTAAGAGCACTGATTGCTCTTCCTGAGGTCCTGAGTTCAATTCCCAGCAACCACATGGTGGCTCACAACCATCTGTAGGGAGGATCTGATGCTTTCTTCTGGTGTGTCTGAAGTCAGCTACAGTATACTCATATACATAAAATAAATAATATTGAAAAAAAGATCACAGTAACTGGGGCTAGATAGATGTCTCTATACAAAATAAATAAATAAATCTTTTAAAAAATGTTTATTCATTTTATTTATATGAGTACACTGTAGCTGTCTTCAGACACACCAGAAGAGGGCATCAGATCCCATTACAGATGGTTGTGAGCCACTATGTGGTTGCTGGGTATTGAACTTAGGACCTTTGGAAGAACCGTCAATGCTCTTAACTGCTGAGCCATCTCTCCAGCCCCAAATACATAAATCTTAAAAAAAAAAAACTCCAGAAAAATTCAGCAAGTATTCATTTCCCATTGCTGTGCCAGAACTGGAAAAGGGCCTAAGAGGCAGTTTCCTCTGATCAGCATATATATATATATATATATATATATAATATGATATATCATATATAATATATACAATATATATGATATATCATATATAATATATATATATATATAATTTTATATGTATGTGTTCTAGAGTAAATGTGCACTGTGTAACTGTGTACATCCATATATGCAGTGCCCGTGGAGACCATCAGATTCCCCTGTACTAGAGTCACACATGGTGTGAGCCTCCCTGTCAAGGCTGGGAATTGAACCTGGGTCCTCTGGAAGAGCAGCCAGGGCTCTTAATGACTGAGGCATCTCTCCAGCCCTGGCTTGTGGTCTTAAGCAACTTACTTTTTCTGGGTTTCGACTTTATCACCCTAACTATAAATTCAAACAGAGACAGGGAGGCTTTCACCAGATGGTGGGGACTAAGATAGGTGCTAGCATCAAATAGATCTGGGTTCGGATCCCACCTCTGCCACTTAAGAGCTGTGTGGCTAGGACAGGCCTTAGGCTTCTTACCTGTACGGTGGAGTAATGAATCCTGTCTCGTGAGCTCATCACGTTAGTGTGTGAAGCCCTGTTACAAAATTAGTGTGTAAACATAAGAGTCAGCTTGAGGATGGAGCTCAGCTGAGAGTGTGATTGCCTGGCACACGCAAAGACCTGGGCCCGCTCCCCGGAGCTGTGTAAAACCTGATGTGATGCACTCTTATGGTGTCAGCACTTGGATGCTGGAAGGTCAGAAGGTCAAGATGATCTGATACATAGCGAGGCCTGATTGGTCTACTTAAGACCCAGTCTCCTCGAAAGAATAAACTAGGGAGAGTCAGTTAATGCTTCTGAAGAACTTCCTTGGTGGGGAACTCTTTACACTGTTAGCTGGTTTACTCCCCAATTCCTGGATGATAGATATACAGACAGACAGACAAACCAATCCAGCACTAGGGTCCCTATTTATTGGATCCTCCTGTTTTGTACGACAAGAAGAGAAGTCCCTTTTAGCTAATCAGGATTAGTCACCCTTGGTTCCATCTGGCCCTTAATACCGATGGTATAAATTTTCATACCCTTGCTCTAACTTAAAGACCCAGAAGTTTAATTGGTGGGAACCAGAACCCCTGTGGTCCTCCCTCAGGCAATATCCCATCCCTGTCCATCTCTGCACAGCTCCCTGAGCCCTTCACTAAGGTATCCCAAGGCCTAGCCCTCCTGTCCAGCCCCAGCTTCCCCCAAGCCAATGTCTCTGGCTTCCAGTCGCAGCATAGACATCGCTTTCTAAGCTGCTGGGACAAGGCCAAGTCTCTTGTTTTATTCCCCTGTCTCTGCTTTGATGTGATTTGTGCCTTTCCCCTCCATGATCCCCTGGACTCCCCAGACCTCCCCACCCTCTCTTGTTGCCAGCCCTAGCACATAGACAGCACAGGGAAGGGCTCTGTCCGCACATGCGTGGATCCACTGAAGGACGGTGGACAGCGCAAGGACTGGCGAAGCATCTTCAAATGTCTCTTTCCTTATGACCTAGGGCCAAGCTGGAAAAGGAGAGGGATCGGGCCAGGTTCCCAGGAGGAAGCCACCACGGAGTGATGTCCCAGGATACACAGCGAGAGCGACGAGTCTTCCAGCTGCACATGTGTGAGGTGAGGTTACAAAACCCCCCCAGTGAGGATGTGCGGGATGTGTTTCCTGTGTGTCCCTTCCAAACCCTCACGGCAGCAGTCATAGGTCCCAGGGCTGGCCTGCGGGATGTAACCAAGGTTCAGTCATGGCTAAGAGAATTAGCCCTGGGGCTGGGGACAAATCCAGGATCCTGTTCATGTCACATGTTTTTGTCTTGCCCTTTGTCAGTACCTTGTCAAAGCTGGAGAGAGTCAGGTGAAGCAAGGACCAGACTTCCTGCAGAGCCTCATCAAGTTCTTCCACGCCCAGCACAAGTGAGTCTCTCCTCCTTTGCCTCCCCCCTAAACGCTTCACAGGACAAAGCACCCCTCTGGGGCTTGAGACCCTCCAGGTCTCTGGACCTCATTGGCAACAGTTTTTGACCTCACCCATGAGCAGTGCAGCACTTATCCATATTTTATAAATGGGGAAACTGAGGTCCATTAAATCAAGATCTCGAAATTAAGTCAGTGAGAGTCTCACCTCTGCATGCCTGCGCTCACCCTCAGGCCGGATGCTCATGGGTGCCCTGTGGGGGCCTTCTCCAACTTCTGACCTCATCCCCATTTCCTTCCCTCCATGAACCCTTGTTTGGCCTCTGGCTTTTCTTAGCTTCTTCCAAGATGGCTGGAAGGCAGCTCAGAGCCTGTCCCCCTTCATCGACAAGCTGGCAGCCTCAGTGCATGGGGTAAGTCCGGCCTGTCCCTCCCTTGTGGGGTCAACACCGCCCCCCATCCTTTTGGGAAGCTGTGAGTGCAGAGAGCTGGCTCCTGTCATAGAGCAAGAGACACTGCCCCAGCATACCGGCTCAGGCTCTGCCCTGCACTGTCTCCTCTGCCCCGTAGCTCCGGCAAGCTCAGGAAGAGGAACTGCACAAGCTCACCCAGCTCCGGGACTCCCTCCGAGGGATGCTGCATCTGGAGAGCAGAGAGGTCAGCCTCTGAATCATTCTAAAAGAGATGTCTGACCCGTCTGCCGCACCCTGGCACATGGCGGGAGGCAGGGAGGGAGAGGAGACCCCAAGTCCCCGAGGACCAGTGCAGCACGGGGCTCTTCCCTCCCAGACACCCTGAAGTCTCCTTTGCATGTCTGAGGGGCAGGATCACCCAAACCGGAAGAACTCCGGGGGCGGCTACAGCATCCACCAGCACCAAGGCAACAAGCAGTTTGGGACTGAGAAGGTGGGCTTCCTGTACAAGAAAAGTGATGGGTGAGTGTCTCAGAGAGCTTAGGCAACTTGCCCAAAGACACACAGCTAGGCATGAAGGTGGTCCTTACAGTCCTGTGGACCATTGCGCACAGTCTGATTGAATACAGTTATCAAAGGATCACTGGGCATGTCACTACTAACGGTCACTAAAGGTTATTCTTCAAGAATTGCAGCAACAGCCAGGCAGTGGTGACGCACACCTTTAATCCCAGCACTTGGGAGGCAGAGGCAGGCGGATTTCTGAGTTCGAGGCTAGACTGGTCTATAGAAGTGAGTTCCAGGACAGCCAGGGCTACACAGAGAAACCCTGACTTGAAAAGCCAAAAAAAGAAGAAGAAGAAGAAGAAGAAGAAGAAGAAGAAGAAGAAGAAGAAGAAGAAGAAGAAGAAGAAGAAGAAGAAGAAGAAGAAGAAGAAGAAGAAGAAAAGAAAAGAATTGTAGCAACAAGGCTATCCCTGACACATGCCTTTAATGTCAGTGTTTAGGAAGCTGAGGCAGGGGATTTCCATAAGTTTGATGTCAGCAGCAATGGAAACTTACCAAGCACTTAATAGACCTTCATCCTTGGCCTTTCTCTATACAGTATTCTGAATATGCCTAGATGTGAAAGCATTGACTATGCCTTGCTTCCTGGTGTTAACTTTTTATTTTAAAAAGGGCCCAGTGAAGTCGCTTAGAGGCAAAGGGTGCTTTCTGACAGCCTTGACCATCTGAGCTCAGATCCTGGAACCCATGTGGAGGAAATAGAGAACTGGCTGTCTTAGTTACTTTTTCTTTCTTTCTTTCTTTCTTTCTTTCTTTCTTTCTTTCTTTCTTTCTTTCTTTCTTTCTTTCTTTCTTTCTTTCCTTCCTTCCTTCCTTCCTTCCTTTCTCTCTTTCTTTTTTAAAGATATATTTATTTATCTTAGGTATATGAGTACACTGAATCTATCTTCAGACACACCAGAAGAGGACATTGGATCCCATTACAAATGGTTGTGAGCCACCATGTAGTTGCTGGGAATTGAACTCAGGACCTCTGGAAGAGCAGTCAGTGCTCTTAACCGCTGAGCCATCTCTCCAGTCCTTAGATACTTTTCTGTTGCTGGGAAGAGACACCACGACCAAGGCAACTTAGGGAAGAAAGAGTTTGAAGGGGATTTACAGTGCCAGAGAGTGAGTCTGTGACCATCATGGCAGACAGCATGGCAGCAGGCAGGCAGGCTTTGGTAGCCAAGAGCTCACAGCTCACCCACAAGCACAAAGCAGAAGAAGAACTACCAGGGAATGGCCAGGCTTTTGAAACATCAAAGCTTACATCTATCTCCTCCAACAAGGCCACACCTCCTAATCCTCCCAAACAGTTCTGCTAACTGGGGACCACGTGTTCAAACCTGAGCCTTTGAAGTCATTCTCATGTGACTCCCTCGGGTCATCCTTTCTCCCCGTTTGTGTTCATGTGCTCTGGCATGCTCACGTACAAAGTGAGTTAGGGCATGAGTTGTGTCTCTTCCATCAGGCTCAAAGAGCTCAGGGTACCAGAGCCATCTCCACCCCAGAGTAGGAATTCTAAACATGAGGCTTTATCCCCTCATCCTGGGAGCTTTTCGAGGGCAGGGAGTGGTGAGGCACAGTGGATCGGAAGGGAAGAGGTCCTGCATCCTTGTTCTCGGATGCAGGGGAATTAGATGTGAGCCACTGGCCACTGGACACTGTTTCTCTGTCCTGCTGGACTTTAGGATTCGAAAAGTCTGGCAGAAGAGGAAGTGCGGAGTGAAGTATGGCTGCCTGACCATCTCGCACAGCATGGTGAGACCTCTTCTTCGGGGTTCTGAGCAGACAGAGGCCAAGCCGTCCTTCTAGAACAGGCCTCTAATCTTAGATAATGGAGTATTAGCGATCTCTGGTAGGAGGTAGGATGGTATCCAAAGGTTCAACATAGGATGCACATCCCTTCAGGGAGGGAAGGGTCTTTCATAATTACTTGATATGGAAACAGAAGACTCAGAGGCCCAGAGGGGTAACAAGGGGTCCTCTGCTCTCAAACTCCCACAGATCAACAGGCCCCCAGTGAAGCTGGCCTTGCTGACATGCCAAGTGAGGCCCAACCCTGAGGAGAAAAGGTGCTTCGACCTGGTGACCCGTGAGTAGTCCACGCCACCGGCCCCACACTGCTCCTTCTAAGGGGCCGCAGCCCTGGCTGGATATGTGGTCCTACTATGTAGTCCTGCAGGCCCAGGACTCCAAGGGCTTGGCACTTTGTAGGGTTTCACATCTCAGCCCACTGAACATGAAAGCACACCTACCTCCTGTATATATTAAGCATGGTGGTCATGTAGAGCGCATTCGAGTGACTCTGGTTTACCTGGCTTTTTAAACTGGTTTGTGTGTGTGTGTGTGTGTGTGTGTGTGTGTGTGTGTATCTGGGGGTAGGGAGCTTTAATGCCAAGCTTTAGGGAAGTGAGTGCAGACTGGGAAAGAGCTGGCCTCTCAGGCCAGGAAGAGCTAACACTGCCTAGCATGCATAAAGCTCTGGGTTCACCACTGAGGACCGTATAACACAAGGCATGGTGGTGTGCATCTGTAATCTCCAGAGGGGATCAGAAGTTCAAGGTAATCCTCAGCTACATGGAGAGTTCAGGCCAGCCTGAGTTACATAAGACCTTGACTCATATTTTAAAAAAGGCTCTTGTCTTCAGGGAACCCTCTTAATGATTTATTTTTATTTTATGTGTATTGGTATTTTAACTGTGTGTGTGTGTGTGTGTGTGTGTGTGTGTGTTGGTTCCCCTAGAACTGGGGTTATAGAAAGCAGTGAGCTGCCATGCGGGTGCTGGGAACTGAATCTCCGTCTTTGGAAGTGCTCCTACCTGCTGAGCTGTCCTTGCAGACAGGGAACTCTCTTGGAAGGAGTGAGAAGGGAATCCAGGCTCTTGTGGGAGTGATGTCTAGAGGAGAGAGGCACGCATAGAGACCCTCAGAGGACCTGAACTGTTAGAGGGAATTAAGGGCTCTTTGAGGAGAGCATTTGTGTTTATCCTTGAGGGATTCAGACATTGTAGCATTTAGGAGAAGGGGGGGGGAGCTTTGGGAGGGGATCGCAGGGCAAAGGGCATGGAAGCAGAGCAGACTCCCCATGCCAGTCTTCCAAGGGACTTCATACAGGAACAGTGAGAGGTAAGGCCTGGGACTGCCTATTAAAGGTCCTTGAAGGGAGAGAGGAAAAGGAACCAGGGAAACAGGAGTGTGATGAGTCTGGAGGCGGTGTCCATGCTGTGCTTGAACTGGGGGTGTGTGCTGTGCACGGAGCCTGGATCATACAGAGAGCCTTGGGGGGGGTCCTATTAGGAGGGCCTGATCTCCGGGGCACACAGATGTTTTTCCTGGGGAAGGCATGCAATATCTGTGGGCCTGATGCCCTTTTCTCTCCCCCCACAGACAACCGTACATACCACTTCCATGCAGAGGATGAGCAGGAGTGTGAGGCGTGAGTGCCCATTCTGGGCCAGCAGTGGGGGAGGGGCAGCGCATGGGTCCCAGGAACTCACCCACACCCAACCCGCCCTGTTCCATCTGCACAGATGGGTGTCAGTGCTGCAGAATAGCAAGGACGAAGCCCTGAGCAGCGCCTTTCACGGGGAGCCCAGTGGCGGCCAGTGGTCTTGGGGCACCCGACTGGATACGGAGCCCCACGACCTAACCAACATGCTCGTCGCTGAGGTGAAGAGCAGACCAGGGAATGACCATTGCTGCGACTGTGGGGCTGCAGGTCAGCAGCGGTGGGGAAGCTTTGGTGGGAGGCCTGAAGAAAGGGGGACTCTGGGATGGAAGCTCCAACCACGCTCCTCTGCAGACCCCACGTGGCTCAGCACCAACCTGGGCGTGCTCACCTGCATCCAGTGCTCCGGTGTCCACCGGGAGCTGGGCGTGCGCTTCTCCCGAATACAGTCGCTCACCTTGGACCTCCTGGGCCCCTCGGAGCTGTTGGTGAGAGCCGGGTCAGGGGTCAGAGAGAATGTTAGGGGCGTTGAGGTGGGGCTTAGGGAACTGTAGGGAGGGACTAAACTTTGAAGGGTGAGCCTTGACAGGAGCTATATGTCCTTGTCCTAATGTGTGATTTTACCCTCTGACTCCCGCTCCTGCTGTGCTGTGCCTCCAGCTGGCTTTGAACATCGGAAACTCCCACTTCAATGAAGTCATGGAGGCCCGCCTGCCCTCCCACGGCAGCCCTAAACCCTCTGCTGAGAGTGACATGTATGGATGGGTTCAGAAGGCGGGGTGTTTGCTTGCTCCCCAGTTTCCAGGGCCTGAGAGGGATCTGGGGTCAGAAGGCTGGGGAGAAGGGAGCCCATTGACCCGGAAGTTGGCAGGACACCAGATTCACCTGGAGAGTGGTTCCAGAAGTTACTATGTAGAAATTTTTCTGAGGTCCCAAGATTGTCTATTGTCTCCGTAGGAGCTGCCGCAGGAACTACATTGTAGCCAAGTATGTAGAACACAAGTTTGCACGCAGTTCCACACCTGATCCCCAGAAGCTAAGGACAGCCATCTGCAGCCGGGACCTTCTGTCCGTCCTGGAGGCCTTTGCCAATGGGCAGGACTTTGGACAGCTGCTGCCAGGGCCTGATGGGCAGGTGAGAGCCCCTCCCCCAGGGGGCCTCTGAGGAATCCTATTTCCTTATCTGTAAATTGGGTTAGGAGTAGTAGCCTTGGAAGCCGGAAAGGCCAGGTCTGATGAGAGTAGTGAAAGCCACTACATTTTGGTGATACCTTCATGAGATGGAAGGATTTCATCAGTAGGATTCCTATGACTGACTGGACATTTAAAACTGGGTGTATGAGACTGGAGAGAGGCCTCCGCAGCTAAAAGCACTGACTGATCTTCCAGAGGACTGACATTCAGTTCCTAGCACCCACATGGAGGCTCACAACTGTCTGTGATTCCATTTCTAGGGGATCCAATGTCTTCTTCTGGCCTCTGTGTATTCATGTGGCACACAGACATACAGACAAAACTGTGCATGTAAAATTGGAAAAAACAAACAAACAAACAAAGGCAATCTTTTAAAAACAAAACAGCTGGATGTCACTGGCCAGGGGCGTAGCTCAGTGATGAGCTTGCCCCTAGCACTGAAGAACAGGATGGCTCTGAATTGTACAACTGAAACCTACACAGGCCCCCTAGTGGGCAGTGCGGGAATAGCACTTGAGTGAGCGCTTGGGTAATGTGGGCAGCACAGCAAGCTAGAGAACGGGAGACCAGAGACCTCAGTGAGGAAGTGGGAGAAAAGGGGAGGCCTGGCCAGGTTAAGATTTGGGAACCACTGAAGGAAGCCATAAAGGACTGCCTGGGCCTTCCCATGCTTCCCTAATGTGAGGGTCTATCCTGATGACATCATATTCAGAGATGTTGGGGCAACAAGGGATCAAGAGGGCAGGTGGCCGGGGAAACTCAGCCATGTGTGTGTCCACGTGTGTGTGTGTCCAGGCACCTGGAGAGCTCGCCCTGCACTTGGCCATCAGAGTTGCCAGCCATGCTTCCCTGCCGATAGTGGACTTCCTCATCCAGAATGGGTGAGAGCTTGCCTGCCATCAACCCTCGCTGACCCCGACTTCCTCCTTGCCCCACCTCTCTCTTTCCCTGGGACTGGGGACACCCCCCCACCCCCCCCACCCCACCCCCGCACTCCTTGCCTGCCTGTTTCCCTCCCGGAACCTCCCTGCAACCCCTCCTCCTAGTGGCCACTTGGATGCCAAGGCTGCGGATGGAAACACTGCCCTGCACTGTGCGGCACTCCACGGCCAGCTGGACTGTCTCAAGCTGCTGCTAAGAGGAAGGGCTCCCGTGGGGGCAGGTGCGGTGCTCCACCTCCTCCTACTCCTTTCTGACCTTCTGCCTTCACAGACCAGAGCATTGACAGCAAGCACACCCTTTGCAGGCATACTCCCCCTGGCTGGCTTCTGCCCTCCCCCGTGGCCTCAGGGGTGGGGAGTTGTCATTCAGTAGGTCTCAGTAGGTCTCAGCTTCCTCATCTATAAAATGGGTGTTTTGCAGAGCTAGTGTACAGGGAACAAAGCAAATTCTAGTTGAATCTGGGTTCTAGTGATATGACTGTTGCCTGCTTACTAGATAGCATGTGTCTGGTCCCATGATAAGTGATCTATACTGTTAATCAGCCAATCCTCACAGCCTGGAGAGAGAGTTTCATGCATCATATTCATTTAATAGTGAGAGAGTTAAGACCCAGCGGGTCTACGCAGACACCTAAGACCACACAGGAAGGCAGAGGACCAGTTTTCATACTCAGCCAATCTGATTCCAAGGCCCATATTAAACTCTAAGCTGCAATGTCCCCCTTGATTCTGACCATAGTCCCTGGATTTGCCCTTCACAGTAAATGATGCTGGAGAGACAGCCCTGGACTTAGCCAGGAACAGACAGCACAAGGAATGTGAAGAGCTGGTGAGTCTGAGCGGAGAGGCTGCCCTTGAACCCTTTCTCAGCCTGCCGGCCCTCTGACCCACAAACCTTTTGTTCTTGGCAGCTGGAGCAGGCACAAGCGGGGACGCTTGCTTTCCCTCTCCATATGGACTACCACTGGGGACATTCCATGGAACACGGCTTTGACAGTGAGGAGGAGGAGGAGGAAGAAAAGGTAGGCTCAGCCCCTCCCCTTCTAGATTGCACCAGACAGGAACCAATATTGGGCCTGCCGTGGGAAGAGGAAAGCTGACTGTGGAAACCAAGATGGCCCTGTCTCCGCAGCACTGCTCCTCGAAACCCCCGGCGCAGGCCTGCTGGGGCAGTGGGAGGCTGGACATCAGCAACAAGACCTATGAGACCGTTGCCACCCCGGGACCAGCAACCGCTCAAAGCCAGAGTGAGGACAGTCCCCCACCCCTGCCCGTCAAAAACTCTTCTCGGACCATAGTCCTCGGGCGAGCTGGACATTCCAGTGGAGGTACAGTTGGCTGCCCAGAAGTATTGTGATGAAACCATTCACTGAGAGACCGCTATGTGGGGTGCTGAGCTGTGTGTGCATGGCAGAGCTAAGGGTGGTAACCCGTGCCTCTTAGCTCTCAGCAGGTGGAGGTTGGAGGGTCAGGAGTTCAAGACCAGCTTGGGCTCCTCGAGACCCTGAAAACAACAGAGCGAAGGGTAGCAGGACCATCCAGCCATCAAAGTTCCCTTAGGGCTGCCGTCCTTTCCTTCAGGAAATGGAGATGTTAAGTGACAGTTTAATCTTCTTTTTTTTTTTTTTTTTTAAGATTTATTTATTGTTATATGTAAGTACACTGTAGTTGTCTTCAGACACTCCAGAAGAGGGCGTCAGATCTTGTTACGGGTGGTTGTGAGCCACCATGTGGTTGCTGGGATTTGAACTCTGGACCTTCGGAAGAGCAGTCGGGTGCTCTTACCAACTGAGCCATCTCACCAGCCCGACAGTTTAATCTTCTGTTGTGAGAGTACAACCCTGGTTGGTCTTGCTCAGATCCTTCAGTGCCTCACTTGAACAAAAAGACAGGTGTTTGTAGAGCATGTCCTGCATCAGTCTAGTGAGTAGATAAAGACTGGAAAACGGTCGGTCATAACAGGAGGCTCTGCACACTTTAAAGACGGCTAATCCATCCCAGTTGCTCCAGGTTGAGTCCTTCACAGACTCCTCTTCTCCAGCTCTGAGAAGAGCCTGGCTGTGCTCTTGAACTGTGTGTTGGATGGGTGGAGCCTGTTTTGGAAGAGCAGGAGAGAGATTGGGGAGGGGCGGGTAGATCCTATTAGAGCTGGTAGTGGGTTAGGAGGGCTCCTTGAAGGACATGGTGCCAAAGCGGAGCGGAGCTTGCGGGATGGGTAAGAAGTCCCAGGCCCAGGAAAAGGTGAATAGAAACAGCAGGAGCCATCATGGCTACTGGCCAAGGAGGTGCGGGTGGGAGGGTGACAGTGCCGGGGTACAAGGCTGGGACGTTGGGAAAGGACCTTGATGAATCCTAGAAGCCAAAGCCAGCTTTGACTGTGAGCAAAGAGGAAAGCATTTCTTTCTTTCTTTCTTTCTTTCTTTCTTTCTTTCTTTCTTTCTTTCTTTCTTTCTTTCTTTCTTTTTTTTGAAAAATAATTAATTAATTTACTTTTTTTCTTATTTAATGTGAGTGCTCTGTCTGCATGTACACCTGCATGCCAGAAGAGGGCATCAGATCCCTTTACAGATGGTCACGAGCCACCATGTGGTTGCTGGGATTTGAACTCAGGACCTCTGGAAGAGCAACTAATGCTGTTAGCTCCTGAGCCATCTCTCACCAGCCCAGCATTTCTACCTTTGTACTACGTGGAGTGTGTGTGGGTGTGTGGGGGGGGGTACTAAAAGACAAACATTGTCACTTTGTGGTTCTAGATCGTTCTGACCTTCCCAGCCTGAGATCAGAGTCTCCTGAGGCCTTGGAGAACCGGAGCAGCCCAGCATCTTCCTCCTCCAGCCTCACCAGCTCGGTGGAAGCCGGGGGGCTGAGCCAGGCCCCGTTCAGCCCTGAAGAGGGCCTCCAGGAACCAGCCAGCATCTCGCGCCCCTCTGGAACCACCCCTGCTGAGGTGTATCTCCCTGTCAAGTTCAGGTTGGTAAGGGCCTGGCTATGCATCCAGCATGTCGCCTGACGCTCCCCGAGCATTTGCTGACGTCCCCACTTGAACCACTCTGAAGCCTGGGTCATAATCTCCCTCTAGGAGCCAAGCTGTGGGCTAGACCTGATGGCTTACCTTTTCCTCCACCATCCACCTGCTTTCCAGGCTGCCTGGGAGAGCCAAGGAGAAGCCAGGGGCTTGGGCTGCTGAGGTTGGTGGGAGTAGAAAAGGCTTAGCTCTTCCTGCCTGGATCCTTCTTAAGGGCTCCATCTTATCCTCAACTGCAGTTCAGGATCCAAACGCCTCTCTTCTCTGCAGACCCTTTTTGTCTAGACTTGAGGAGAACTGAACTTAGGAATGCCCTCAGAGCTCCCTGGGGAGAGGTCAGTTCCAGACCTCCAGGGCCTGCGAAGACCCAGCCCAGGGGCCTGGTGGATTCTAATTCCCCTTCACCACCACCCCCAGCCTTGTCTATCTCCCTGGGTCCCTCTGCGGGTGCTTCCGCCAGCAGGCTAACAATTGGTCATCTTTGCCTTCCAGCTCAGAGAGCACTCGATCCTACAGGCGGGGAGGCCGGAGTCTGGAAGATAGTCCCTCTGCCCGGCAACCTCCGTGTAGAAGGAACATCCCGGTAGGCACACTTGTGTATGCTTTGAAGTGTGGGTGCCTGGGCTATAGAGTTGGTCAAGAACAGGCAGAGAGGGGAGGGAGCCCTCTTTCTGTGGTGACAACACTGTGGGCTGAGGTAGCCACTGTTAAGCTTGGTGCCACCTTCCTGCTTAGCCCAGGACTGTGTGAGGCTGAGTCTGATGGTAGCCATTTCCCAGAGAAGATGCAAAAGGAGCTTTAACGAGCAGCTTCCTCCTTCTTCCCCCAGGCTGGCCTCATGGAGGGAGATGGCTCAAAGATCGGGGTTCTCCCGGCAAGTTCCCTGCAACTCTTGCACGACTAGCTCCTTGCTGACCCCTCTGCATGGCTCACACTGGACCCCAACATTCAGAGCTGGGACTTGAGACCTCAGATCTAGGAGCTCACCTACCTTATGGGAACCATGACCCTGCCAAGGACACTGACCCTTCTGTGTTGGGGCTGATGTCCTGAGCCAGGCAGTCCTGGAGTTAGATCTGACAATGTCTGGGTTGAGTTAAGTTACACAACCCTCAATACCTACTATGCTAGGATTGTGTTTCTCCCTATCAGGGTGGGAGCCTTTCCCATCATTCACGCCCAGGCGCTGTCTCGCGGCCACTTATCAATCTGGTGATTTTCTTTAGTGAAGCCCAGCTTTATGTCCAGATCTTCTCTAGGTACTATGGATGCCACGTGAACAGGGTGCACATCCTGCAGGTGTGATCCTCATTGGAAAGCTGGGCTCAAGAACTGACTCAGAAGGAGCAGAGCCAGCTTGCAGAGGGATGGCTCTGAGCTCAGGGCCGGGACCTACATCAACTGGTCTCCTGTCTGGTCATTGCAGTTGTTCCAGCCCAGTTCTGCTGGCCAAGGCATGTGGTGCCCAGGCTAAAGTACTCTGAATGGCTCCGTTAGAGGACAGCCTTACCCTCCCCGGGGTCTGTACTGTGTTCCCCAGCCTGGAAGTAGAATGTGACTCACCTGCCTTGATTTCACAGGAAGGAAAAGGATGGTCTGGGTTGACTGATCCTGCTTCTTCAGTTTTCTCTTGATGAAATCAGAAGCCTGGGGGAATGAGGGACCAGGAAAGGAGAAAGGCGCTGGGAAGATAAGAGAAACTTCAAGAGTCTGCTTTCTAGGGCCAGAAATCCCACCATTGCTCAGCCCAATTACAGAGTCAGACCACCAGCAACCACGGCCAACTCTGCTTTATACCCCCTTAGTGGTGGGGCCTGCAGGGGTGGGCCGAGCTGAACAGGGGAGGCCAGAGGGCACCCAGTGAATGACCAGCAGTGTGGCTAGGAATTGAACTATTCGCCCTGGAGGCTGCTGTGGTCCTTGGCCCTAAAACAGGATTGTTTCCGAGCCCCAGGTCAGCTTGTGTTCATCTCAGACTTACTGTTTTACTTATCTCTAATAAAGGATTCTTGGGGGAGGGACGAATTCCCCTGGGAGACTCTTGGGACTTGGGATTCTTTCCCTGGCCAGGTTGGTAAAGAATAGTGGTTAGAGAACAACAGGGAGTTTTGCTTTAGGAGACATTGGTAAGGCAAGGCGTTCCGACTGAAGGGGGCATCCCTGAGGTCAGGGTACCACGCAGCATCCTCCTTACAGCATCTCTTAGTCTGTTTTGTGTTGTTGTAACGGAACGATGGAGGCTGGGTGCTTTCTACAGTAAAGAGTTTTCTTTGGCTTAGGGTTCTGGTGATTGGAAAGTCCAAACAGTGTGTTATGAACGCCCTGTAAAAGGCCCCGACTGTCACAACATCACAGAAGAGGAGAAAGCGAGCACTTGTGTGCAGTAATTGCAATTTGCTTTATGTATAGCGACTCACTTCTGTCAGAATTCACTCCCTAGAGGCAGAGCCCCTCCCATAATTGCCTTCCACTAGGCACCACCCCTTAAAGGCTCACTCACCCCTCCACATTGCCACACCAGGAAGGAAGAAAACACACTCAAAACACACCCACATGGTAAGGGTTATCCTCACAGCAATGAACTAGCCAATCCAAAATGTCAGCAGCAAGGTTCAGAACCCCTGGTGTGCAGGAAAAGCACACTGGACTGGAGCCTGGGGACCTGATGTATGGCTCTCCCATAGTCCCGACCGCACCCCTCTGGGTTGCCCTGAGATGTTGAGTTGGGTGATGGAGTTCATGAACCCTGGATGCATAACAAGGGGAGAAAGGAAACAGCAGGTCTGTCAGCAGTGACGGACAGAGATGAAGGCTGTTGGGAAAGTGCTTGCCACACAACACACAAGGCTGGGGGTTTGAGTTCCAATCTGCAGGGCTCATGCCAGAAGCTAGGCATGCAGTGTCCTCCCAGAGTCCAGGCTCTCTCTGTGGAAGCAGACCTTGGAGGATCCCGGAAACTTGCTGAGCAGCTCCAGGTTCAGTGAAAGACCCTGTCTCAAAAAATAAGGAGAGCTGGGTGGTGGTGGTGCATGCCTTTAATCCCAATACTTGGGAGGCAGAGGCAGGCAGATTTCTGAGTTTGAGGCCAGCCTGATCTACAGAGTGAGTTCCAGGACAGCCAGGGCTATACAGAGAAACCCTGTCTTGGGAAAAACAAAACAAAACAAAAAATAAATGAGGCTAGCAATTGAGACCACCACCAACCTCTGGCTGCCTGCCGTGTGTACACACACACACACACACACACACACACACACACACACACACGCGCGCGCATAAAGGACGCTGGCACAGCTGCACACATCTGTAATTCCAGCATTCTGGGGGCTGAGGCAGGGGCATAGTGAGTTAGCAAATACCTTTGCACTGTCCTTTTGAGAGTAAAGAATGGGGCGTTTACCACCAATGGTGAAACACCTCTGAGGGTATCAATTCCCTGTCTGCCCCACCCCCCACAAAGCTCACAGGGAAATAAGACAGTTGTGTGTGTGTCCTTGTGTGCAGGTGACCTCTCCCTTGGACAGGTGGGCAGAAGGGATACAATGGGTACCAGCAGTGCTGGCTACTGTCCAGGAGGGTACCAGGGAGGCGTCCCATTTCCTGTGATTCAGTCTTCTATTTGCATAATAAAGTCTGACACAGTTTCTTAGGGTCCTCCAAGCTTCTTTTGGCCAAGAAGCCTCCCATAAGCTCCACTGAAGAAAAACCTGGCTTTGGTCACAGGGTGCTAAGGCCCCGCCCTTCTCAGCCCATCCTGGACCCATCCTCTCCACATCCCTTGCTAAAGCCACGGACTTTTCAGCTCCTCCCCCTCCCCTCCCTCACACACCCCCACCCCCGCTGACATGTCAGGGATCCCCAAGCTTTGTACTCTGAGTGCTCCAAGCGAGCTGTCTCATTCCCTTCAGGATGCTAGAAATACCTGGAACACAGTAGGAGCTCAGTAAAAAGAATAACCGCTTGCTGCCATATCAACTACACAGACCCTCCCCTCCTTCAAACTTCCACTCTGCCTTTCTCAGCAATAAATTTCACTTCTTGGGAAGGGGATGAGGCCCCAGCTGTGATGAATACAGTCCTCTTTAATGGTTATGCTGCTCAGCCTGCTGCCCCTGAGATCTTTCTTGCTAGTTGATTGGATACCGGTTGTCAAATGAAAAAAACAAAACAAACAAACAAACAAACAAAACAAACACACCTTGACCGTCATCACACAGCAGCAGTTGGGAGACAGGTGTTCACAACAGGCTCCAGACTTGGTTCTCTGAAGTTATCTCAGAACGTTGGGAGATTTCACAGTTCCTCAACCCTCACACACTGTGAGCCCTCTTGTGTCCCCCTCCAAATCAGAGACCCTCGTAGAAAGGTCATTTTCTGTCTAGAGGAGAACTAGGACGGCAGAGAGTTCTTGGAAAAATTACCGCTCTAGAGCCGAGAGTGGGAGACAGAGTTATTCCCTCCGCCCCAAATTACTCTTCCAAGCCCACCTCCTGCGCACCGGAATCACCCAAAGCTTAGCCTTTCAGAGCGTGATACAACTTTGAGAGGTTGTTAGAAAAAATGAAGACTGGCCGGCAAAGGGCTCTGAGCATACCTCGCGAGTACATGTACAGCACAGGCCTTGGGCACACCAAGGAGCCTACCTAAGTTGGGGCAGAGCTGACTTCAAGATTTGCACCAAGATGTGATGAATTCACCAACTTTCCCGGCTTGGGCATAGCTCCCTTTGGGAGCGCAGTGATGCTGAGACCCGGCAGCTCTGTACTTCCCACTGCTGTGCTGACACCCATCACCCCCGAACCCTCATGCACGAATCTCCCTGGAGCCTGGGGCACCCCTAGGAGAGTTGAAGGAGAAGAGCCCTTCTCCCAGGTTGGTCCTCCCTCCCCAACACACACCCCCGAGGCACGACCCGCCAGGCTCACGCAATCTTTGCCCGAGCAGTCCTTGAAGTCTATATTTAGTGCCCGCCACCCCTCCCCCAGCGATGGGAGGGGCGCGCCCCGCCCCCTCCGGGCTCGAGTGTCCGGTGTGTTTGCGGCCCGTGCGGCTCGCGCTTTGGCGCCCGCTGCTACCCTGCGCCCCTAACCCCGCGGGGCATCGTGGACCAACATGGGCCTGGAAGAGGAGCTGCTGAGGATCGCCAAAAAGCTGGAGAAGATGGTGGCCCGGAAGAAGACGGTGAGGCTGCAGAGTTTGCAACGCAGCCCCCGGGCCACGGAGGCAAGACTCCCCCAGCTACGGGCTTGGTGGGCGTGCCGGCCCTGTGCCCGAAGGGAGCGCGCGGGACAGGGGACACAGGACTGGGGAGGAGTTGCCAGGCAGGGGGTCCCCCAGCTACTTGCTGGCCACTTAGGATGGGCGTGTGCGTGGCCAGCTCTGGAGGGGGATCGTACAAGGTCCCCTAAGGTGCGCGGCTGCTGCAAGTCACTGTGGACGGGTTGGGTGCGCTCCTGGACAGCTTGCGCCTAGCAGAGAAAGAGCAAGGAGAGAGACACAAACCCAGGGAAGGACATTTAGAGTCTGGGGGCTCGGGGTGTGCACAAGGCCCGGGGAGCTACAGTCGCAGTGAGAACTGGAGGGACACGTTTTGAGTGATTTCAAAAAGGATCAGAAAACCTTGGGCTGAGAAGGAGGCGCCGAGCCTCGTTTGCACACCCCAGGAGAACCGAGCGAAAGGCGGTAGCTGGAGTGCCAGGAGTTCTGTTTGCAACTTTTTCCTTGGCCGCGGGATGGGGCCCTGGCGGGCGGAGGTGAACAGGTGCGGGGCGGGGGAAGGAAAAGATGGGGCCTGGGCTGGCCCAGCGGGGGAGGTGCACGAAGGAGAACTGTGGCGGGAGGTGGGGGTCCGCAGCCCTGGTCGCGCGAGGGTCCCTGAGCCCTCAGTATCGGTAGCACAGAGCTAGAGCCAAATGGAAAGTTAATGTTTGATCTACCTAGCGATCTTTGCCTCGGGCTGGAGGCTGGCGCCTGTGCCAATTCTGGAGGGGCGTGGACTGAAAGGGAGAAGACCAGGGACCCCGTGAATGAGGAGGCCCTCCATGCTGACTTGGCGCAGGGTCCTTTTCTTCTCCTACATAGTTTCTAGCAACGAGTTGCACCAAGACCTGCATTGCCAGGACATTCCAGGAAAGTTGGAAAACTCTGGGGGTCCAAAGAGAGGTTTCAGACCCGGGATGAGTGACAAGCTGGAGCAGCCAAGGAGTGTTAGGCATCCTGCAACGGTTACCTGGTAACCGTGAGAGAGATGGTGGTATTGGTACAATCTTGAGATCCCACTGTAAGACAATGGATTGCCTGGTGGAAGAACATGGTGCCCAGGGCGGGGATGGGGGTGGGGGGGCAGTAGGGCGGGTTGAGAGTGAGATAGGGATGGAGTTGATGCCTCCACCTGCCACCTGCCGAGCTGGGGCACTTTCCCTCGGCTCCCAGCCCTGACTGCGAGACTGGAGACTGCCCTGTGCTAGGCTTCCCCCAATGTCACCAGCAAAACCTAAACTCAAGTCACAGGACATTCTCCCAACTAAGAACCCCAGACTACATGGGATTTCAGGAAGACAGGTTCTCTAAGCCTAACCCCCTTGCTCACCCCAGACTTGGGCCAGGAAAGGAAGCCTGGGCTTTGGGTGAGAAGGATTTAGGAATAGGAGGAAACTCAGGAGGCTCTACGGAAGACAGCCAGGTTAGGAAGGTTAAGGGGACAGCTATGGCTTCCCTCTCAATCCATCTACATTCCTAGGCCAGCGATTCTACTCTCCTCTGGACCTCAGCTTCCTCTTCTGTGAAATGGGAAGAGGAAATAGTGCCTCTTGGGAATGGGGATAACCACGTCGTGCCTGCAGGAAAGCCGAATGGTTGGCCACAGGGTCCTTACAGGGCACAGCTGTGTGGAGTCACAATTGTGTCTGGAGTCTGCGCCTGGACTCTAGCAGGGTCTGGGTAGGCACAGAGCTCTGGCTTTCTGCCCGAGAAAGGCGGACCTGGATGGAGAGTGAAAGTGGACCCGCCCAGTGGTGGTTAGTCCAAGAAGGCATACTTCCTGCAATAAGACAGACCCTCCACGTAGCAGGGAAGGGCTGGAATTTGTTTATTCAGTGACTTAGGGCTGTGTCAGATTCTGTGAGCATGCACCAGCTAAACAGCTTGCAGGAGACACACACACACCAGCTAAGTGCACACTAATGACACATCAACAGAGACACACACTGCTACCTAGCAAGCAACTTCTATTTGACGGCATGTAGGCCGTGGCTCCTGACACTACCAGAACAGGCATGACACACGTGCCGTGCATGCTCTGACAGTTTCGGTTAAAGCAGAGACACCCCCAAAGCCGACAGCATGGCTTCCCTGGGAAATGCAAAGCCAACAGGCTCGTTTATAGCTTCAGACATTATCACATGGGGACAAACACACACAGAGGGTCCTGGACTGCGTCCTCGCTTCTCCACACCAGCACCAGAGAGAGTCTTTGTCACATAGTGAGAGAGGCACATCGAACAAGATTGGCACAAGGCTTTGTGAGCCCATCTTCAGCACAGGCTCCTGAGTGCTACATTCCAGTTATTCAGAGACATGTACTCGGAGGTGAGCTGCAAATGATGTGATGTCATGCTGACTATGGAATTTTCAGGATTTTAGCGAACACAGACTTTTAAAAAAAACATTAATTTTCTTATAATTGAAAAGAACTCCTTGCACAGGGTCTCCCCTGCCAGTTCTGTCCCACTACTATCAAGGGTCAGTAAGATGACTCGGCGGGTAAAAGTGCTTGCCATTAAACTGAATTCAGAACCTGTGGTGAACTGGGCATGGTGGCACATGCCTTTAATCCCAGCACCTGGGAGGCAGAGGCAGAGGCAGGGGCAGGTGGATCTCTGTGAGTTGAAGACCAGCCTGGTTTACAGAGCAAGTTCCAGGACAGACAGGGCCACACAGAGAAATCCTGTTTTGAAAACACAATCTAAACCGAACCAAACCAAATCGTGGTGAAAGGAGACACCTGACTCTTATGGGGCATCCTCCTATCTCCACATGTAGGCTTTGACATATGCATGGATGCACACACATACACATACAGTTTATAACTGTAAAAGAAAACCCTGTTCAGGAACAACATGTTGGTAGCTTGAAAGCCCTCACTGAGATAGTGTTTATTGCACACAAACTAGCATCTGCTATGAATGAGGGCTCTCTCCTTGAGAACTGGCTATCAGTGTGCATCAGCCCGTGACTCTACTTAGGGGTCTCCACGACCGTGTCCATATTGGTCGATCTATGTCTTGAAACAGTATGTGAAGCTCTAAGCCTAGCGTTTGTTCGAGACTTTGTTTACAAAGTCTCTTGGTTTCCTCTTCTGTGAAACAGGTTGATAATTCTTTAGAAGTGGAATTATAAATAGGACCCACTTCCCTAGGGCCTTCTGAGAAGTGGGTGGTTTGTTTTTAAAGAATTATCTGTTTATAAGCGTATATACTGTCACTGTCTTCAGACACACCAGAAGAGGGCATCAGATCCCACGACAGATGGTTGTGAGTCACCATGTGGTTGCTGGGAATTGAACTCAGGACCTCTGAAAGAGCAGTCGGTGCTCTTAACCACTGAGCCATCTCTCTAGCCCTGTTTGTTTTTGAGACAAGTTCTTATATATAGTATGCCTGCCTCAAACTAACTGAGAATGACCTTGAACTCCTGCTCTTCTTGCCTCTACGTCCCCCCCCCCCCAAAGAGCTGCGATTCCACCTGGTGTATAGGGTGTTGGGGACGGTATCCAAGCTATGTGCACGATAAGCAGTTTTCTAACTGAAGCACCTTCCCATCTCCCTGTGAGAAGTCAGTGCAGGCCAGGCCTTAGAAGTGTTCCCAGCACACAGGAAAGCCTTTCATTAACGTTAAGCATGGTATCATATCTCTACAAGTTCACATACAGCCCTGTCTGCTGGCCATTCTGGGAACCAGTGAACCTCAGGGTTAAGGGAGTCTAAGGAATGACAGAGGGCAGGCAGCTCCCAGGATGTGTTCCAGGGCCTGGCAAGGGGAGGCTGGTAGCTGGAACCAGGCAAGGGACATACAGGACATAGTTCATGCTCCTCAGGGAATTAATCTCAAGATAGCCAGGGCTGGCTTCCAGACACCAGACTTGATCTCAGCCATGAAGCTGACAGGTAGCAGGGCTGGCTTCTATGTAGCAGGTAACAGGAAGGAGAAGGTTAAAATGGGATGAACGGGCAGACAGACTTTCAACTCCAAGCTTCCTTCTTTCGTCTTCCCATTCTGCTTTCTACTTCATTTGTTCTTTAAAAACACTTATTTTTTTTATTCTCTGGGTATGGGAGTGTTGCCTGGATGTGTGTTATGTCTGGGTACCACATGCCTGGTTCCTGAGGAGTCCAAAAGAGGGTGCTGAATAATCCCTTGGATCCAGAGTTACAGATGGCTGTGAGCCACCATGTGGGTGCTGGGAACTGAGCGCTCTCTTGAATCATCAAGTGCTCTAACCACTGAGCCACCTCTCCAGCCCCGCGCTTCATTCAATCTGAGTTTACTCAGAGAGCAACTGGCTCTCATACAGTACTCTAAGGTCTTAGAGATGAAAGCAGTTCTCATTACCCCCAGAGGCATGAAAGTATTTGTCCATTCAGAGACTCAAAGGTGAGTCCCAGCACTCTAGAGACAGAGGTAGAAGGATCACAAGTTCAAGGCCAGCCTGAGCTAGGGAGACCTTGTTTCCAAACAAATCCAAAACACTTGAAAGTAAAGGTTCGTAGGAGCTGTCTTTGAAGTGGTCCCACCTTGAAAGGACCCAAAAGTTCCATCCACTGGATTCATACTAATTGCTAGGAACTCTTTAAGTATTTCTATACTGTTAGAGAAGCAGATAGCTTTGATAGAAAACCACTTGAACAAAAGGAACTGTTGATCTGAGGCAATGGATAGATTTCAGAAACAGTAATCTAAGGGGAAAAAAGATGATTATACCACACTTTTTATATAAACTGCTTTAACTGACCAAGCACGGTGGAAACAGCCTTTAGTCTCTGCATTCCTGTGGCTGAGGCAGGAGAACCACACTTTAAGGTCAGCTTGAACTACATATTGAGACCTTGTTAAAAATTGAGAATACAAAGTCTAGAGTTGGGTAGTGTTGGCCCACATCTTTAATTGGGAGGTGGGGCTAGGTGGATCTTTGTGAGGTCAAGAACAGCCTGGTCTACAGAGCACATTCCAGGACAGCCAGGGGTACACAGAGAGACACTGTCTCAAACAGACAGACAGACAGACAGACAGCCGTCAAGGTGGGGAGCTAAGTCAGTTAGCAATGTGTTTGGTATATTAGTCTGAGGAGCTGACTTCAAGTCTCAGTACCGTGTAGAAAGCCAGACATGTTGGCAAATGCTTGTAACCACCGCAATGGTTACCCACTGATGGGTAGAGCCATAGGGCCCACAGTCTAGTCGGCTTAGCCTAATTGTAGAGCACTTGGTCCTGTTGAGAGATACTGTCTCAAGAAAACAAGGTGACAGGCTGGAGATGGCTCAACAGTTGAGAGCATTGGCTGTTCTTCCAGAGGTCCTGAGTTCAATTCTCAGCAACTACAAGGTGGCTCACAACCATCTGTGGCGGAATCTGATGCCCTCTTCTGTCATGCAGGCATACATGCAGGGAGAGCACTGTGTACGTAATAAATAAACCTAAAAAACAAAACAAACAAATGAAAAAGCAAAAACCAAGGTGAATGGTACCTAAGAAAATACACTCAAGGTTGATCTCTGGCCTCCATCATAATAAACACATGCATGTTATGTGCATATAAAAACACCTGTATTGAGGGAAAGCAGACATAGATGGATCTCTGTGAGTTCAAGGCCAGCCTGGTATACAAAGCAAGTCCAGGACAGACGACCAGGGTTCTGTTGCACAGAGAAATCCTGTCTTGAAAAACAAAATAAGCAAAATAAAATAAGATAAAACTCAGAGGCAGACCAGGGAAGTGGGTTAGTGCATAAAGACATTGCTAAGCCTGGTGACCTAAATTTGATCTCTGGGACCCACATGATGGAAGGAGAGAGCCAGCTCCAGTAAATGCCCTTTGACCTCCACACATCCACTTTGGAAAGCACATGGTCTGATTTCCCCCACAAGATAAATACATGGGGAAGATATTCTTAATATTTTTTTTTGAAACCAGAACATTTATTTTATGACTGATTGGAATCCTCAAGGTAAACTGGATGCTGTGACAGCTGCCCTCTCGGGTTTGGGTGTTGTTCCCTCACGGAATCCATGTCTGAATCTGCGGTAGACAATCTTTAGGTGCCTCATCCGACCAGTCCCGGTAGTGTTTCGTCTCTTAGCCTTGGCACTCCAGTTATACTTCCTCTTGCGCTTGGCAGAGTAGCCACATTTGCCACAGGTCGACTTCTGAAGGTGGTAGGCCTTGGAGCCGCAGCGGCGGCACAGCGTGTGCGTCTTGTTGCGATGCTTACTGAAGGATGACGTTCCTTTCGTCATCTTGCTTCTACCGGCGAAGCCAAAGAGACCGGAAGAGTATTCTTTTTTTTTTTTTTTT
>NC_034595.1:87201499-87240724 GCF_900095145.1 Mus pahari
AAAAAAAAAAAAAAAAAAAAGAATGCATATTGCACTTCGAGGGATCAAAGTGCAGTTTCTCGCACCCACATCTCACAACTATGGGGATCCAGGAGGAGCCCCCTCACAAACCACACGGACACGGATCTCAGACAGACAGGGATGGTTTACTGAGCTTAAGCCCAGGACTGTTGCACCAGGGCCGTGGTCCAAATTTGGGGACTGAACTATGACCCTGAGGTAAGATCCTACAGGGTTTTTAAGCCCCAAATCCATAGACATCTGTGCCAAGTTATTCCACCAATCAGGATTTAGGGATAGGGGTTTCCTTAGGAGCAGGTCTTTGTTGTAGACTTACCCTGCTCCCATTGGTTGGGGCATTCAGCTGTGGCAGGGGACTTGCCTTGTCTAATACTCATGTCCTAACTTGTCTACCAGGATGGGACTTGTCTAACATTCATGTGTTAACTTGCCAACCAGGATGTCAGTTACCCACGTGCATGCCTCTTTCTGTCAAGTAGGATGTCAGTTTCCAGGGAGGTCTTGGGAACTTAAACTTTACTGGACCACTACTCAAAATGGAAGTCTAGCCGGGCGTGGTGGCACACACCTTTAATCCCGGCATTTAGGCAGAAGCAGGCAGATTTCTGAGTCTGAGGCCAGCCTGGTCTACAGAGTGAGTTCCAGGACAGCACAGAGAAACCCTGTCTTGAAAAAAAAAAAAAAAAAGAAAAAGAAAAAAGAAAAGAAAAGAAAGTTTCCTAAAAACAGCAGAAACATATGAGAGAGTTTCCTTATAATGGCAGGGTAGCCAGGTAAGTTACTCAGGCCTTAACATTTTGCCTAGGCCTTAATATTTTACCTAGGTCCTAACAACAACTACCTGTGATTCCAGCTGTAGGGGACATGACATTCTGTGTTCATAAGCACATACTCACCCAGAGACATATATGTAAATTATACATATAATTTAAAACATATATAGCTAGAGAAATGACTCTGTGATTAAGAGCACTGGGCCGCTCTTATAGAAGACCCCAGTTCAGTTCCCAGAACCTACTTGATGGCTCCCAACCATCTGTAACTCCACTTCCAGGGGAGTCCAGTGCCTTGTTCTGACCTGCACAGGTTCCAGGCACACATGGGGTGCACATATATGTATGTAGACGAAACATACATTTAAAATAAATTAAAATGTTTAAACTTTCCTCGTGCACACACATAATTAGCTATGCACCTTTGAAGACTGGACTTCAACATCCAGCACCCATCAGCTTGCTGTTTGTACTCTCAGTCAGTGCTGGAGGCAGAGACAAGGGTTCCCCAGAGCAAGCCGATTGGCTCGAACTGTTCAGATTCACCAGCTCTGGGATCAATTGAAAGGCCTTGCTCAACATAAAAGGTAGAGAATGCTGAAGAAAGACAGATGTCAACCTCTGACCTCCACACCCATGTGAACACATGCACATACCACACTGAGATATATATACAAAAAGAAAGAGAAAATACTCATACATTAACCCAACAGTACATGTGGCTTATTGTGTGTCAGTAACACCTGAATAACACCAATCTAAAATCTGGAAAGAGCCAGGTACAGTAGCCAAGCCTATAATAATCCTAGCTACTTGGGACACTGAGGTAGGAGGATCGGAGAGTTCCAAAGTAGCCTTAGGTCTCTTAGTGAGACCCTCCCACATGGAACAACATCAACAAAAAAGCCCTTAGTCCTTACCCTTGGAAGCTCACAGTAAGAGAGGGAGAAATGAGCTGGGAGACAAGAGGAGGCTCATAAGCTTCAGGTACCCAGCAGTAAGCTGCGTCCTATTCTGAGACTGACACAAGCTGGGCAGAAAGAGAAGCACGGGGAGAGGCTAGTATTCGGTGAGGGGAGGTGATGGCGGGGTGCCGCTAGCCATCTGGTCTGGGGCCAGAGCCTTTCCCCTCTTTCTAGTTCTGTGTGTCCACACCTGTCCTTGATCCACACATCTGTCTGTCCATCCAGGAGCCCACAGCCGTCAGAGAGAGGCTCAGGTCAGCATCTTTGTCTCAGTGTTTTCCTTGTGACTTCCCACAGGAAGGGGCCCTGGACATTCTGAAGAAGCTGAACAGTTGCCAGATGTCCATCCAGCTGCTACAGGTGGGAGGAGGGCTCTTGACAGTAGTTGCTCTGTGGGAGGGAAAGACTCCATGGAGGTTTCTGGGGGAGGGGTTCTGGGGGGGAGGTGCCGACATGGAGTTGGGTGCTGGGAGCATCTCTTGAGGGTAGGTTGCTTCCCAGCCTCAGGGGTCAGGGTCCTTGGGTTTAGGGAGAAGATGTTTTCCTTGAATCTTTTTTTTAATTAATTAATTAATTTATTATATGTAAGTACACTGTAGCTGTCTTCAGACACTCCAGAAGAGGGCATCAGATTTCGTTACAGATGGTTGTGAGCCATCATGTGGTTGCTGGGATTTGAACTCAGGACCTTTGGAAGAGCAGTCAGTGCTCTTAACCACTGAGCCATCTCACCAGCCCTTTCCTTGAATCTTTATCTGAAGCCTGTGAGATCCAAGTGGCTTATGACCCAGGGAGAGAGAGATGCCTGCTTCCCACTGCTTTCAAATCTTCCTTAAATTTCCCATAAACCCCCAAACTTTACCGGAGACTTCTGGTCCTGAAGGACAAGCGCAGATCTAAGATGGGGCAGCCAGAGGTCGGTCGACTTTTTTTCAAAGCATCCAGTGGATTGAGAGTAGTCCAGGGTCCTAGCTGTAGCCAACACTAACCCCACCCCAGCTTTCCACCAACACTGCCTGTCAGTGAAGGCTTGGGTTTCAGGCAGGGGAGTGGTCAGGGCCTAGTTCTAGGATAGATGACCGAGGTCCTGTCCTTTGCTGGGGGTCAGGGCAAGGAGCCTGGAGAGGTCGAGGTTGGAGGGAAGCCATGGTCGAGATGCCTGTGGCTGCTGCCTGTGGCTGCTGGTCAGTAAGAGTGGCTGGTCCTGCGGGTCAGCTCCTTTAACCCTTTCCTCACAGACCACCAGGATCGGAGTCGCAGTCAACGGAGTTCGCAAGCACTGCTCAGACAAGGAGGTGGTGTCCTTGGCCAAAGTCCTCATTAAAAACTGGAAGCGACTGCTGGGTGAGAGGGGGGAAAGACAGATGGGAAATGGGGCTTCCTGCCAGCATGTGGGAGAGGCCATGCCTGGCTGGCAGTGGGCTCTCAGCTCACATCCTTGAGTTATTTTATAAGTGGCATGCAGCCCTTGGATCATGGGGTTCATGGTGGTGTGTGTGTGGGTGTAAGATCTATATGTAGCATGTAACTTTTATTGTATGTGTCTATACATTTCTATTTGTGTGCATGTATGTGCACATTGCCCTACTCTGCATAGATGGGTATACTGCTATGTTCCATGTGAAGTGTACATGATCTCTATATATCTCTGAGTACATGCACATGTGTGTGCATGTGTGTACATGTGTCCACATGCACCTGCATGCATGTATTCCTGTGTATATGCACATTTATGTACATGCATGCACAAGAATCCACATGTGTGCATGCATGTGTGTGATGCGCCTGCATGCAGTTGTTCCCCCAGTCCTGGTCCTTTGTTCTCCAGGGACCAAAGTCACAGGTCTGTGCTGTAAAGGCACTGAGTGGGGACACAATGTCACAATTTCATTTTCAGACTCCCCCAGGACCACCAAAGGAGAAAGAGAAGAAAGAGAAAAAGCGAAGAAGAAGGAGAAAGGACTTGGCTGTTCAGACTGGAAGCCAGAAGCAGGCCTTTCTCCACCAAGGAAAAAAGGAGGGGGAGAGTCTGAAACTAGGTACTTCTTTCTAGGGTTGGAGGGGGAGACCATGCCTGTCACATCTTTTACCAGCAACCATTTAGAGAATTTCTTGAAGCCTTAGAGGTAGACATTATGTTTCCTCCGGTGCTCACCCTGACCGACTTGCATGGCCTCGGCTTCACCCAGAATGGCGAAGGGATGGGAAGTATGCCAGGCAGGCAGGCCTGGCATTGCTCAGCTTTGAGGCATTCACGGGAGCCAGGCCCAGCGGCACGCACAGCCATAAACACAGCACTCAAGTGAGGGGATCGGGAGACCATGGGCTTGTGGCCAGCCTGGGCTACATAGCAAGGTCACTGCCTCAAAAAACAAGTGGGGTTCTCTCAGGAGGATGCACAGCTGTTCCCTGGCAGATACAAAGAAAGATGCCCCCAATGGGAGAGAACCCCTGCTTAGAGGGAT
This sequence comes from Mus pahari, assembly GCF_900095145.1. Taxonomy (NCBI): domain Eukaryota; kingdom Metazoa; phylum Chordata; class Mammalia; order Rodentia; family Muridae; genus Mus; species Mus pahari. Next base: position 87,205,724 of record NC_034595.1, read on the forward strand.
CCCCACGTCCCCAGCATTGCACCAGTCCCATAAGCAAAGCCTTGGCGTCCATCAAGACCAGGCTTAAAGCTGTGGCTCTCCACTAATTATCTGTAGTGGGTTCTCAGCCTTTCCTGTCTAGACACACTTTATGAACCAAGTCATTTGCTCAGGCAGTGGTGTTGCCTGGTAACGCAGCCCACATCCCACCTTCCTCCGGTCTGCAGGGTGGGGTAGGCCTGGACTTTGTCCATTGAGAAGTGATTGATCAGTATTTACTCGACTTTTGTGGTAAGCCACCAGGAAGCAGAGGATCCTGGGAGTAAGGACTTTCCAGATCCCACAGTTGTTATGAGGGAGTGGGGCTGGACCTGTGCCTCTGCAGAGGGGAACAGAACCTGGTGGTCTCAACCCCAGACCCTCTCCCTTTGCACACCCTAGCCAGGTGCTCCCCAAAGCACACATGACTTGGACATGACACAAATGCCACATTTATCATGGTAGATAAAGGATTTCATGGACATACAGATAACCCGTGGGGGAAGCCGAGGCAGGAGGATAGCTTGAGAGAGAACTTGGAGTTCCACCCTGAGTGACATAGTGAGCCCCCATTTCAAAAGAAAAAAATTTCACCAAGTAACTAGATCTTCCTCACTCCCTGTAGCTGGGAAATCTCCTAGCTTCTTGGGGTTTATGTTTGGCATTAATAAGTTTGTGTAGATATTGTCACACTACAGACACACACCTTCAGAGTCTTTTAAATGCCTCAACGCACAAACGTTAAAAAAAATAATGTGTGCACGCGCATGTGGAGGTCAGGGGACAACTTGTAGGCATCATGTCTGCCTTCTACCATGTGTGTTCAGGGTATCAAAGTCTGGCCATCCAGCTTGGCGACTCCCCTCCTCCCTGCCTCCCCCCTGCTCTCTTCCTGTCCCTTGTCACCTCTCTTCACAGTGCTGGGGATGGATCCTAGGGCTTTACACATGCTAGGCAAGCCCCCTGCCTCCGAGGTCTTGCCCAGCCCAAACCCCACGGCACACTGCTTTTTCTGTAACTTTCATGGATGGCTGCTGCATAATGAGTGCCGTAGGGCAGTAAGTTCTACACCATCCTAGAAGATGTGAGCCAGGAACTGCAGCTTACAGTCTCAAACTTTATACAAATAGGACCCAGCGCTTGTTCAAGGCCAGAAGTTGCTCATTGGGTGGGTTTTCTTTCTTTCTTTCTTTCTTTCTTTCTTTCTTTCTTTCTTTCTTTCTTTCTTTCTTTCTTTCTTAGGGGGGATTTCTTTTTAAAATTTTGTTGTTGTTTATTTATTTAATGTGATGAGTACATCGCTGTCTTTAGACACACCAAAAGAGGGCATCAGATCCTATTACAGATGGTTGTGAACCATCATGTGATTGCTGGGAATTGAACTCAGGACCTCTGGAAGAACAGTCAGTGCTCTTAACCACTGAGCCATCTCTCCAGCCCTTTTTTGGTTTTTTGAGACAGGGTTTCCCTGTGTAGCCTTGGCTGTCCTGGAACTCACTCTGTAGACCAGGCTGGCCTCGAACTCAGAAATCTGCCTGCCTCTGCCTCCTGAGTGCTGGGATTAAAGGCGTGCACCACCATGCCTGGCCTGGGTTTTTTTTCTTTCTGTTCTTTTTTTTCCCTCCTGGACACTGGTTTCTTAGAAGACTTTGGGTGCAGCACACACCTGATCTTGTCCCCTACTGTTCCCAACCTCCTAAGTAGCCTGGAGGGGAGGCTGAAGGCCATCTCTGTAGCCCCAGATCCATGTAGCAACCTGGGAACCCAGGCCAGAGGCTGCCTTGACAGCAGGGCGAAGGGCCTGCTGGGGGTTCTCAGTGGGGTAATTAGGTGTTAGAGGATCGCATGGAGGTGACATTTCTGCAGGCATCTGTTTCCTCCCTTGGATTCTTCTGTCAGGCAGGGGTGGGTGAGAGGGACTAGTGGGACCTTGGGGTCTCTCTTTCCCTGGCAGCTGTAGCCCAGGCAGGATCCCCCATCCTCTGCCCCACAGGCCTTGCCGCAGGGTTTCCTCTCCCGGCAGAGCAGTGTGGCTTCCAGCCTACAAGACAGCATCATCTCCAGTTTTGTCTTTCAGGAGAGATTCTGTAGACTCCAGGTCGTCCACCACCTCCTCTCCTAAGAGGCCTTCGCTGGAAAGGTAATGGAAAGGGCCGTGTTCTGCAGGAATGGGGGCGGGGTCTCTGTTCAGCTGGGGAAGCCTTAGATAGGAGAAGAAATTTATGCTACCTTACCTCCAAATTCTAGGACCTGCAGGCATGACTCTGACCAGTCACTGTCACCCTGTCACAGAGTGCCATGCCCAAGGTCAAGCTGAGCTCAGTAAGGACAGCCAGGGCTATACAGAGAAACCCTGTCTTGAAAAAACAAACAAACCAAAGCCAGGATCTGGGAAACAGGAGGGTTGCCACAAACTCAGGGCTAGCCTAGGCTGAATAGTAAGAGGTAAGGGAGCTGTTTATGCCAGCACTGGGGTCATACCTAGCCAAGAGCCCTTCCTGTGTGAAGGGCCTGACAGAGTCAAGGGACAGTGACAGAGTCTGCAGGAGCAGATTGGGGGTGGTGGGGGGTGGTGTGATGCATGGGTGAGTCCCACCCCTCGTGGATCCTTTAGAAACTGGAGCCACTAACTTGGAACAGCTGCACCAGAGTTACCAGGCTTGGCCTGGTGCCTGCATCAGATTGTAGGGCTCAGAACAGAAAAAGAGAACAGTTAGGAGGTGTTGGATGGAGTGAGGTTTATGGATGGTTGGATACGGGATGTACGACAATGTAGGGTACCAACGATGATGGAGTCCCCGAGGCTGGAGCTGTCAGGGTGGAGACTGCATGGGGTGCCTTGCTAAGAATTCAGGCTGGGATGAGAGAGCTTACCTAGCACACACAGTCCTGGAGTTCATTCCTCACCATTGCATAAGCCGGGCAGGCTGATACATGCCCGTGATCCCGAGAGAACTCTGGAGATGCAGGCAGGCAGGAGGACCAGAAATTGAAGATCGTTGTTAAGTATGTAGAGAGGTCACACCAGGCTGGATGGCAGGAGACCATGTCTCAACAGAAAGAGTTCAGGTCTTTCTGAGCTGGCCGTGGTGACCTGAGAGGCAGAGGCGAACAGATGACCAGTTTGAAGACTAGCTCAGAGTGTGGCTAACTAGGCAACCTGCCTACCTGAGGGGGTGACAGTGCCCAAACCTAACCAGTGGTTGCCTTATGAAAAGGCACATCCAATGCATCCGTCAGCGTTTGTTGTTCTTTGTTTGCGAGGCAGAGTCTCACTGTGTAGCTGGGGTTAAGGGGGTGTGCCACCAGGAACTCACTGTTGAGGCCCCGGCTGACCTGAAACTCCTGAACCCAGGCAGGCTTGCTACAGATGTGTCAGCGTGCTTGACTGTCATTCTCCAGGGTCATTCTAGGTTTTTATTATTTGTATGTGAGAGCATGCATCTGTGTGTGTGTGTGTGTGTGTGTGTGTGTGTGTGTGTGTGTGTTGGCCATACCCGGGGGAGGCCAAAGGACAGTTTATAACAGAGTTGGTTCTCTCCTTCCACTCTGTGAGTTCCAGGGATGCAACTCAGGTTGTCAGGTTTGGTGGCACGAATCCCTGATGTCTCACTAAGCCACAATCCACCAGCATTATGTGTTTTGCTGTTGTTGTTTAGCTGAATTTAAGTGTCTATGTGTTTGCCTGCATGAGCTCATATGCACCATACATGTGCAGGAACTCGGAGGCCAGAAAAGGGTGCTGCATCCCTGGACCTGGAGGTACAGGCGTTTCGTAAGCCACGCTGGGAAGGCAACTGAGCTCTGTGGCAAGAGCGGTCAGCACTCTCGATTGCTGAGTCAGCTCTCCCACCGTCCCAGTTGTTAAAGGGCATCTAGGTGTTAATGTTTCTTCCTATGAAATTTCCAATTGTAAATACTGCCCACATGTGCAGGTGCAGAGTTTTCTAAGACACCACCGGACACACAATGTGTCCCACCAGGGGGCAGCCTCTAAGGCCAGGCAAAGAGGGCAGGTACCAAAATACTAGCTTGGATTCCTTTGGATCCGTAGCTTGGATTTGGATTTGGTGGAATGGCTACACCATGCGGTGGGGACACAGAGAGAATGTCAAGGATTGCTTTACATAGGAAGAAGAACCTGAGCTCATGTGTCAGACGGTGTTACTCTGGGAAAGCTATGCGAAGGTGTGACGGGAGGGAGCAGTGTTCTGAGAACTACAGCTGGAATGCACACACATGTGCAGAGACAGGCAGACGAACACACAGGCAGGCACACACATACAGAGACGGATAGACAGACACATTACAAACACAGAGGCACAGACAGACAGGCACACAGACACAGAGACAAACAGATGCACACAGAGACCCACAGGCACACAAATACACAGAGACACACAGACACACATGCAAAGCCACAACGAGACACAGAAATACACAGATACACAGACAGAGACAGACAGACAGACAGACAGACAGACAGACAGACAGACACACACACACACACACACACACACGACTTGCAGCAACTGTAAGGTGCAGTAACTGAATTGTCCACGAGGTGACGCCCAAGAACAGCAAGCAGGGCCCCCATGTGCCTCTGGCAGGTACCAGAAAGGATTTCTAAGAGCTGGCACTGGTGCAGGGGCTGAGGCTGGAGTTGCAGCTGACAAATCTGGGAGCAGAGGGAAGGCACAGATAAAATGCACCTAATCCCGAGCCTCACTAACAATGCCTTTTCTGGAGTTTGGCAGTCCCTGATGGTATGAGTGTGACTCGATAAAACACAACCCAGTTACAAAATCCAGGCAGCCAGGCAGCCAGCTCCTAGCCAGGCTGGTAGGCACAGAGCCAGGGTCCAGAGGGGAAAGAGCTCCAGTCAGCTGCTGCTTGCATGGGTCAGAGGACTCTGAGAACTCTGGACACAGTGAAATGTGTCAGGAGACCTGGAAAGACAGACAGCCATTTCTGGTCTGACTCAACCGCTCGGAAGTTGAATGGATGACTTTAGACCGCTCAGTTCCACTCACTGAGACTGGCCATATTGATCTGTAGGGTGGAAAGGATTTTGACTTCCCAAGGTCATTGCGAGGATCAGGTGGTGAAATGAAAAGCCCAGCATTGCTCTCAACCACACACTGCAAAGGTGGCATGTGTGATAGTACTGCTCGTGTGCAGGGATAAGTGACCTGGTGCTGTTGGCTGGGATTTCCTTAGGTTCTTGCAGTTGTTCCAACTGACCCATAAAACAGCTGCTACTGTTATTCCTACATGAGGCGTCAAAGGATAAAGAACCTACCCAAGGTCACAGTGGGTGTAACAGGCTTTGGAATTTGTCTCTGAAACCTAGAGTTGTCTGAGAGCACACTCACTACGTGAGCATGTATGCACATGTGTGTGCATGTGCGTGTGTGTGCACACACATGGAGGTCAGAGGAAAACTTTGGGGAACTGCTTTTCTCTTTCCTCTGTGTGGGTTCCCTGAACCTTATGTATGCCAGGCCACACATAGCAGGCACTCCTTTCCGCTGAAGAATGGGAGAGTGAGCTCTCTTGGTGTTTTGGGTTGTTTTGTTTTGTTTGTTTGTTTGTTTTAAAAGATTTATTATATATATATGAGTACACTATCCCTGTCTTCAGACACACCAGAAGAGGGCATCAGATCCCATTACAGATGGTTGTGAGCCACCATGTGGTTGCTGGGGTTTGAACTCAGGACCTCTGGAAGAGCAGTCAGTGCTCTTACCCACTGAGCCCGAGTCCTCTTGTAAACCCAGGAAATAGGAATCCTGCCTTTCAGAAAGGACACAACTCCCTCCAGGCAAGCTCTTTCTGAACTCTCTGGTCCTTGATTTCTTTATGATCAATCAGTCTCTATCTATCATGCATTCAACAGCCATTTAGCAAGCTAAATATGGGAACTGTTACAGGAGTGAATGAGCCACACAGTCTCTGTGTGGACTGTCATCTAAAGAGGGAAGCAGACAATGTTTATAAACACATGAGCAAGTTAATTATAGACTTGGGTAAGTACTATGCAGTAGGGAAACAGGGAGAGGCAGCCTCCTGAGGATATGACCTTTGAGGTGAGACGTGACGAACAGGTAAGAAGGAGTTCCATTTTTAACTCTGGGAAATGCCAGCTGCTCACTTATGCGCGCGTGCATTCATACAAATACCAATCACAAAAATCAATCAGTCCAGCTGGGGATGTAGTTCAGTTATTAGTGCGCTTTTCTAGACTACTCAAAGTCTAGACTTAAACCCCAGCACCTCATAAATAGGCAGGGATACACACCTATAGTCTTAGCAGTTGGGCGGCGGGGGCAGGAGGGTCAGAGAAGTTCATTGCTACCCTCAGCTGCATGGTAAGTTTGAGGACAGCCTGGACTGTGAGATCTTCCCCCCCCCCCTCTTGTCGCTGCAGTACATGGAGTCACTGTAGGGAATGTATCAGAGGCAGTGAAGGTGTTGACACACAGCCTGGGGCTCTAATCTTGGTGAATCATTCCAGGTATACCTCAGTGATGGGGTTTTCCAAGTTGGTTTCTTTGTGTACAAATAAGATGGTAGGGGTATTGATCGCCAGGGACTCCTATGACGATTAAACTAGAAAGTGTTCAAGAAGTGCTTGACCCAACTCTGGTGCTTGGTAACAGCCAGGCCTCTTAAGCGATGGTAGATGGTCAGTCCTCAATAGAGTGTGAACTCTGGGAGGGAGGGAAGAGAATCTCACTTGGCTACTTGTTTTTGACAAGTTTAGTTTCTGGAGAGCAAGGACCTGATAAATGATGGGTGGGTGGAGAGATGGACAGAGATGGGATGGATGGATGGATGGATGGGTGGACGGACAGATGGGATGGATGGATGGATGGGTGGGTGGGTGGGTGGGTGGGTGGATAATATATAAATGTATGCAGTACCTGATAAATACTGGATGATATAAACTTACATATGAGGGGCAACTGCCACAGTACAGAAAAGCTGGAGCCTAACCACTGAGCGTTCTGTCCTGTAATGAGTAAACCACGCGGTTTGGCTGGGAACCTGGGTACCAGAAGCTCAGACGCTTGGGTTTCCGTTCCCCGTTCCCGTGGGCTCCAGACGTACTACCAGAGTCAAGCTTGGATAGTTTAACTCATTTTTTGTTTTTGTTGTTTTGGCTTTTTTAAACAGAGTGTTACTATGTAGCCATTGCTGGCCTGCAGCTTACTATGTAGACCAGGCTGTCCTTGAACTCACAGAGATCCTCCTGCCTCTGCCTCCCAAGAGCTGGGATTAAAAGGCAAAAGTCATGCTCTGCCACACTGGGTTTCAAGCTTGATGTACCTCCTCTGTGCGATAAGAATAGTACCTGGGGGCTGGGGGGAGGAGCAAGGGGGCTGGGAAGATGGCTCAGCGGTTAAGAGCACAAACTGCTCTTCCAGAGGTCCTGAGTTCAATTCCCAGCACCCACATGGTGATTCAAAACCAGCTGTAATGGGATCTGATGTCCTCTTCTGGTGTGTGTGAAGAGAAAAACAGTGTACTCACATACATAAATAGATAATTCTTAAAAAAAAACAAAACAACAAAAAAAGAATAGTATCTGCCTCCTGGAATTGTTCTGAGGATTAAAGGAGATGATCTTCATCCAGAATTACGAGTAACACCTGCCTCAGAGAGTGGTTTAGAGAGTTAGAGGAGAGCGTCCACACCCATGGAAACATCTAGAATGCTACTCTCCATGAACAGTCTGTTACCGCTTGTCATCCTCAGATCCAACAGCAGCAAATCTAAAGTGGAAACTCCCACGACCCCCAGCAGCCCCTCAACTCCCACCTTCGCCCCCGCCATCTGTCTCCTGGCCCCCTGCTACCTCACTGGGGACTCTGTCCGGGACAAGTGTGTGGAGATGCTGTCAGCCGCTCTGAAGGCAGAAGGTGAGGGCTGGGGCTGGGGCTGGGGCTGGGGCTGGGGCTGGGGCTGGGGCTGGGGCTGGGGCTGGGGCTGGGGGGGGAGCAGCTGGTGAGACACCATTTGTTTGTTTGCTTGCTTACTTGCTTGCTTGCTTGTTGAGACAGAAGTAGGGGTACAAGGATCCCACTGTCAAGAAGCGTCCCTGGAAAAGTTGCGCAGGGCTAATGTCTATGTCCCGACCTCTTTCAGACGATTTCAAGGACTATGGAGTCAACTGTGACAAGCTGGCCTCAGAAATAGAAGACCATATCCTCACATGGCATACGGCAGGGGATGCCTAAACTGTCTAGTTGGCAGGTGTGGGCACAGCTCTGGGGACGGCTCCCTGCTCTGCCCTTGAACCAGAGCTCCTGAGCGCAGCTGACATTGCTCTTGGGTCCTGCCCGGCCCGTCGGTGGGTTCCCTGGGTTCCTCTGATTGCAGGCCAGGCACCGGAAGCTCAGGGAGACGTTGCCACCCGCCAAAGCTCCTGCAGGAGACCCTGCCCTGATCTGTCTGCAAGAGGGGCAGCCTGCTCCACGGGCTACGGGTTTCCCTCCCTCCCTCTGATAGACACAGCTCCTGAGTGCACTCTGGGATGCCGTTAGGCAGGTACTGCGCCGCCGGGCAGCTGACACTTCGTGGCTGTCTTAATGCCCCAGCCACCCCCTGGAGCTTGTTGGGGTTCTCATCTCATCGTATATTAAGGGAAACTAAGGCTGGGGGTGTCGAGGGATCAGAGCCGGACAGGAAGTCTTGGTATATGGTTCTATGTATGAAAAAAGTATACTTTAAAAAATAGAATCTCACTGTGTTCGGCTGTGGCTTGCCAGAACTCACTCTATGTTGACTAGGCTAGCCTCAAACTTACAGAGATCCCCTGCCTCTGCCTCAGGGTGCTGGGTTTAAAGGCACGTGCCAGCATGCCTGTTGGTTCTATGTATTTATGTTTTCTATGTCCTTTACCTACTATTTTACCTCCTGATCCTTTTTACATTTGGGGGGTAGGCATTGGTCTTTTCTCCTCCTCCTCCTCCTCTTCCTCCTCTTCCTCTTCTTCTTCTTCTTCTTCCTCCTCCTCCTCCTTTTCTTCTTTTTCTTTTTCTTTTTTAAAGATTTGTTGGGGCTGGAGAGATGGCTCAGCGGTTAAGAGCACTGACTGCTCTTCTGAAGGTCCTGAGTTCAAATCCCAGCAACCACATGGTGACTTACAACCATCCATAATGAGATCTGACGCCCTCCTCTGGTGTGTCTGAAGACAGCTACAGTGCACTTACATATAATAATAAATAAAATCTTAAAAAAAAAATAATCTGAGATCGTTAGAAAGCATAAGTGTGCTATCACACACCAGGAACCAGTATGGGATATGGAACATATCAAGTGTTCCACATTCAAGACTGCTAAGATGAGATCGTAAGATTTGTTTATTTTGTCAGGCGTGGTGGCACATGCCTTTAATCCTGGCATTTGGTAGGCAGACGCAGGCAGATTTCTGAGTTCGAGGCCAGCCTGGTCTACAAAGTGAGTTCCAGGACAGCCAGGGCTATACAGAGAAACCCAATCTCGAAAAACCAAAAAAAAAAAAAAAAAAGATTTGTTTATTTTATGTATGTGATTATGCTGTTGTTTTATTTTATAGATGGTTGTGAGCCACCTGGGCATTGAACTCAGGACCTCTGGGATAGGAGTGAGTGCTCTTACCTGCTGAGCCATCTCTCCAGTCCCTGGGCATTGGTCTTTTGACACTAGGTTTCTCTGTGTAGCCCTGGCTGTCTCTGAACTCACTCTATAGACCAAGCTGGCCTTGAACTTGGTGATCTGCTGCCTCTGCCTCCCAAGTGCTGGGATTAAAGGCATACGCCTATTTTTACGCTCGGATTGTATAGATGACACTAAAACAAAAATAGGACAAATGTCAAGTCTCCACTTCCTTCCCACCAGTTCCCGAAAGCCAGAGCTTTTGTGCTCTGCCCTGCGGTGCTGTGCTCTGCTCTGCGGTGCGGTGCGGTGCTGTGCTGTGCTCTGCTCTGCTTTGCACTGCTCTGCTCTGCGCATCTCCCTGGTCACTCCTGGCTGTGCTCTGCTCTGTTGTGCTCTGCTCTGTTGTGCTCTGCTCTGCTGTGTTCTGCTGTGCTCTGCTCTGTTGTGCTCTGTTCTGCTGTGTGCTCTCTGCTGTGCTGTGCTATGCTGTACTCTGCTGTGCTGTGCTGTGCTGTGCTCTGCTCTGCTCTGCTCTGCTGTGCTCTGCTCTGCTGTGCTCTGCTCTGCTGTGCTGTGCTGTGCTCTGCTCTGCTCTGCTGTACTCTGCTGTGCTGTGCTCTGCTCTGCTCTGCGCATCGCCCTGGTCACTCCTGGATGTGCTTTTCCGCAGCAATGGCTTTGACTTTCTGCCTTTGCTTGGCTCAAGAGATCAAGAAAATGAGGTTGATCTCTCCAGCCCTGACCTGAGTCCTGAGATGGGCAGGGGGAGGATCTGGGCTTCATCAGAACTGTGGTCTGTGGTCAGGGGTGACTTCCTGCCCGTGAGTGGCAGAACACTGCTGGTAAGAGGGAGGCCTGATGTGCAGCTCTAGCCTTACTAGGACTCTGCCCTCTCAGCCCGAGTAAGGACCTAAACCACCCCCCCCCCTTTTTTTTGATTTTTCAAGACAGGGTTTCTCTGTATAGCCCTGGCTGTCCTGGAACTCACTTTGTAGACCAGGCTGGCCTTGAACTCAGAAATCCGCCTCTGAGTGCTGGGATTAAAGGTGTGTGCCACCACGCCCGGCTCGACCTGGCCCCTTTCTAAGCCTTGCTTCCTCATCTACTTGTGGGAGAAGTAACTGGTCAGCGATCTCCAGAGTGGATCCCTGGGATGAAGGGCTGTGTCTAAGAAGGAGGGAGATGGCTGAGCAGAGTCTTTGGGAGAGACTGGTGATGTAGCTTGGTTGGTAGAATGTGTGCCTATAATTCTAGCACTCAGGAAGTGAACGTAAGAGAATCGGAAGTTCAAGGTCATCTAGAGAATTCTTGGCTACCCTAGGCTACAAGAAATCGGAGGTGGTGGGGAGGACAGGATTTCCCACTGGGTTTTGTAATTTAGTTCGTATTGCTTTCTGGTTTTCTGAGGCAAAGGTCTTGGGAGCCTTGGCTGTTCTCTGGAACTGTAGCTCTGTAGACCAGGCTGGCCTCGAACTCACAGAGATCCATCTGCCTGCCTCTGCCTCCCGAGTGCTGAGATTAAAGGGAGTGTGCCACTCCCACAGCCAATGGTTTGCTTTCGCACTTCTCAGAGCCTGAAGCCCATGGCTCTTGACCGTTGCCTTTGACAGTTGGTCTCCAACTCAGGGGGTCCTTCCAAGCTAGAGGTTTCCTGCATCATTTTTCTCATCTTAGCAGTCTTGAATGTGGACCACTTGACACGTTCCATACCCCATACTGGTTCCTGGTGTGTGATGGCACACTTATGCCTTCTAACAATTCCAGTTTATTGTGGTGGTGGTGGTGGTGGTGGTGGTGGTGGTGATGGTGGTGGTGGTGGTGTGTGTGTATGTGTGTGTGTGTGTGTGTGTGTGTGTTAAAGAAGGGGACTGAAGCACAGAAACAGGTGACTCACCTGAACTGCAGCGAGAGACTCCGACAGACCAGCATGCCTATCCTGAGTCCCTGATACCTCAGTGCTTGCTGCAGTTTGGCCTCTCATGGAGGTTGTTCCTGTCTCTGATACTTGGCTGACCCCAGAGCTCAAACCAGAAGCCCACTGAGCAGAGGCCACAGAGACATCTCCTGACCCCCATAGCAGGCTCCTACTCCCCATGCTCCTCCAAGGATGGCAAGGTGGCCCTTGACCCAGACACATATCTATCAAGAACTCAAGAGCACAGATATGAAGTACCGTAACCGTGTGCGCAGCCGCATCAGCAACCTGAAGGACCCCAGGAACCCGGGCCTGAGGCGGAATGTGCTCAGTGGGGCCATTTCCCCAGAGCTCATTGCCAAGATGACAGCAGAGGTGAGGAGGATCCTAGGGCACTGGGGCTGGGTGGGAGGGGAGGGTGGGGGTGGGGGCTGGGGCTCCTGCTGCCTGGCTCTGAGAGCAATGGGTGTGACTCTGGAGACAGACCCAGTTCATCCCTCACAAGTGCAGATATATAAAGGACCATGGAGACCTTCATTGGACAGATGGCTATTTGATCTACTTATTTCAGACACCACATCTTGGAAAGATCTTTGGGACACATCTTCAGATGTGGTGTGCTTCCAGAGCTACCAGGGGACTCCCTGTCAGTCCTCGGATGTTGGAAAAATGAAGAGACCCAGAGAAGGGGAGAGAAAATGTGTCAAACCCCTAAAGACTGGGTGGGGTTCAGGGTGTTTTACTGGTCCAGAGTAGGGGGAGTCTATGCATGATGTACAGAATGAGTATCAGGGATGTGTGTGTGATGTGTGTGGGGTATATGGTATGCACAGTGTATGTGGTATGTGTGCACAGATAGGACTTTTGTGTGTGGATGTGATATAAATAGCTTTGTATGATGTAAGTGATGTGTGGAGTGTTCATGTATGTGATATGTGATGTGCATATGATGTAAAGTTAGTGTAAGTGTGGCCTGACATGAGTAGTAGGTACTATATGATTAATATGAATGTGTAGTTAGTGTGTGTTTGTATATGCTCAGTGTAGTATGTGGTATATGGTTAATATGTGTGTGGACTGTGCTAGAGTATTGTCAGTATATAGTATGAAGTTGGTATTTATGTGGTGTGTGTGATATGTGGTGTATGGTCTGTGGTTAGTGTGTCATTGTGTATATGGGGTGTTTAGTGTGCAGTCTGTGATTAATGGGTGTGGTTAGTGTGGGGTGTGTGATTACCATGTGGTGTGGAGTTAGTATGTGGTTAGTGTGTGGTGTGGAATTGGTGTGGAGTTAGTATATGGTTAGTATGTGGTGTGGAGTTAGTATGTGGTTAGTGTGGGGTTAGTGTGTGGTTAGTGTCTGGTGTGGAGTTAGTGTGGTGTTAGTGTGGGGTTAGTGTGTGGTTAGTGTACCATGGGATATGTAATTACCTTGTGTGGTGTATAGTTAATGAGTGTGTGTCTGAATGGCACACACGTGCTGCATGGAGCAGTGCAGAATGGTGTCATGGTCCAGGGATGTGCACTTCTGAGAAGAGAGCTCACTGCTCACTCCAAGCTCTCCAGAGAGCGGGACCCTGGCTCCTGGGAATGAACCACAGATCAAAGCCATCTCACTGCTCAGTTACTTTTGCTTCTTTGTGGAGGGAGCACAGGGCATGTGTGGAGATCAGAGAACAACTTGCAGGAGTCAGTTCTTTCCTACCTGTGACGACACAGATCAAACTCAGGTCATGGTGGCAAGCACATTCACCTATGGTGCCATCTTGCTGGCCCCATTGCGCTCAGTTTAGAGGGTCTGGGTTTTGTGGTAGTCATTTATTTGTTTTGAGTTTGGGTCTTAACTATGTAGTTCTAGTGGGCCTAGAATTTTCTATGAAGACCAGGTTGGTCTTGAACTCAAAGAGATCTTCCTGCCCCTCTGCCTCCCATGTGCTGGGATTATAGGCATATGTCACATATGTACCTATACCTACCTGACTGAGGTTCGTTCTTTCTCTTCCTTTTCTTCTTTTCTTTTCTTCTCTTCTCTTTTTTCTCTTCTCCTCTTCTTCTTCTTCTTCTTCTTCTTCTTCTTCTTCTTCTTCTTCTTCTTCTTCTTCTTCTTCTTCTTCTTCTTCTTTTTTTTTTTTTTTTGAGGCAGGGTTTCTCTGTGTAGCCCTGGCTGTCCTGGAACTCACTTTGTAGACCAGATTGGCCTCGAACTCAGAAATCTGCCTGCCTCTGTCTCCCGAGTGCTGGGATTAAAGGCATGCACCACCATGCCCAGCTTCTTCTCTTCTCTTCTCTCTTCTCTTCTCTTCTCTTCTCTTCTCTTCTCTTCTCTTCTCTTCTCTTCTCTTCTCCTCTCCTCTCCTCTCCTCTCCTCTCCTCTCTTCTCTTCTCTTCTCTTCTCTTCTCTTCTCTTCTCTTCTCTTCTCTTCTCTTCTCTTCTCTTCTCTTCTCTCTCCTCCTTCCTTCTTTCCTTCCTTCCTTCCTGGTACTGAGGATTGAACCCAGGGCCTAATGCATACCAGACAGATGTTTTACCAACTCAGATAAGTCCCCAGTAAGGCCTGATGATCTGTGAATGACAGCTTAGCCCAGAGGTAGCAATTGCAACTTACCTTTGCAATGTCTTAGTCAGTCCAGGATGCTATGGTAGAAAACCACCTGTAAGTCCAGTCCAGCACATGGGAGGTGGCAGCAGAAGAGTCAGGGGTTCAAGGTCAGCCTGGGCTGCATAGCAAGCCAAGGACAGTCTGTGATATCTGAGACTCTGTCTCAAATAAATAATAACAACAGAAAAATAATGATTAGCTGAAACTAGGCCCCCTTCATATGAGCCTTGGCTACACCCTGATCCACAAACCACTCATAACTACTGCTGTCTCCACCCATGTGTCTGCCCAGTCTCCTTTGTCAGAGGCTTGAAGGGTTCAGTGAACAGGGGTCAGATAGATACCCTAACCCTTCCCTAAGGGACTGGATGATGCTGATGCTGTATCTCCAGAAGGAACATGGACCACCAGTGCTCCTGGGGCAGCTGTCTGATGTATATATCCACAGCGGGTATCCTCTGAGCCTGGTTACCATGGGGACCTCCTGGGTGGCACGGCCAGCAGCTCATGGTCCACAGAGCTATGATTCCCACCAACAGATGAGGCTAGAGAACATTCCTAGCTGGAGCAGGCGCTGGATTAAAGTCCAGACTGGGAGGCTATGGGACACGGGTGAGCAGTGGCCAAATCAGCTGCTTGGACAGTGTGATTCAGGCAGAGGCCTGGCAGGCAGGGTGAGCACCGTCCTGAAGGAATGTTACTGCAGTACTAATTCTGACTATGAGCACCTGCTGCTGTCCTACACACACCCAGCTGACCTTGACCCAGCTAGAGCTCCCAGGTTGGATCTTTCAGCCAGGATGGGGGGGACTCCTCCAGGACAGGCCTTTCCCAGGTCTGATGGGACCAGGGTGTCCAGCCTCTCCTCCATCTCTATGTTCTTGACCCAGTGTGGTACCTCCTTCTCCTTCTCAGCTCAGACTCTAACATATACACACAGAGCCAACAGACTCATTTCTCGGCAGGAAATGGCCAGTGACGAGCTGAGGGAGCTAAGGAACGCCATGACTCAAGAGGCCATCCGTGAACACCAGATGGCCAAGACAGGTGGCACCACCACTGACCTCTTGCGGTGTAGCAAATGCAAGAAGAAGAATTGTACCTATAACCAGGTGGGCAGAGGTTGGGTGGAGTGGGGCGGGGCCACAGGAGGAGGCGGGGAGGTGGGGTGGGTCCACAAGAGGAGGCGAGGAGGTGGGGCAGAGCGGGGCCACAGCACAAGGAGAGGAAAGATGCCAGGGAGGAACAGGAAGTACACCCTTCAGGTCACTGAGGGGAGGGTAAGCGTGGAGAAGTCACCACCTTGTTGTTTTGGGAAATGTTCAGATTGTGGAATCAGCTTCTGGGTATCCATGGGGCAGAGCCGTTCTGTCCTGTCTGTCCTGAAGTGAGAGCGAACCCCAAGTCCCATCTGGGCTACACTGTCCTTCATACACACCGCTGGGCACAGACTACTGGAGAGTCACAGATGTTGGAAGGAAGCCTAGGCATGTGAAACCCAGCTCCTCATGAAAAACACCGGGAGACTGAGATGGACAACTCTGAAGCGTAGGCAACGGTGCCCAGGCAGGCTGATGGCAAAGAACTCAGAGCCAAACCTTTCTTTTCTTTTTGTTTTTTTAAATTTTATTTATTATATGTAAGTACACTGTAGCTGTCTTCAGGCACCCCAGAAGAGGGCAGCAGATCTCATTAAGGATGGATGTGAGCCACCATGTGGTTGCTGAGATTTGAACTCGGGACCTCTGGCAGATCAGTCAGTCGGGACCACTGAGCCATCTCACCAGCCCCCGAACCGTTCTGTTCATTTTTCTTTACTTGGCTGTTTTGAGAGAGGGTCTTGGATTTATTTTGACACTAAGGCTACCCCAGAGTTTCTGATCCTCCTGCCTCGGGGCTGGGATTTCATATGTATACCCCCACAGTTGGCTTTTGGGTCCCAACCTTTCTGAGGGAGTCCAGTCAGCTTATTCAGTGGTGTCTAAGGGAATTCCTGAAGGTGAAGATACCCAGGAGCCATAGCAGATTGTGGTGGGAATCGGAGAATCTTCTCCTAAGCCCCAAGAATGGCCTATGGCTAGTCCTGTCTTATTGCTAGTCCTGTCTTTGGAGTACTAATATCTTGAGTTCTAACTCCTATTTAGTGATTCTGGAACTCTCTTTGTTTCTCTGTCTGCTCAGCAAGCAAGATGCGTTAAGAGTAGCCAGGCACCAGAGGGGGGTGGCACACATCTTTAATTCTGAGTTCAGGCAGAGGCAGGTGGATTTTTAAGTTCGAGGCCAGCCTGGTCTACAGAGTGAGTTCCAGGACAGCCATGGCTACACAGAAAGAAAAGAAAAGAAAAGAAAAGAAAAGAAAAGAAAAGAAAAGAAAAGAAAAGAAAAGAAAAGAAAAGAAAGAAAAAAAAAGAAAGAAGAAAAGAAAAGAAAAGAAAGTTGTTTAAAGAGAGGGAGAAGGATCAGAGATTCAGGGTTCTGTTTGGAAACATAATCAGTTCAAGAACAACCTGATATACAGCGGGCTCTGCCACAAAGATGGGGAGGGAATATCAGGACCATGTTCCCCTTAGCACCCTGTGGCTACAGTAGAAATATTGTTGTCTATCTTGTTTTCTGGGAAGTTCTCTTGAAGGATCAGTGAGAGGCAAGGGGGTGGGATGCATGAAACAGTGGGCTTGGGGGTCTGGAGAGATGGAGCTGGAAAACCTCTGTGCAGGCGCTCATGGTGTTTGCCTGGCACTGCCCTTCGGAAATGAGCTTGTCAGTAGCAAAGCTGAGTCTCTTCCCCAAGAAAGCCCATTGCCTTCTCTCCTTCTCTCTGCTGTGTGGTGACAAGGCTGTGCTATGCTGTGTGCCCTCCTGACACACAGCTGGAGGCCCAGTCCAGCAGAGGACTCTTCCCTACTGATCCCGGTAGACATCACCAGGGTTAGCTTTAGAGAGTCAGAAGGCAGCTGGGAACCTCAGGGCCTTGTGGGGACGAAGCCTGTGTTGCTGAACCTGAGTGACATGCTTGGAGGCAGGGTGGGGTGGGGTGGGGGATGAGAAAACACAGCATAACCCACCCCAGTGATCTTCAAGCCTCCTTCCCTCTCTGGGCCTCAGCCACTTGCAGGATGACTATAGACAGGGTGATTTCCCAGACACCTCCGGTCTCAGACAGATATGTGAGATATAGTGTGTTCAGGGGACAAGTCTGGGAAGGCTTCTTGTAAGAGATGAGGCTCAGCACTTGGGAGACAGAGGCAGGCAGATTTCTGAGTTCGAGGCCAGCCTGGTCTACAGAGTGAGCTCCAGGACAGCCAGGGCTACACAGAGAAACCCTGTCTCAGAAAAAAAAAAAAAGAAAAAAAAGGCAAACAAACAAAAAGAGGTGAGGCTTTGAACAAGAGAAGAGAAACCAGTTTGTAAGGATCAACAAGAGTGCAAGTGCAAAGGCCAGGCTGAGGCAGTAGGATTCCGGGTGATTGACAGAGGAAAAGAGGTTATCAGTCAGGTAAATATCATTGTCAACCTGTGGACTTTGAACCTACTTCTAAAGACAGAGGGATCCGCAGCAGGCCCTGGAGCAGGACAGGAATGGCCTCCTGAATGATTCTTCTCTCTGGTAGGTGCAGACACGCAGTGCTGATGAGCCCATGACCACCTTTGTCTTATGCAATGAATGTGGGAATCGCTGGAAGGTCTGTATACTTGTCTTTCTACCTCCCCACCATCCACAGACGCTGCCCTGCAGAAGAAATAGTATGCCCACAGGGAGAGGGTCCATGCTAGCAGGCACAAGGCTTGCCAGCCTGCAGAGTCAGCCTGTAGAACGTGACAGTGGCAGGTAGTTGCCAGGAAGGGAGTGTTTGTTTGGCTTGGCAGCAGCTGGGATACATGGTAGCTCAGTTTATTACCGGGTGGGTAGGGCTGTCTATCAGTTGACCGTGGGTAGATGAGGTTCCCTGGGGACCACAGAGGGTGCCCTGAGTGCTTAGACCAGGCCTCTGCAAAGTGTGCTTGCACAGAGCCTATTGCTCTTGACCTGGCCACATGGGGATAACACAGGAAGACTGAGCCCTATCACAGAGAGGCCCTTCCTTTCTTAGGAAGCTCTGGAAAAGCCTTCTAGCACCTAAGTGCTGTGAGCCTGGCTCCTGCAGAAGCAACAGAATCCTCTCTGAGTACTGCTTGCTGGGGGTATAGCTCAGCACTAGTTCTGATGTGTATACAATCCTGGATTTGATTCCTAGTGAAATAAATACATGCGTACATACATACATACATACATACACATACAAACACACATACACTAAATTATACAAATATAATTTTAAAAGAACATGAAAAAGATACGGGGTGAAATGGGTTTAAATGTATTCCCACAGCCCAGCACAAATCTGTTCACTAATGGTAGCTGCTGTGGGGAAAGGACCTTCTGTGTGTTGTGTGCATGTTGGGAAGGCAAGGTCCAAGAGAGGTGGCATCGTGTCACCTGACAGTGTTGATTAATGTCCAGTGCCTTGTGGGAGAGCTAAAGTCCAACCAAGAAGTATGCGACAATTGTGGTATTTTTATTGTTGTTCTGAGAGGAGGTTTCTCTGGGAAGCCCCAGCTATCGTGGACCTCCTTACACAGACTAGGCCGACGTCAAACTCACAGAGATGTACCTGCCTCTGCCTCAAGTGTCAGGACTAAAGGCGTGCATCACCCAGCCTGCCCGAATCCACCTTCTTGCCCATAAGACCCAAAGACACCTCTTACACTGCTGTCTTTTGGTTTTATAGTTCTGCTGACGGAACCACCCACCAGGATGGCAGAGGATAGCGTGAGGAAGACCCAGCAGGAAGCACAGACCACCACGTGACCTGGAGCAAAAAAATAAAAATTCAGATGACGGAAAATGCTGAGCCCTGGATGAGGCTAGGGATTAGAGGAGGTGTGTCGGGGAGGTGCTTGAGCCGATTATTAATCAGTCATGAAAAGTGATTGGCTTGTGGGGGGAGGGGAGTCTCTCTGGGGCACGATGCACAGAGTCTTTATCGACAGACCTACACAGAAGGTCAGCATCAGATTGGAGGAGCCTTGTCCTGACAGTGGATAGGGCTGAGGGTGTATAGCTCAGTGGTAGGTGCAGGTCTCAATCCCTGGCATAGAGCATGGTTGGGGGGGGAGGGAGGGGAGAAGGAAGAGGGCAGAGATGCAGAGATACCAAGCTAGGCATGGTGCTGTTTGCTTGTGATTCCAGCGACTTGGGAGGCTAAAGAGGATCACCTGAGTCTGGGAGTTCAAAGTCAGCTTCCGCAACATAAGGAAACCTCATCTCCTATTTTCTCTATTTCATTTCTATTTGTAAATTTCATTGTATTTTGAGATAGGGTCTCACGTAACTCAGGGTAGGCTCAAATGCTGAGTGTAGCCGAGGATGTGTCGAACTTCCAAGCTACTTTCACCCACCTCCCAAGATTTGGGATTAGAGGTTGGTGCCACCATGGCTGGCTGATGTAGAGCTTCAACTAGAACTCGGGGCTTCATGCCTACTGGGAAAGCACTCTACCCAGCCAGCTATACCCTCAGCTCAAAACTCTTACCTTTATACAAAACAGAAAACATCGGGGCTGGAGTGATGGCTCAGTGGCTAAGAACACTTACTGCTCTCACCAAAGACCCGGGTTCAATTGCCAGCACCCACCTAGTGTCTCACAACTATCCACTTCAGGGGGTCTGGTGCCTTCCTTTTGATCTCCAAGAGCACCAGGCACACCTGTGGTATGTGTACATTCGTACAGGCAAGCCACTGAGAGAAATACAATAAATCTAGAAGAAAAAAATCATGTGTGACAGTGCATACATGGACTCCCAGTGCCGTAGAAGTAGGCATAGGCCAGCCACAAGTTCAAGGCCAGCTCGATCTACACGGTGAGTCTCAGCACTGCACACCCACAGAGCAGCCATGCGGTTCGGCTTCTGCAGATAGAAATCTCCCCCCAGATGCTGTGGTGCCCTGTTCTTTGCTGGCTGAAAGGCCTTGGAGGACTCTGGATCATTCCAGAAATAGGAATAGAGCAGGAATAGCTCTAGTGAGCACGCAGGGAGGATTACAGCAATGCCCATGATGCTAGCCCCCGTGAGGGTCCCAAGCCTCAGCGCCTGCCTAGATCCAGTGTGCTCCTCACAGCTCTCTGAGTGTCCAAGACGTGTGTGAACACAGTAGCTTTGCTGAACGTCTCCCGTGTTGACATCAGCTTGCTCTTTTTGTTTGTTTTTTTTGGGGGGGGTTGTTTTTTTGAGATGGAGTTTCCTTGGGTAGCCTTGGCTGTCCTAGAACTCACTCTGTAGACCAGGCTAACTTCTAACTCACAGAGATCCATCTAACTCTGCCTCCCCGGTGCTGGGATTAAAGGCGGGCACCACCACCACCTGGCCAGCTCGCTGTTTATGCTGAGGACAACTCGAGGCAAAGCTAGAAACTTCAGGAAATGCCCTGGATGCAGCTGTGGTAGTTTGTTCACTGATTGTCCCTGGCCTTCTGACAGCTCCAGACGGAGCCTCCTAGACCGTGTCCTAGCAGGGATGCAGCACAGAAGGCTGTGGTTCCTAGAAATTTGAATATGTCACCCCACACCAACTTCTTAACTATAACATGGGAGCCGTGAGCCCCTGCCTCCTGGGGTGACTTCAGGGGCTCCAGAGAGTCCATCTGTCCTGTTCACCCGTGGGATCAAACAGCTGGATCATGACAGTGGGGAGCTGCTGCCTTCTGGAGACCATAGGTGGACAGTTTCCTTCCACTTATAAGGGACCTTCCCCAAAAGATGCAGCCTGTTAATAGCCTGGATATAGAAATCTGCCACAGGGGGCTGACAAGGTGGCTCAGTGGGGAAAGGCACTTTCTGCCAAACCTATATCCCAAGTTCAATCCTCAGGATCCACACAAGGCCAGTGGATTTTCCTCTGATCTCCGTATGAGTGCCAAGGGACAGGCACCTCCCCTCAACACATACATACACATAATACATAAAGGAAGGGCACAGGGAGTGGAGAGGGAGGCAGGCAGGCAAACTTGATAAAGCCTTCAGCTTTTAGACCAGTAAAGTTTGAGAGCCCTGTGGGGAGTCTGAAGATCCTCTGTAGAGGGTTTCACACCCACAGTTCCTAAAGACTGGACAGGACAGATGTCTGTCCGTCTGTATCTGTTCCCTGTCACAATTTCAACACTGGGAGAGCCAGACCTGGGTACAGCCTTCAGCTCTGCTTTCCAGCGGGTCTCTGCCTGGCTGGAAAATGGACTCCACACCAGATGGTGATGTATGCCGCTTCTGAGGCACATGTGTCACCCACAGAGGTGCAGAGAGATGCCACTTAGAAATCCAGGTGCTGCTTAAAGTTTACCTTGGAGGCCCTGCTGAGATCCAGCTTTTGATCCATTGAACCTCAGTTTTTATTCCAGCAAGTTCCCAGTTCTGGCATGTGCCAGTGCTACTGGGCACAGTCAAGCAGGAAGGGATCTGGAGCCAGATCTCTCTCTGGATGGTTTAATCCATCGCTTCTCACCTTTTGCTAAGAGCAAATATATGCCATCCTCCATCCAGATGTTTAGACACCAAAGGAAGAGCGTGGCAGTGTCCACTGTCAATCTAATGACGTCAGCAAGGGTGGCTTTAGCATGTTTGTCTTTCATTCTAGACAGGGTTTCTTGGTGTAGCCCTGGCTGTCCTGGAACTCACTCTGTAGACCAGGTTGGCCTTGAACTTGGAGATCCACCTGCCTCTGCCTCCTGAAAGTTGAGATTAAATGTGTGTGCCACCACCATTTGGTTACAGTGTTTTGTTTTGTTTTTATTTCATATTTTTTTCTACCTGTACAAACTTAACTAGAATGTATTTTTAAAAGGTAAAGCTTTCTATATCCTTTATAAAACAGAATTTCCAGTCTCAGAATTAAGCATGAGTTTTCAATACTATAAAGCTAATTGTAACAGGAGTTAGAGTGGTAATATTTTATCCTTGAAAATGTCACAGATGGCCAGGCAGTGGTGGCGACACCTTTAGGACACTTGGGAGGCAGAGGCAGGTGGATTTCTGAGTTTGAGGCCAGCCTGATCTACAGAATGAGTTCCAGGATAGCCAGGGCTACACAGAGAAACCCTGTCTAGAAAAAAAGAAAAAGAAAGAAAGAAAGAAAGAAAGAAAGAAAGAAAGAAAGAAAGAAAGAGAAAGAAAGAAAGAAAGAGAAAGAAAGAGAAAGAAAGAAAGAAAGAAAGAAAGAAAGAAAGAAAGAAAGAAAGAAAGAAAGAAAGAAAGAAAGAAAGAGAATATGTCACAGATGGAGCTGGAGTTTGGCTTAGTGGTTAAAAAAGCGCTGACTGCTCTTCCAGAGCACTTGGGTTCAGTTCCCAGCCCCCACATAGCAATTCATAACTGTAACTCCAGGGGATCCGACACCCGTATACCCACATAAATGCAGGCAAAATGCCAATGTGTATGAAAGTAAAAATTAGATTTAAAAAGTCACAGATAATTTCACATTTATTTATTCATTTGCTCATATCGTGTGTGAACAGGGGCATACCGTGCCTCAATGTGGATATGATGGAGATCGTATGAGAGCCGACTCTCCTTTCTCTCCATGGAAATCCAGAGAACTAAACTTAGGTCCTCAAGCTTGGTGGCAAGCACCTTATTTACTCAGCCTTTGCCCCAGCCCATGGGTGAGTGTCTTAAAGAGACATCCAGGAGAGACTTTCTATAGCAGAACCTAAGTAGATTATGCACCATAAGGATTGAGAGCACGGGAAAAACACCCTGGATCTTCATTGTCAGCCACCTTACTCTTTACAAAGGAGATGAATCAGAGTGAGCCCTGAAGGAACAAGCCGACGCAAGTCCACGTGTGACTGACATGGCACACGTGTTCCCACAAAGGACACAGAGGATGAATAGCTCATAGGCTTTATAATACCATACCAGTGCGTCTTCCTGGCTCCACCCCGGATCCATTCAGTCCATGCCTTCACGGGCAAGGCCTGGAAACCTTCGTAACCCCCCAGGCATGACTGGGCTAGAGTCGCTTGCTCTGCCACCCCCCATTCATTCCCCCTATGCCTTTGGCAGGGCTTAGAGGTTCTGCAGGGCTGGCTTTTACCTCGCCTCCGCACTTTTCCACAGCTACGCTGGCCTCTCAGATCTTTGTGATCTGTTGAGACGCCTTTTAACTCCATCGCTTTCTTCATCTCAAAGACACAGAGTTCAGGCCTTAAGCAAATTAGCATTAACATCAACCATTTGGAGAAGGCAAGATTGTTTCTCCAAAGGAGCAAAAGGACAAGGTTGGATGATAGGAAGTAGAGAGAAGATGTGTTTTGGGAGTTTGGGGAAAAAGATCTCAATAAAAGCCCATTAATTAACCTACAACTGGGGATAGAGAGAGGGTTCTGTGGTTAGGAGCACTGACCTGCTCTTCCTAGAGGTCCTGAGTTCAATTCCTAAGAACCACATGGTGGCTCACAACCATCTGTAATGAGATCTGGTGCCCTTTTCTGGTGTCTGAAGACAACTACAGTATATGCACATACATACGTAAAAATAAATATTTAAAGTTTTTTTCTTAAAAAAATAACCTACAAATAATTTAGAGGGTATTTTTAAAGGTTAAGGACACATGGACTATGAATGCAGCTAAGATGAAAGAGTGTTGTCAATCTCTCAACACTGGCAAGGTTTGGGAGTGTTATAGGCATCTAAAATATATCAGAGTTTATTTGTCTGTCTATCTGCCTGTTTTTCTTCCATCCTTTCTTTCTTTCTTTTTTCTTTTTTTGTTTTTTTGAGACAGGGTTTCTCTGTGTAGCCCTGGCTGTCCTATAACTCACTCTGTAGACCAGGCTGACCTTGAGCTCAGAAATCAACCTGCCTCTGCCTCCCAAGTGCTGGGATTAAAGGCATGCACCACCATTGCTGTCAGAGAGAGAGAGAGATTGGGACACAGTGACCCTAGTGGGCTTTTAACTCACTAGAAAGTGACCCTGAGCTGCTGAATCTCCCGCCTCAGTTTACGTGATCTCAGGATCAGCTAGGGCCTTGTGCGACCTAGGGAAGCACTCTGTCAACTGAGTGGCATCCTCAGCTCTGGAAGTTTTAACATGTATTCTTTTTTTGTTTTCTGTATATGAGTGTTTGCCTGCATGCATGGCAGTGCACCAGGTAACATGCCTGGTACCCAAGGAACCTGGAGAGGATGTGGGATCCCCTTGAACCAGTTACAGAATATCGTTAGCCACAATGTGGGTGCTGGGAATCAAACCCTGGTCCCCTTCGAAAGCAGCAAGTGCTCTTAACCACTGAGTTATCTCTCCAGTGCCTCACTTCCTGAACTTTCTTAATCGTCTCATTGCAGCTCCCAGGTCTGATTTGTTTATTAGTCTTCCATCATCTTTAACTCAGGATAATGCTTTTTGTTTTGTTGTTTTGTTTTGTTTTTTGGTTTTTTGGTTTTTGGTTTTTCGAGACAAGGTTTCTCTGTGTAGCCTTGGCTGTCCTGGAACTCACTTGGTAGACCAGGCTGGTCTCGAACTCAGAAATCCTCCTGCCTCTGCCTCCCGAGTGCTGGGATTAAAGGCGTGCCACCACGCCCGGCTCGACTCAGGACGATGTTATCCCGAGCCTGTCAGATACATCGTGGTCCCTCTGTTGAGCAGCCCTTCTCTCCACCACCGCTGCCAGCACCATGCCTTCTCACAGTTCCTTTTCTGGGACTGAGGAAAGCCCTTCGACTGGGCTCCCAGGGCAGTGGCCTCCCTATTCCACTTCTGTCCTCACTCTGAGCAGCATCCACTGGTCACCCTCACACTTGATCCTCCCAGCAGCCCTGCAGTCATTAGGGGGTGGTACCCAATTCTCAGCTTAGTGTCTAGTTCAGAAGGGTCTTAATGACCTGGATTCAGCTCAAAAGCCTAGAGAACACTACTTGTAGTGCATTTTCAGTGCCATTGTCTACATTTTTTTGGGAAACTACTTACTTTGAGGAAAACCAGCAGAGCATTATAAGGCCAAGCTCCCCACTCCTCCGTGCCTGCTTCCCTCCTGCTAAGCCTGCCTGTTCTTCTCAGCCAGGCCAACCCCAGGGCCTTGCTTGTGGGGCTTACCACCAGCTTCACTGATCTGCAGGCAGAGGCAGAGACAGACAGACAGGCATGCATGAAAGGGAACATTAGACAGATGCTGTCCTTGCCCTGCTTCCTCTCCCTGCCACTCTTTCCTCCTCTCCTAAGAAACCCAAGCTCTGCTGGAATGGGGAGGTCCTTTTGTGGAGCTCTAACTTTAACACTTCCCCAAAACCTGTTCCCCAGATCATTAGGAATGTGGCTAGTAAAGAGCCTTTGTTCTCTTAGGGAAGCTGAGGGTCTTCTGTTCCTCCACCTGACAGCTAGCTAGGCAATTATCTCAGTTGCCCCAGCCAGGCACCCATCTTCCTATGTTTGAGACTGAAAGGAAAATTCAAAGGCTCAAGGCCAAACACTGTGAAAAGGCAAGGTCCAGACTTTACGGAGCCCACCCGGCTGCTAAGACTATCAAGACCATGAAGATAAGGGAAAGGAGTGCCAGAGCCAGCCGGGGCTGTCAGGGTTAGCTCATAAACCATCTGGCAAGAAGGCATCTCCCCCGGCTCACTCAGGCTCGCACTGACCAGAGGTCCCCCAGACTCTGATACGCCCCCGGCCTCTGGAATTCCGCCACTCTGGCTGGCGCATGCTTACTATCTTGCTGCATTGTATGTTCAAATGAGCCAATCACTTGTGGCCGCACCAACTCTCCCCGTCCCCCTCAACCCTAACCCCATAAAAACCCCTTACTTCTGAGGGTCTGGGTCGACTTCTCTGTCTCCTGTGTGAGATACGAGTCCACCCAGAGCTCTGCCATTAAAGTACCTCGTGTGTTTACAACAAGACGCTTCTCTGTTTCTCTGGGATTCCCAGACTCCTGTGACCTGAGGACCCGAGGGAGTTCCTCATGAGGGGGTCCTACACTTTCACACCTCTGTGACTTCCACAAACTGTTCAAGACGAAAGCTCTCCCTCCCACGGTTGGTCTCCACCTCTGAAGTGTCTACAAGTCTGCAAGACTGCTTGGGTGTCACCTCCCACCTTCCTAGTGAGAAGGGAGTGGTGGGCAGGAACATAACGGGATGCCAGGCTAGGTGCAGCTGTAAGGGCAAGAGAGACCCAGGTCATTTCCTTTGAAAAAGAAAAGTTTCAAAAGTAGGATTACAAGCACAGAGACATAGAGTTTTTTGTTTTTGTTTTTTTAAGATTTGTTTATCCTATGCACATGAGTACACTGTAGCTGTCTTCATACACACCAGAAGAGGACAAAGGATCCCATTACAGTTGGTTGTAAGCCACCATGTGGTTACTAGGAGTTGAACTCAGGACCTCTAGGAAGAGCAGTCAGTGACATAGTTTTAAATGCTTAACATATTAGTGCTTCTGATACCACCACCCCCCCCCCCAAAAAAAAAGCTGCAGTTGAATTGATCCTAGATAGCCGTAAGATTTATAAAGATATGATATGGGGCTGGAGAGATGTTAAACGTACTTGTGCTTTTAGAGTCTGGGTTCCAGGGCCCACGTTGGGTGGCACACAAGCTCATGAGGACTTGTAATTCCAGCTCCAGGGAATGTACCTCTTGGTTTTCTCAGGGCACTTACACACACACACACACACACACACACACACACACACACACACGGAGTTAATGAAATAAATTTAAAAAATATTTATGAAAAAGAATCATTTACAGAGCCCCAGAGGAACACTAACCCAGTAGCAAATGCACACTTTAAAGACATGCAAGAAGGATCCTCACTTCCCCAGGACCAGGATGGAAGCCTCCACACACAGTAGGTGATCATTTGCTGAATGCCAATGGAACAGACAGGACTTTGCAACTCGATCTAGAAAACCCAGAAGAGTATTTCTTCGGAACCCTGAACAATAGGGCAGGAAGTGGTTCCTCCTCCAGGGCCTGCCTCCCAACCCTTGGAAGCAAGCTACTTACTGGAACAGGAAGCCCCACAGCCTCTGTCCTCCCTCCCCACTCCCCCAGGGCCTTCCCATCCGGTTCCCACCTGCACTCCTCTCACAGGTGGGTAAAGAAAAAGCACGCACTAGGGGCAAGCTGACAAGTGGGGCACCCAGAGCCATCCTGCTCGCGGGCACAGTCCTCTGGAATAAAAGGAAAAGCAGAAGGGACAAAAGAGGGTTTAAAGCTTGGCAGCAGCTGGAACAAAAGGCCTCAGAGTTTACAAAGGATCTCCTAGAAGAGCCACGAAAGGGAGGCCCGTCTGGGGAGGGACCTGACTTAAGCGGACTGCCTCAGCGCCAGTCACCCTCCTTGCCTCTAGGAGTTTGCTTATTGACCCCTGACTCAGTTCTCTGAGTGAGGCCTTAATTTGCTGGGTCGCTGGTAATCCCAGGTAGGTTCTACGGACCACTCACTTGACACCGCCCACTAGCTGTATTTCCAGCAGAAATAGTGTGATGATAAAGTCATCCCAGAGTGGACTTCCCAGACCTTCAGGCCACTGAATAGACCCACGGCATTTCTGGAAGTTTCTCCTGCTATGAAAGGCAGGACCATCCAAATACCTGTGGTCTTAGTGTTCCTTTTGTGCAGGTGTGTTTTAAATCCCTCCTCAGCATCCTTAGCAGAGGCAATTCCAACTGTACAGAAGGGAGAGAAGGGCTGGAGAGAGAACTCGGTGGTTCAAAGAGTGCAGTGCTCTTGCAAAGGTCCCAAATTTGTTTCCCAGTGCTCACATAAGGTGGCTTACAACTGTGGTATTTTACAAACGTGGCATAATAATGCAAGAGATAGCACTTTATCGGGCCCTGCCAAGGTGTCCTCTCAAACAGGTCTGGTATAAAAGGGTGTTTATTGGAGGAAGGGAGCCAGGGACCTGGAAAGGGATAGAGGCAGAGGAAGGGGAAGAGAGGAGAGAGAGGAAGAAAGGAAGAGAGAGAAAAAAAGGCTGGCTAGGACACGTGGGGAAAAGAGAGAGGAAGAGGGAGAGGAGAGAGAGAGAGAGAGAGAGAGAGAGAGAGAGAGAGAGAGAGAGAGAGTCCTTATACTGCCTGGCTCCAGGCTAGTACCTGAGATAGAGACAGGCTGTTGCTAGGTAACTGCTGGGCAGTGCCTAGAGGGATGCTAACCACCACCAGTAATTCCAGCAAGAACCCGAAACTCTTCTGGCTTCTCCAGGCACCTGCACTCACATGTTCATATCCCTCCCCTTTACAGATAATTAAAAATAAAATAAAATTTAAAAAAGGAAATGGGCCTGGAGAGATTTTCCTGAAAGATACCCCGCCTGGGTCTGTCCGATCTTTATGCCCATATTCTGGCTGTTGTAAATCCTTCAGGATTCTAACTTACATGGTGGCTGGATACACTTTACAGTAGGTAGAATAGTGCAATTTTGTGGCATCTAAACATTTTTTAGTCCTACCCTTGGGAGCACAAGAGAAGCACAAGGTAGAAAAGATACATTATGACTGGTAGGGGTCCTGCTAGTTCGTTTTTTGTTTTTGTTTTTGTTTTTTAGACCCCTGAGTCATGTAGTCATAAATAACTGGGCATTGGGAACAGGACACTCTAATAAAAGCATGGCCGGGAGTCCTATTTGGAAAAAAAATAAATTCCCCAAGTCCTTCAGTGTGTGGATGTTTCTGCAAAACAAAAGAAAAAGTCCCTTTTCCCAGCCTAGGCAGAGAAGTCTCCCGTTCAGTCAGAGACAACAGGCTCCTGGGCATCAAGCCAAGGTTCTGGGGATATTTATAACTTGAAGAGGGTGGGAGTCCCTAATAAGCTGCTATATTCTTTTTCCATCACTTCCCTCTCCAAGGCTACAGCAAGCTGGGAGCTCTTACCCACACAGAATCCCTGGTTTGCTTAGCCCCCTTCACCTTCCATTGTCCAATTCCTTCATCCCTGCTAGGGAAAGGGAAGGCTACCAGTCCTTCCATTTGGAGGACTCTTAGTGAATGCAGCCTAGCCAATGCTGATGTTTCTTGGCCAGCTGATGTGGCCTTGGAGATCTGTTTATGAGATTGTTGTTTGTCGGAGCTATAGGACAGTCTCTGCATACTTGAAGCTTTGGGCTCATCCTACAATCAAACCCCGTCCTTTGCCTGTTAATCCATGGGTTCGGATTTCTACTCGTGGCCCTGAGATCTCTGGAATCTGCTGGTGATATCTAGAACCTTTCTGAACGTCAGGCCTCTTTAGGTCGCTGAGGAGCCAGCGAGCACAGATCAGGAGGTAAGCCTGTTCGTTCTGTCCTAATCTGGGTTTGTGATTTTTTCGAAACAGAGACTACTAGCATCCTTAGGACTCCAGGGCCAGGTTGTCGCAGGCCTAAGGTTTTCATGGTGTTGGGAGATCTCCAAGATTCCTTTCAGCAGAGACACCCTCAAGAGTACCAGGTCCATGAGTCTCCCATTCCGGGGCCAGCTATTTCCCTACACACCCTACCCACTTCCCCCGCTTCTGATTTCAATGTTTTGGCGTCTTAGATGGGCGCACTTGAGCTCTGTCCCTATAAAAGAGCTCGAGACGCTCCCTACAGGGTTAACATTGGAACACCCTGGGCAGGGTCGGGGGACAGCAATCCAGCACCGGAGAGGGGACGCGAGGCCTTCTGGGATATGTAGTCTGGGGTGGGTTGTGAATGCCGGAAGGCCTACTGGGAGTTGTAGTTCTCGGACCCAGAAAGCGAGCGCTGCAGGCGGTGTTGGGAGGTGTTGTGAGTCCGTGGGCGGGGCCCAAAGTTCCATCCCGGCCAGGGAGTCTCCCGAGGGAGGGGAAAGAAGCCTTTCTCCGCTCTGGCCTGGGCTGTCAAATGAGGGGTGATCTCAGCTGAGTTCAGCCGGGGCTTCCACACTCAATCTAACCTCGCGGATAATATATGACTCAAAGATGGTCGTAGGGCCATGAGAAAAAAATCACGGAAGCTTCCTTTGCTGAGTCGTGCTGTGGTTTCCGAGAAGAAAGTGGGGGGTATTCTCACTGGTCTTGAAGGTCGCGGTCCTGTCTCTTCCCTTTTGTTCTTTTCCCTCCCCTGCTCTTGGCCACTGAGTGGCCTTTGTACGCCAGAGTGAAACTCCAAGTCCCGGCAGGCCGCGAGGTGTGCGCACGCGTGATGGAGCTGCCCGGCCACGCCGCAGGAGGAGGGCTGATGGTTTGGCTTCTGATTGGTCAGGTCTTTTATGAGTTCTTTTCGCTGATTGGCTGGGATTGCTGCCGGAAAGGTCCCAGCCCGGAGATGGCAGAGCAGAGGCGTTCTATGGGCTGGGTTGAAAACCTCCTCCCTCGAATTGCATCGGCCTGACCCCCCAGCCTAGGGGGCACCTAGCCAGTGCCTGTCCTCTCCTACTCTAACATTGCACGTACTCGATATTAACCGAGACACGGAGAGTGGGTGACTCTTCGGGAGTCAGGGAAGAGAGTGACCAGTCCTGGGCCTTCTCATACCCTGCGACCAGAACTCCAGCCCTAGGGAGTGGGCAGGGCCTCTTGCCGCGCCTCACGCCCTGCTTTTTCGCCTCCTTCAACGTTGTCTGCTAGCTGGTTTTCCTGCTCTCTCTCCCAGGAGACGAACGCTTGAGCCCGAGATGGCAGCCACCCTGCTCATGTCTGGGTCTCAGGTAAGCCGGGGGCTCTGCTTACCCATCTTGCCCGGTGTTTCCCCCTTCTGCAAACCCCTATAGGAAATTCCTTGGGATTAGCTCATTTCGCTATTCTGCTCCAGGGGCTTAGTGTTGGCTAATATAACCGTATACAAGCATATATTGAACACACACTGTAAGACTTTAAATACTGAGGAGACTAAAACCGAACAAGATGGGTGGTACCCTCCTTGCCAACAATCTGTAGGGAGAACGGGGTGTCCGGTTAACCTGGATGCGATATGGTAAGTTTTCTGTTGGCCTGAGCAAGGAAGTGTTGTGGTGTGGGAAACAGTCATAGAGTGGTTAATTCTAGATGTGGTATCCAAGGATGGAACAAAGAGCGAAAGAGTGGGGAGAAACAGAACAGCAGCTGGTGCTAGAACTGGGCCATAAAGGCGAGAATTTCGCTGGTTTAAGAAAAGGAGAGTGTTGTATGTAAGGATCCAAAGTGGGCAGGGATGTCCTGAGCAGGAAGCGAGTAGATTGCCCCTGCCTTTTGACCACATGTCTTTTTTTTCTTCTTCTTCTTCTTTCTTTATTATTTTTTTTCCTTCGGACTCTACAGATGAGACTTAATGCCGTTGCCTTCTCGACATTTCTAACCATGTCTCTAATTTCAAGAAGAAAAGCTGGTTCTAAACTCCTAGATACCAAGTAGTGAGGAGGCATTGTGTGATTTCAGGCCCCCGTGACATTTGAAGATATGGCCATGTACCTCACTCGGGAAGAATGGAGACCTCTGGATCCTACACAGAGAGACCTTTACAGGGATGTGATGCAGGAGAATTATGGGAATGTTGTCTCACTGGGTGAGTGAGGACTTTTAGCTTGTTTTACCTCTGATGGGTTTGAAGCTGTCAGAGCAGCTTAGGTCTTTCAGGACAGCCTTGTTGGTTGTTAAGGAAAACCACAGGGTTAGCTACTGGCTTTGATGCTCAGTCAGACCTTCAAGTGTGGGAAGATCCGTGTTTCCCAGCCTCAAAGGAAAAGTAAAGTTTCTGCCGTTTCCGAGACTCCGAGGATTCTCGTGCCCTGAGTCATTAGCGGCTCTGTGGCCTGTTTGTACAGATTACTGACCAAACAGGTCTGACACTGTGCTGCTCGCCAGGACATAAATGCCCTATAAATGGTGCTTTTTCTCTGGGGCACTGGAAGATGAGGGCTCTGAGGCGGGTTCACAGGAGGGCAGGAATCTCCCTTCTGGGTTTGCTTTGGCTCCATGGCCGCAGCTTTGCCTCGGGTACTTTAGGTCGGCTCTTGTCTAGAGATCTTTCAGAAGCGAGCATCTGTCAAGTGTGTCTTCTTCTTCTTCTTCTTCTTCTTCTTCTTCTTCTTCTTCTTCTCTCTCTCTCTCTCTCTCTCTCTCTCTCTCTCTCTCTCTTTTTTCCTTGTATTATATGTAAGTACACTGTAGCTGCCTTCAGACACACCAGAAGAGGGCATCAGCTCTCATTACGGATAGTTGTGAGCCACCGTGTGGCTGCTGGGATTTGAACTGAGGACCTTCAGAAGAGCAGTGAGTGCTTTTAACCGCTGAGCCATCTCTCCAGCCCCAGTCTTGTTTCAGAAGAACCACTGAATAGTCAGCTCACAGATCCTATTCAGAGGAGAAGTCATGAGGCTGTGGATGCAGCTCAGTTGATAGAGCGCTTGCTTAGCAGACTTGAAGCCCTGGGTTTGAGCCTCAGTCCTGCCTATAGCCAGACACAGGACTAAGATATTTTAAAATGTTCTTATTCTCAGAACAGAAGGTGACCTGACAGGTTTTCTTTGCTTGGATCTCTCTCTCTCTCTCTCTCTCTCTCTCTCTCTCTCTCTCTCTCTCTCTCATGACCCAGTTTCCTTGGATTCTCCTTTTTATTCATTTTTAGATGATGCTAAATAATGAGATTCATTTTGACGTTTTCATATACATATGTCCGAATACTTTGATCTGATTTGCTCCCCTCCCCTACTTCCTTGAGCTCTTTGTCCCTTGAACTGTTCTTTAAAAAAACAGCAACAACTCCACTACCAAACCCAAAGAGAACAAATTCAGGAACGGGTGGAAGAGATGCCTCCCATGTGAAGAAAGGACGTTGCTCTTGCTGAGGTCCTGAGTTCAGTTCCCAGCACCCGTAGCAGGCACCTTACAACCACCAGTATTTCTGGCTGCAGGGGATTAGATGCCCTCTTCTGGCCCCTGAAGGCACCTACAATCACATGTACACGTACTCCAACCTTGATGCATACACATAATTAAATGTGAAGTAAAGATTCAACAGCCATCACTATGTTATTTACCCAGACCTATTTTAAATAGAACCTAACTATGTCACCCCACACAACAACAACAAAAAGAGAGTGAGAAAAGAAAGAAAGGAGCATCTTTAAAAAGATACACTCTTGAATCCCTACAGCCTGTCTCAGGAGCATTTCTTAGATAGAATTACCAAAAAATGTATTTCTTACCCAGATAAATGTAGGGGGAGGATTAGTAAATGTTTTCCAGGCGATTCGTTGTTTTGTTTCTCCTTGTAATGTATGTGTGTTCTGTCTGAGTGTGTGTTGTGTATCATGTGCATGCCTGGTGCCCACGGAGGCCAGAAGAGGGTGTCAGGTCCCCTGGAACTGGAGTTTCTGCCTGACGTGGATGCTGGGAACTGGGCTCAGGTCCTCTGCAAGAGCAGTAAGTGCTCTGGACCGTTGAGCCATCTCTCAGGCTCCTCGAGGTTGTTATCTCCTTGGGGCCTTTAATGTATTATTAAACATTTGAATTTCTGTGTGTATTTGTGTGCACCTGTGTGCACATGCGTGCGTGTAATGAGGTAGATGCATGTGTGTGTACATGGATGTGCAGATAACATTTGCCTGGGTGTAAGCCAGGGCTTCACTTTTACTTTCAGCTCCTTCCTCTGTCCGTTTCCATCTTACTTTTTGAGACATGGTCTCTCATTGGACCTGGAGCTAGCTCTTTCAGTGAGACTGACCGGCTAGTAAACTCCAGGATCCACTTGACCATCACCTTAAGCGCTGGGATTAATGGTATGCACAGTTTTTATGTATGTGCTTGATATCCCACACCAGATTCTAATGTTTGAACAACAAATCCTTTCCATTCTGAACCATCTTCCCAGCCTCTCTTAGGTTTTTAGTTTGTTTGTGACTGGTTAGTAAACTAATTTACCTATAGCGTCTTTCCAGGGAACATATCTATTACAGTTTTCTCTTATGTACTAAGAAACCTGACTTGATAGGGTGATGGCACACACCTTTAATTTCAGCAGTCAGGAGGCAGAGGCAGGCTGATCTCTGAGTTCTAGGCCAGCCTGATCCACAGAGCAAATTCCAGGATAGCTAGGGCTACATTACAGAGAAACCCTGTCTCGAAAAACTGAGAGACAGTGACGGAGACAGAGAGAGAGAGAGAGAGAGAGAGAGAGAGAGAGAGAGAGAGAGAGAGAGAGATAGAGAGAGAGAAGAGGAGGAAAGAAGAGGAGGAGGAGGAGGAGGAGGGAAAAGGAAGAAGAGGAGGAGGAAGAAGAGGAGAAAGGAAGGAAGGAAGAAAGAAAGAAAGAAAAAGAAAGAAAGAAAGAAAGAAAGAAAGAAAGAAAGAAAGAAAGAAAGAAAGAAAAAGAAAGAAAGAAAGGCCCACATAAGGGTCTAGTAGAAGTTCTCTTTTTTGTTGTTTTGCTTCTGGTTGTTTTCCTTTTTCAAGATGCCAGGAATAGGTAGTTTTTTAAATAACCATTAAGTGAAGAGCCTGAACTTAGCAGACAGACTTGAGTTTGAATATTTAGATTTTTGTTTCCATCTTTTAATTGCATGTATATGATAGTATGGGTTTGTGTGTGTGACTAGAGCACCCACACACTGCCGAGCCACCTCTCCCACCTGGAGGAGGCCACTTTTGATTCTCTGAGTCTTGGATCTCTCCTTCACAGAGATGGACTCTTTCATGGTAAGTGTGACCCTTACCATTTACTTGTGGTGAGAACCAGTTAGTGCAGTCCACCCTCGCCTGTGGCTGATGTCCATACTTCCGCTTGCTTTTGCTTTCTCACCCACTGCTGAGATAAAAGAGAGAGAGAGAGAGAGAGAGAGAGAGAGAGAGAGAGAGAGAGAGAGAGAGAGA